>NC_142684.1:103496000-103817000 GCF_056320005.1 Nelumbo lutea
AATTTCTTTTTTTTAGTTTTGTGATTAAAATATAATCTTGCAGTAAGAATTCTTGTGAATACTAGAAGATATATTGCTACAAAATAAGAAATAAAATTGTAGGATCACCATATTGGGTTTAATATTTGCATTCCCATCCATCTTATATTTTTATGTTAATGTTGTCTTTAACTATCCACATTGATGCCTAAGTCATAATAGCTTCCAATTTAATTTGTGAAGTCTGCTGCTGAAATCTGTAAATTTGGAACTTAGTGAATGCATGTGTTCCGTCTATTGTCTCTTTGTTTCATTTCTCCCCCACAACTAAAGCTGTATTATATATTTTTATTTTGCATTATCATTGTTAACTAATGTATGCTATTGTTTCTTAATTGCAGGACAATGCAAACGGCGGTTGGAGTATTTGGTGGTCATGGCTATACCGATGGAGTGGATGCTCCTCCACTTATGGTGGCAAATGCTGGAAACAGTGACCGTGCCGCTATTTCAAGCTTGAATTGCCCACCTTTCTTAGCAGTGGAGCTTTGTCGAGAACATTTTGTATGTCATGATATAAGTGTTCAATGTCTTTTACAGTAGGAGGCAACATAGAAGTGCAAGTAAGAAGACTAGCTAAAGTAGAGATTATGTCTTTTTTGAGTGTCAGTTGATTCTTCTTTGATATCTCACCAACAACCTGATTTTAATCACTGAATGAATTTAATTTTCAGATAAATATGAATTCTGATGCAAATAAAACATCAAAAAGAAAAGATATTTAAGTAGAGATTTAGGTTATTTGAGGTCTATGAGTTTGAAAGATAAGGATTGCCAGGGATATAAAATAGGTAAATTTCAGAAAACTTGAGGATAAAGTTCTCTTATTGTGCAAATTTTGGGTTGGGAGGATTATACAACATTTGACATTGTCATATTTTCACTTTCAAACATGAATGTAAATAAGACTACCAGTCCTATTTTTAGAAAAGCAAATAATTTTTCAATTCTGTTCCTATAAACTGGTTAAGATGATAAGCAAATAAAGAAAATAGAGAACAAAAAGATAGACCCATGTACTATTAACCTTTGTCAAAAAGTCAAACTAATTGAACATTCTCTCAGAAGCCAATCAAGAAGGGGTGATGTAGGTAAAGGGTGTCCTACAATTGTTGTACATTGTGAGGAAGGAACGGATTTAGATCAGAAATATAAGAAAGGAGAATTAGTTTCAGATTTTGCAGGGGTTGAAAGATGGATTGAGGGAGGAGATATTGGTAGGCCCCCATAAAACTCAAAAAGGACATAGGCTGGGAGTATGGGGGAAAATTTATTTGAAAGCCATCATACATGCAGTGATGTAGAAGTGTGGGAAGAAAGAAATAGGATAACTTTTGACAACAAGTTATCATTTGAGGCATTGAGGGGAAGGGTCCCTGATCTACTAAGTTCATTGGCTGTAGATACAGAAAAGTTAAAAGAAATCTTGTTTTCCATATTGAGTAGGAGCCTCAAAGAAATCCTACATCCTTCTCACGATCCCATCCCTACAGCTAGACACCCCCCTCCCTCTTTATTTATTTAGTTATTTTGATCAGTAACAATCAAATTTTCATTATATGCTAAAGTGCCCCTAGTTTTGCACTAGAACTAGTTACCCACCCTGTCCTTCGTTTATTCTTTCAATTTTGCAAACACCCTGCCCCCCAACAAGTGCCCTCTGCCTCACCAAAGCATCACTATACACATACCCTTCCTATGGCATGGCTGGGAACTGTCATAAATGGAATTTACACAACAAATTGAAACATCCAACACAACATGGTACCTTTATGGTATCATAAATTAGGAATCCCTGATCAGCAGGAACTTTTCTTGGGTGTCTTTCTAAAAAAGGAGGCATACTTTGGGCATATAGTGAACCTATAGATGATGAATATCTAACTTCAAACTTTTAAAAATTCCAAAAGCCTTTTCATAAAGCTATTTAAACTATTTTGACTCTTAAAAATAATAAAATCAATTCTTACAACAGCAACAAACTTTAAAGCACTTACATTGACCAAAATTCGAGTCATACACGAATTACAAAATTCACTCTATGTAGAAATTTGGATAAATATGATTTCTTCTTCAATGGGTTGTTTTCCTTCTCTACATTTCTATTACAAGGTGTCCATCCTTTGTCAGGGATCCCCTATGGTGGGACAACTATGGGTTAGGTTGTTTTCACATGGTTCTATTACAAGACTAAATAATACTTCTACGACTGCTACCACTAATATGACTTCTGATCCATGACCCACTGACTGGGTCAATTAGGTCATTGGCCAAGTTTTTTTGCAAGTAAATGGTTTGGGGGCTAACGAACCTGGACCACAGGTTTGAAAACATAGGTAGGAGAGATACTAAGGTAAAAAATCTTAGTACTTGTCACCTGCATTTCTGATCACTAAAGGAATCAAGGAAAAAAATGTGGCATATGGAAGCTTTCCTGGTTAAACAATTTTTTTCACGATTACTAGGGATCATTTCTTGGTGCAATGGTAAAACCTTAGGTGACAAACATGAAAATGTTTATTAGAGTCTGAAAGCAGCTACTTTGTGTAAACAGTGCCAAAGGTTAGATGGAAACCCAGTCCACTCCTCCCAAGATCCCAGACAGCTACGACCAACATTGGATAATGGCCCTTGTTTTATCTTTCGCTTTCTCATTTTTTTATATGTTTATTTTGACAACAGGGAATTCACCCATGTGATAAAAGGAGGAGAATTAGTGAGTATCGGCCACTTTTTCCTGCAATTGATTTTTCACAGGCAAGTATATCTGATATCCTGGAATATAACCCGCAAATTGATAGTGATTAAAGGGATATTATTGTCATGTTATTGATTGCTTGGGTTTTAGGTAAGTTTGTATGAAAGTGTTACATAGATTATGTTTGAATTTCCTTTCAGATAGAAAGTGATGAAGACATTCTATGGGAGGCTGACACTAGAGAGTCAAATGAAGATGTTGCAGCTAGGGGAATGAAATTTATGAACTGGTAAGTGCTGTTTTCATCACCATAATATGAATCGTAAGAGATACAAGTTAAAATACGAGTTCTTGGGTAGAAACTATAAATGTTTTAGCCCTCTATAAATGGAAAATTAAGTTGGAACTCAGATTCTTCTCTGAAACTGCAAACGCAACCACCATGCAAACTTGGGCTTCAACTTGGCCAGGCAGAGGGAAGGCATGGTGTTGTTGATATAGATGTTCTGTTTTAGGAACTAAAAGTGCAAATTGTATAATATGCCACCATTATTAGTCAATGACTTCTCAAATCCTACTTTTTCTTTGAAGCTTGAGTTTTATTTTATCCTTTTGTTGCTTTTGGCCCTTAAAGCTTAAGCTATGAATCTAGTTATAAATTTCCCAGTTATGTAATTCATATGTATCTGCCATGAATTAGAAGAGGCAATAGTTTATGAGAACTATTTAGACAAAACTGTATATTATTTTCAGTGACCCTTCCTGGTGGTTTTTTTTTCCTTTTACCAGGCTGTGGACAAGAGAAGAGAAAGAGATTGCAGTTGTTACCCATAGTGGGTTCTTATATGATACTCTAAGTAGACATGGAAATGACTGCAATTCATTGGTGAAGAAAGAGATCTCCAAACTGTACGTCTTCAGTTTGTTTTAGTTGTTTGAAAATGGTTTCTCAGACAAATACTAGAATGAGCAGAAATATTCCTTGAGTATGCAATTCAAAATATAGCACATAAAATGCTCAACTCAGACAAATACTAGAATGAGCAGAAATATTCCTTGAGTATTCCCTTTCCCCTCTCCCTATCTCTCTCTCTCTCTCTCTCTCTCTCTCTCTCTCTCTCTGTTTTGACTGTTGATCTGGTGCATTTACAATGAAGATGGAATATTAATCTCTCTTAGGGCTGCAACTTGGATAAGCCTGAGTTGAGCATTTTATGTGCTATATTTTGAAGAGGTGTGACACAATGGCCTGGCCCCAATGCAGTATAAATTTCTCAAGCAGGGTACCCAATTTGCACCCCCTACTCAAGCAATTATGATTAAGTGGCATATTTGTGTACTGGAGTGTAGTGTCATGCTTTTGTTCCTGATATTTTTCATAACTTGATCTTTTCCTTTCTGTGTATCATGTAATTTGTGAGAAGATAGGTTTAATGAAACCTTCTGATTCTTTTTAACTAATATGGGACTGGAATGATAATTGACACATTAAAGGTGCTATGAGCCTATGACCATTAATGATCCTGGTTTTCTGGGGTAAACCAGATATGGACCTAATCTTTGTCTCTCTTTCCTCTCTTATACGAAGTGGCGGTTCTCAGACTTGAACCCATGTTCTCATGCTTGTCAGCCCAAGATTTTACCTATGTACCAAAGCAATTAGCACTATCTTTACTGACATTGATGTACACAAAATTATGTGCCTGCTTGCTTTGTATTTTGTTATTATTAAATGATCAATAACCTTTGCTCTTGCAGCTTTGCCAATTGTGAACTCCGTTCAATGGTGATTGTTGACAAAAGGTGAGCATATTGTAAGAGTTATTCCTGTGCATTGATTTCTGGTTCAATGTACTAACTTTTCTCCAATTTGTAGTATGATAGGATCAGATTCCCCAACTACAAATTATCCAGGAAAGATCCCTTCCGGACCCGATCTTTCTAGTGAAGCTGCAGATGAGAATAATTCAGAAGTACTCAAATCACCGGCTTAGACAGTGGTACCAATTATATATCATTCTTGGGAAATTGTTTAAATGAGACTCGCACTTTATTTAGTATATCTTACTGGTGGTTAGGGCACTTAAAAAGATTGAAGCAATCTCAGAACTCCAATCAAATTATGATTTTATATGATTGAATTGCAGAAAATCCATGTCTTACGCTATGAAATATTCTGCACGAGCAGCAGAAAGAAGTCTGTTTTACACAGGCATCATTTAAGACTTACGAATCATTGATGTCCTGGGAATATGTAAAAGCCTGCCTCGTATTTTCTTCGCTTTCCTAAATCAAGGTTTATATAGATGCAGTTTTCTAAACTGCAGCCTCCCAAGATGTAAGGTACATTGTCAGAACAATGTACACGCTAGAAAAACAATATGGATTGGACGGTATGAAAGAAAGGGTCGGATTTGAATTTGCTAGATTAAGGGTTGAAAGTGCTTTCTCTATTGGCAAATTTCAGCTCATGGCTCCCAACACGTGGCAATATAACATTAGCCGTCATTGTTCAAGGAAGGGGATCTTGGTTAGGCACTGGGGGGGCTTTTTGAATATGTTTTCAGTTCAAGTGCTTTTGAGAGACCTTTTTGAATGTGTTTTTCCTTATGTGAGTGGGAGGTAAGACAACATTGTAGGTTTACCTGAAAGACGGTAGATGGCCTGAGAGGAAGAAGAAGGGAAGGGGTTGCAGGAAGCTTTAATATAGGCTGAAAGAGGATTTAGGGTATAGTTCAGCGCAGCTTACGCACAAGGGTCATATTGAACACCTGTGGAGAGCTTTGACCCTATAAATTATAATATAGAGGAAAACTTCCCAACAAAATAGGAAAACATATAATTAGAAAGGAGACTTTCTAATTACATGTAAATCTGAGATAAAGGGGTCACAAGTATAGTGTCATCACGTGTCATTTTAGGTATCTTGAGATCTGGGTTTGTGCCCTTTTCTTTCTTGGGATCTGCACACAAGCATGAACTCGGCGATAGTCCTACTACTAGAAACCCCTCATGTCTTGGGTGTTGTGGTTTGTTTTGATGCACTGGTTTATCATTGCCACTCTCACGAGTGTCACATAACTGCACTATAGTGCTTAAGTGGAGCGTTGTCGCTAGCTTGTGTATGCATTGCTGCGTTGCAGTGCATTTGGTGATATGTTATTGCAGTGCCGAAGATTACCACGCTTATGTATTAAATTGTAGGATACTATAATTGTGTTGTGCGCTGTGCGTTGTCACAACAGTTCGTCGCACCTTACTATCTATTCTTTGTAGTTTAGCCGTTGAGTAGAACTTCACTATGAGGAGCTTTCAGTTTATTATTCACAATCAGGGTGTCTCTCAGAGCAGTTTATTCATCTGAATTGTGGTGGATATTTGCATTTGCGATGCAATACGACTGCGACGTGATCACTTACTTCAGGTGTTTATAGAGCAATTTCCTTAGAGTCCAGGTTCAAAAAATCATTATGCACCGGCCCCTTCTTAATAGCCCCTACAGGTGTTGTATCGGGTCGGGGCCTGGTTCAGAGGGTAGCTGGCACTTAAACCGATCCCTCTGAACCGGTACTGTAAAAAAAATAAATAAAACTCAAAAAAAAGGGCCCATACAGGCTGATACGCCCTAGTGGCGTATTGCCCTGTATTGATACTTGAACCTTGCTTAGAGTCTAAATCTATCCATTTGCACCTTAGGCCATGTTTAGTTCACTTCTCTGGGCCTCATTCTTTTAATTCTTGCTCATTCTAGGCAAGAATGGGTAAGAATGAATAACATTTAGTGTTTAGTTACAAAATTCTTGCCATGGGCCACATTCTTTTTAGAATAAAAAATCAGCCCCATAGCACAAAAATTAAGTAGCCTGTAAGGCTGCAACATGAAAAACAACCATCCCCCGTTTTGCTCATTTTCATTCTTTGAGAAAACTTTGCCTACAAAACTGCTGCTATAGATGTTTACTTTTGCGAAAACACTTTTACAAAAGTACTTTTACATGAAATCATTTTTATAAAAGTAAATTTATGAAAAATACTTTTGTAAAAGTACTTTTATGAAAGCACTTTTACAAAAGTATTTTGTAAAACATTTTTATAAAAGTACTTTTATTAAAACACTTTTATAAAAATACTTTTACAAAAATATTTTTTATAAAAGCACTTTTACAAAAGTACTTTTATGAAACATCTATGCCAACTGGTAAACATTGACTGCCGGCCATCCACCGGTATGCATTTACGCCTACAGTTTTGTAAACCTAAGATAGCAATTTATGAATATGGACTTTTTTTTAAGAATGAAAATGACAACATATGACACTTGTCAGTCTAAAAAGAATTCATTTTTAGAAAAAAAAAAAAGTGCTTGATTCATAACAATATTTTCTCATTCTGCCTATTTTTACCCATTCTTCTCCATTTTAGAATTTCATGAGAATGAGAAAAGTATCTAATTTCTAATATTGCTGTTTTAAATGCAAATGAATGGTCACTCCTGCTGCCTGCTATACTTACTAGTGGAAGAATGGTGGGCGGGGCACTCTATGATCTTAAAGAGAATTCGATCCAGTCGGCTCTACTGAGATCCCGCATGACTAGGAGGTCCCACTTCCCAGGATCATTGTAGTGGTTTTAGGAATATGACATTATGACCTATGAAGAAATTTTAGTATTTTCAAAAATAAATAAATAAATAAATTTTAAGGATGCTTGATCTGGTATCCCAAATCAAATACCAATGAGCCGGTGAATGATAACGAGTATGAAAACTTATCCTTCGCATGGTTATACTCGATGAATTTTGTCGATTTTACAATAACGTAGTACGCGAATTTTACAGAAGTACCCATAAAATCAAGTTGATGCACATGCACCCGGGCTTTGATTTATATTGTATCCTAATGGATGGAGTGCTATCTTGCGAATGCCCTACGCATTCCAAGATTATATAGAAATTTGAATGACCTTGGGTGCTTACGTGATAAATAAAGGAATAAGCACAACCGTTGCATAAAAATAATGCATTTATTGTGAAAGGAACTAATACAATATTTGCCAAAATTAATTTAACTGCCCCTAATTGTCAAATCCATTGGCTTTTAAACATTGATTTTTGTTAAAGAAAACAAGTTCTCTAAAATTGGTTTTGTGATTGGACCATGTGGACTCGAGAAGTCAAATGGAAACAGTATCACTACAGCCAAGCTTGAACTTTCATCAGCTTAAGCTTTGAAAATAGGAAGCACCAATCCAACTAAGACTGATAGTAAGACAATTACAAGGGCAGCTACAATGTTGAAATTAGTCAACTTAAAAGATTCCCTGTTTCTTTCTTTTCCCGCTGAATCACTTTCCATCTTCCTTACAGAGTCATAATCAGATCCTGATGTTGAATATCTAGTGAGTACTGCATCCCAGAAGGATTTTGTTGTCAATGATGTGACTTCTGTTTCTGGCTCCAAAATTGATGAGGTATCTGTAGGAGCTTCCATGGACATCAACTCCTTACAATGTTCTTTTAGAACCTGATGAGGATGAGAAGGAAAAGTTGAACAATCAATATGACTGCTCATCTTAAAAATTTATTTTACTTACTATTCACTATTTTCAGAGAGCATGGTCCAACATCATTTTGAACGTAGCCATCATGTTAAAAGTTAAAACGTAATCTCCTCTCTGAACTCCACAGTGCACGTTAAAAATGTCTGATCATTTGCTGCTAATTTGTAATAAGCCAGATGTAAGAACTGATATGAGAATATGCATAGATAAGAATCCGTCCAAGAATTGAGAATTGCAATTTCTGTTTTATGTAATTACTTGTTTACAACCATAACAATGGAAATAATGAGAGTTTCCGGTTATGTTTATATAAAGTGTGTGGCTGTTGAGAATTTATTCAATGTCAAAATCCCTTTTACTTTTCTTTTAGCAAAAATGTCAAGGGATACTTCAACATAAAATTGAAATAAAAAAGAGGTTAATATGCACAAATTTGGAAATTGCCTAGTCATTGTAAATAGGTGAAACTGCAGGTATAAAAGTTGGAAATAAATGCTATGAGCCTACTTCTCAGGTTCACCTAATTAACTTACACAGTTACCCCGTATAGTCTGGGGTTTGAGTTACTAATTCCATCCCTCATTAACTTGCCATCAGTTTTTGTGACTAAATTGTTTAGAAAGCTTTTAAAACATTTCAAAAGTCTATTTTACCCTTCAATAGCACCATCTTGTATATTACACAAACAAAACAACTTATCTTGAAGACATTTTTCTGCCATTAAGGTGAGAATGAAAAGTTGAAAACAGGTTTAAAAAATAAAATAATAGAAATTTGAGATGGAAAAACTGTATTTAGTGTTTATAAATGAGGTTTCTTTTGTCAATTTCAAAATAATATCTATTTTAAAAAGCACAACTAATATTTTTATTAAGGGTGTTTTAGTAAAATAACTATTCGTCTTAATCCTATCTCTTACGTCAACAAACCCCATGTAGTTTCCTAGTAAAATGGGGTATAAGTTAATGGGTAAAGCTGAGGGAGGTCTTAGTATTTTAACCAAAACCCCAGAACAGTTAATAGTAACTAATATATACAATATGCACATTTATAAGACTATGTGCATAAGAGATATAAATTCATTCCTTTTCCTTTGAATATGTTCAGACTTCAGAGAGATCTCTTGATAGTATAAACATAGCATACTGCATCACAGAAGAAAAATTCTGCACCTATGATAATAAACAAGTAATAGGTTATTCTAAGACGACAAAATCGAGGGAATAAACCTTTGCTTCTTATATGCTATTCTGGTAAAACTATAGAAAAAAAAAATTATTTTTACAAGTTCTACAACAAACCTCAAATGTGTCTGATGGCTGCAAATAGTCACAAATGAAGGCACTAGCCACCCAAGGAATAAGAACTCTTCGAGGAAATGAGAGCTTGCATGGTTTTCTGTTGCCAAAAGTAACAAGTCTAGTTAGTATTAAACTCGAGCAATATGCTCAAGCCATCTTTTGAAAACTAGTTTGGGCATTGAACTGGGCAGTGGTCCAGTTCCCCATTCTCCTGGTTTAACCAGGTGAGTCAATGGTCCTTAACAAAGAAAAAATCCTCTAAAATCAGGAATGAAGATCTTGTCCACTTCCCAGTTTTCTGGTTCAAATCTTTGGCCAAATATGGTTTTAGTATTTATAAGAAACCTCAGGGGAGGTTTAAAGGTTTTCCCATGCTTTTAAAACCATAGTTTTCCCATAGTCTCCCCATTTAGGGGAGGTTTAGTATTTTTCCCATGTAGGACATTTTTGGTATTAGATTCAAATATCCAAACCCTATAAGGGTATCATTATCACCATCATCATCATCTAAGCCTTCTCACAACTAAATGGGAATGGCTTCATGAATCCTGTTTCGCCATTCCATTCTGTTCAGTTCCATATCCATTGTTAAATTATGGATACTTAAATCATTTCTTATTACTTCCACCCAAGTCCTTTTCAGTCTGCCCCTAGCTCTTCTAGCCCCGTCTACTTGTAACAAATCATTTTTTCTAACAGGTGTTATAGATGTTTTTCTATTCACATAACCAAACCATCTCAATCCACTCTCATTTATCACCAATTAGAGCAGCTACTAGGTTCTTTCATATAACTTCAATTCTAACCCTGTCCTTTCTAGTTTTACTACTCATCCATCTAAGCATTTTCATTTCTTCCACATTCATTTATTTTGGAAATGCTGTATCTTAACCGTCTGACATTCTGCTCAATACAACATAGCTGGCCGTGCAACTGTTTTATAGGATTTTCCTTTTTATTTGCCTATCACATAAGACTCTGGATGCAGCTCTCTATTTCACCCATCTCGCTCTAATTCTATGGGCCACATCCTCCTCAATCTCTCCTTTACATTACATATATTAGTCCTGCTTATTTTAAAATCTTTTGCTTCTAATGCAGTTGTTCATAAAGCTAGTTTTACATTTAATCCTTCGTTAGTTTCATCAATTAATAATATGCCATGAACAAAAAAAAAATCCAAAACACTATAAAAGGTTAACCACAGAATCATTTAATAGGGGATGTTTAAGGATGTAAAGATAGTACTGAGGGGAGATTTTATTGAGCAGGGCATTGTACATGTTTTTTGAGTTGATTAATACAATACTTTACCCTTTTCTCAAAAATAAAAATGAGGGGAGAATTTAACTTATAAAAATGCGAATAGGGTCTGGTTTCTGGAATTTCCATTAGACATAAATTACCCCTTAATCACTGAATTTCTTGGGGACAAATGTGTACTTTGATAAGGCACCATAATTAAGACAGCTAATATTATAATAGTCATTGTTGAAATAAAAGGGCTATTAGAAAGTAGTTCCAATCCAATGCAATTGGACTTCATAAGGGATTCTTCCAAGTCCTATATTTTGATTTCTCACTAATAAATTATACTAATTAAATTAATATCTAATAATTTTAACAATACAAAACCTATGTATTTAAAATTGACATGAAAGCGAAACCATCATTCAATTCAGATGGCAGGTAAGTAGTTAAAATCATCGGATTAAATGGGTAAGCCCATGGAGTCATATTTATCATATTAAAAAATAAGTATGACAATTAATAAGAATTATTTATTAATGATTGAAATGAAATATAAAATTTAAAAACTATCCAAAAACAAAATCATTTTCCTATTAAAGTGGTGGATTAATGGTTCAACCTTTTAGGCCGAATGGGTAAAATAAAATTTTCAAAAAAGATAAAAGCATAGAATTACTAAAAAACATACAGAAATTTTGAATAAAAAATATGTATTTATCATGTAAAAAAAATGTGTGATAAATAAAGTTATTTTTCTTAATGATGAAAATAGAATAGAAAGTTAAACTAACTCGTAAAGAGAACTATTTTCTTAGTGGTCAACGGTCCATAGAGGTCTACTTAGGTGAACCCAACCCAACTTGAGCTTGGACCGACTTAGATTGTGATTTAAGACAAGCTAGTCTTGGATTTTCAGTCCTTGGCTTGGGTGGGCCCAAAGTTGGTCCTTTCTATTTTTGGGATTGGGCTTGAACCTAGCCCTTGGGTAGGTTGAGCCCAGCCCAACTATATACAAATAGAGACATATTTGCATATATAATATATATATGCATACATGAACACATTCATTTATGCCAAATTATAGACTTATAGTATGGGCTAATTTAGCAACATGAGCCCAACCCCCTGACCCAAACCCAACACAAGTGCATCAAATTCCAGTGCAATTAGGCCTGGATTGGACAGATTAGGCTTGTGCTCCTTAAACCCAATTCTTAGGGTTGGGCCTAGATTGAGCTTAAATTAGGCCTAACCCACCCAACTTGCTATGGATGCAAATGGATTGGGTTGAATCTAGATAGGAGTATATCTGAATCCGATCCAATAATGTTAATCCTATATCCGATCCAATGATTTGACAGATCTCACAAAGATTAATTTGAATTTGAATCCGTTAAGGATATTGGACATCAGAATCTGATTTGATCCGATTTGATTACCCGTAAGTCTGTAAGGTTTAACAATTTATTAATAGGAAAAAGAAAAGAAATAAAACAGTCTATACAAAGAAAAAAAAAACGCACATATTTTTCAACCATTTTTATTATATATACATTTATTTTTATAAAACAGCATAAATAATGTAAAAAATCAAATTACAAAAATGCAATATATAAAGGTGATTCGAATTCAATCATATCAGCTTTGAATTCAAATCAAATCATGATCTGATCCATTTTGCACTCCTACAACTTCCCTAATGATTCAACTACTTGCATACCAATTATGTCATAATTATGTAATAAAAACTCTAAATTGATAAAAACAATAAATATAGAAAAATACAAAAGAATTGTAAAAAAAATGTGCAGGCATCTAATATCATACATTTATCATATTAAATAAATATAGACTTCATAAATAAACAGTATTTTTATTAGCAATGGAAATGGAAATGCATAATTTAAATGCACAAGCACACCATGCTTTGATTACTTAATTATCTTTTTATAATGGGTTTAGATAAGCATACTGAAATTACCATTTTTTTAGCTATTATTGAAATTACCACGTGCATCACGCATACACATTTACTAGTATCGTTAAAAACATCAGGTGAGGTTCAAGGATTTTTTCCCTAAAAATATTGGTTTTATTCATCGTCATCATCCAAGACTTATCCCAACTATATGGGGTCAGCTACATGAATCCTGTTTCATCATTCTGTCTGTTTAATGTCATATACATTGAAAATATTGATTTTAGTGACAGATGCAAAAACTGATAGGATACTAGGCGCCAGGTCATTATTTACCATTAAAAAATTCAAAAAAAAAACATAGATACTCATCCTAAGGATATAAACTCTAGTAGTTAGTAAAGACAATACAAGCTAAAAATGCATGAAGAATCAATAAGTTGGTATGCTGGAAATTGATATGGTTAGAAAACTAATTATAAATAATTCATCAAAAAAAAAACTAATTATAAATGACTGGTGCATCCGGCACTAGGCTGAGAACATTCAGCAAACTAAAGGTAACTCTAGCATAAGGTGGCAAGCACCTATTTTTGCATTGTGCATCTGTGCATGTATGGGAAATTGTTCAGACACCCTGTATACTGAGAAGTATGAACTAATTTTTTTTTTGATAATTGAAATAATTTTATTAAACAGCAATAGACAATAGTACAAAGTCCCCAAGGAAAGGCACGAGTTGCAACCTCTCCGGGCTAGTTAAGTACTGAGAAGTATGAGAAGTATGAACTAATTTTGGTTAATAGAGAATATGTCTTACCAGTTAATAACTTAAAACCAGCTGGATAACAGAAGCCAATACTTCAGGCACAGAATAAATTAGAGATGGATAAGTTTGATTCATATTCAGACTTGTTGGCACCTGCTTAAGCAGGAGAGATTTGAAGTTTGGGATCTAATAAACCACAATGGTCGTTGGGAGAAAATATCAGGGCTGTACGTCTCATTAAGTAGGAAGAACCATAATCAAATATACAGAGATTCAAACAAAATAAGAAAGGTTAACAAATAAACTCAGAAGATTAGGAGAAGGTAGACAAATTCTACAGAAGAAAAAGATGAAATGAAGTAGGCAAAGAAACATTTGGGATCTAACAACTTCTCAGGTTTGTCCTAAATTTCAAATATATAAATATATATGAGATTGAGATATAGAGATTGTCAGTGATTATGAAAGAAGAATTTGATGAAAGCCATTTATTGTTGTAGGTAATCTTAGAGCGATCTATCAATTGGTCAACCAACAAAGATTTATCCCCCTATTTGCACTCAGCTGCACAAATCCTTCTATGACCATATATTTGCACCCAGGTGATAATGCAGAACATGGCTTACCAAGAGAAATAAGGGTTCAGAATTCATGTTAAATTGGTTTGGCATATCTTATGATTGCTTCCAGCCAGTTACAACTTCCTCCTTTATCCATGGCTAGGACAAGCAATCAAAAACCAAGTTTGGCAGATATTTGTGAACTTCATAGCAATCTTGGAAGAAAGCATCAACTTACCTCAACAATTGCAAAATATGTTGGGGGATGGGTCTCTCAGTTGATATCTCATTGCTTGCTTCCTCACTATCATCAATAGCTGAATGAGTGACATCTTCTGCCTCATCACATATTATATCCAATCTGCTTTGCAAACTCATGATTATATCCCCCTAAACAAAGAAGACCAACCATTGTCCTTTAAGACATAGATAAAACGAAATAAAGGGATACATATAAAAGCTGCATCTTCTATAAAAACGAGAGCTTCAAGAGCTGCATCATTGGCAGTACGTAGAAAATAAGTGGTAATAAATCAATCTAGAATCTAAATAGGCCAGTACTCAATTTTGGTCCCAGCTATCCAGGGTTTAGAGAGAGGTAGACTTAATACAGACATAACCTTTGGCTGTATTTTTATTTGTTTATTTATTTTTACATAAAGTGACTGCTCTAAGACTTGAACATGTTTTCTATAGAATTTGAAAATTAGAAATAAAACCATAGGGTTTAAGAATTACAAAAGATGGAAGCACCCTCCACCCTTTAAATCTACCAAATGCTTTCATATCAAAACCAGAACTTGTATCACATAAAAACTGCAACAAGGGACCTAGGCTTCCCAAATTCTAGGCAAGAGAAACCTCTAATCCTTCACCCCAGAGAACCTTATAAAAACTTAATGCTATGTTTGGTTTTAAGGAAAAGGTAGGGAAAGGAAGGGAAATGTAGGAAAACCAATACAAGGTTTGTAAAGGTTTCCTTACCTTTCCCTTCCTCCTAATTTTTCCTTTAAACCAAACACAACCTAAAGGAAAACACTCCCTCATGCTATCTACTTGTGGAGAATCTTATTGAGGGAGTTGATGGAGGATATTATGCCAAGAATTTAAGAGACGCAAGCACCTATTAAAGTGTTAGACACAGACAAATACCTTCTTTTACTTTTTTTTTTTTTTATCAGCAAGAAGAACTGATAATTTTTATTAAGAAATGCTAAATCATGATAACATAAAGGATCAGAGTTCCAATCCCCACAAGTTACATATGTTCCAATTGCCCCAAAACAACTGTTACCTATATACCCCTTATTTTGCTAGAGTATCAGCCATCCCATTTGCAGTCTTTCTCACCCAATTGAATGTAATGTTCAGCCCCTGTGTGATGCTTTCTATTTTCCTAACTCATGCCTATAGATCCATGGCATGAGCTGTTTATTCTTGGCCCAAGAAATGACCAGCTTTGAATCTCCCTCTCCTTTTACATTCCAAGCATGATCATGCATGATTTGGATACAATAAATAAAGTCCACAATAACTCTTGCTGAAAACTCCTTGCTATTATCTTATTAATTTAGCATGGCAGCTCAAAATCTTACATCTCATTATATCTTATTGGAATAAGAGCTTATTTTTACGTCTAAACAATAAAAAACAAGTCTGGTAAAGCTACCATGAAGTTATTGTGGCTATTACAGTTTTTTTCTATTTAAATAAAGATATGAGGGATATTCTTGTCTTCATAAAAGTCTCAAAATGTTAAAAGTAAATTAAAGCCTATGTGTAATAAGTGGTAACCTGATAACTTAAGGCCTGTTAGTTTCAAAAACAACTTGTATATATCTTGTTAACCTTTCAAACGTTAACTCCAACTGATAAAACTTAAAGGACTGAATTGTCCTTAAACTGTTGATTAAATTTTCAAAGCATGCCATTCTCTCCTCTCTTTTTCCTCTTTTCTTTTTTCCTCTCAATCGTTTTCTATTCTCGACCCAAAGAACCACACCTTTCCAGAAACTGTAACGTCTACTGGCAATGATGCATTCTGATGGGTGGGCAGGCACACTGCCTGCCTGGCTGCCGCAACTTCTGCCATTGCCTTTTATTGCTTTAACTCTTCCAAGCATTCCTCAAGCTCTTTCTTCTTCTGCTTGAAATCATTTCAACTTCTTTTTTTTAAAAGGCATATGACAAGGGCACTCAGTGAAAGATGCAATCACTGCCAGAATTTCAAGAGGAAAACTAGTTTCCGAGACGATTAATGATGCAAATGCTACATCCTCAATGCCAATGTTCTCTAATCCATTTTGTACTGAGATTGTGGTACTATCCAATCAATCGATAATGGATGCAAAACAGATGCTGGAACTACTTGGTGTCCCTTTACCAGTAGTATATAGATATATATCAAAAGGCAGTGGGTTACAGAGCCACAAAGTTACCAGAAAGTGAGTGAATTAAGAAGAGATCCCAGTAACCTTATGGAAGAGATTGGGAACCATGGATTGAAGGGTTGCAAAGAGTCTGTTCATGTGGACTCTCCGGTTGCTTTCCTGCTGAAGAGGTAGTCTTGAACTTGAAGCAGCTCTTGTGTTGAAAGTGGTTCCCCTGAATGGAGAAAACTCAGATAATGGAGCAATTACAAGGTTGCTAAACCCCAGAGAGAGAGAGAGAGAGTCGTTTGTAGGCTAACCCAGAAATATTCAATTTCTGGGTTCTGGTTTTTTGTCATAGAATCTGAAGCAATATTGATATTATGAAAGCATTTGGAGTAAGGTATTAATGGCTCTAAACGGTGCACTAATAGTGGTCCTGTTTATGTTATATGGGTCCGGTCAACAAGGCATGTATAAGTTGTTTTTGAAAGTTCAGGGTATATATAAGTAGTTTCTCAAATGTAGAGGGTATATATAAGTAACTAACCCTTTTATTAAATAGTTAAAGAAACTTTCTCATATCCAGGGTTGAAACAGTCGATCACTATTTTTCAAAGATCAGCATTCAGATTTCCGAACAACATTGTCTACATTCAAATATATAACCAAGAAAAAAGTTCTCCAACTCCAATACACCTCTTAAAGTAATTATTACAATTTCAAATGTCAGACATCAGAGGAAACAAAAAGGCCCTTACTGATCAGAGTAAAACTTCTGATATAAGTGGGCCTTTCAAAGGTGTAACCAATTGCATGGAAAGGAGGATGACCACTTGTCTTATTAGTTTGATGTAGGTTGCAATTTTTCAGATTTCCAAGCACCACCCGGGTATATACACATAAAGTTCAAGTATTGACCAAATCATTTAGTACACTACAGTAAGAAAATTTTTTTGAGGACCCAAGTTTGTTCCTACTTCCTAGCTCTACACCTACAGTCCTACATTCTCACAGAAGACAAGAAAAAACTACTAGTCATACAACCGCCACCAAATACATGATGCTATTAACAACTTTAGAATTAAGAATCAATACCAAGTTGTCAAAAAGGAAAAAGAACATGTGAGACCTGCTCTAAGTAATACAATCCATATAAAAAGCTTTAGATGCTCGGTAAGGAAACAATGAAAGACACACAGAATACTCTCATAACTAATTACATAAGCAGCATTGCAGACAGCATTATCTCACTGGCATGCATAATCATGTTAGATGTAGATACATGCCAGAATCCACTGGGATGTGGTAATATCAACTACATATTGGATTTTCAATTCTCCATGACAAATCTGTACCTGTTGAGTACCAAGAAATGAAGGGAATGACTTCATGTTTGCTTGTAAATTTATTCAATATTTGACTACTGAACCTAAACTAAGCCACATAACATGTAGGTAGAATTTAAAGATTAATACTGAGGATGATTACATTTTAATACCTTTATATCAGCTATAGCTTGTGAAATAGGTTCCTTTGGACTCAAGTATGCAAAAGAACATATGGATCCAGTAAAGATCACAATACCGGCAACCTCCTTTTGGCTGCTTGCTTTAACATCAATTTCAAAGTGTTAGCATTGGATGGATTAAAAAGACTGAAAAAGTACAAGTAAAAAATAATTTGGTAATTTACAAGAGTATAATATACCTTCAATCGGTACATCCTTAATGAATGGTAAAAGCAGTTCAACATCATGTGAACCATCTGTAGTGCATGGTTCATCTTCAACCACCTAAAATATGCATGTAAGACAGAAAACCCCCATCATGCACAGGGAATACAAGAGCTAAATAAAATGAGTCAAGCATATAAAATATTATGAAAAAAAAAAAAATGTTATTTCAAGTATGAGAGTGCTATTTCAGCTTGGTGAAATAGGCAAAAATAAAGGATATATTCTCAATGCCCATTTAAAATCTATGTGACCTGAGAATCCATAAGTTTGTTCTCATAATTCATGATAGAAACCAATGCTAGAAGGTCCTTAACATAAGCTATTTTTCAGGGAACTCTTGTCTAAATTCATCAAATTAGTGCTTAGACATATATTGCTAAATGCAGAGTAAATCTGAGAGGAGGATTTAAGATACGGGAAAGGAAAAAAATGGAATCTCTTTTGGAAATAACTTATCCTAAAGAACCTGAACTAATAGTTTTTTCCTTATAACTTGTAGTGGAGTTGTCAAATTGTTAACTCTCTCTTGGAAAAAATTCGCAATTAGAAGAAAGCAATATGTGAAAAGGGAAACAATATTTGTATGATATTTGAGTTGAAAAGGGAAAATGCTATCAGTGTAAAATGGCAGGAATGATTTGGGGTTTGTGGAAAATGTAATAATTTTTTAAGATGAAACGTTCGAGGTTGATAAGTTGATTAATCTTAATATGGTACAGGTTGCTTATTGGTTTTTGGTAAATGATGACTTCAACTAGTCACCATAAACGAACATCTAATGGGGTGGCAAATAATCCTTGATACTAATAAAAATCAGCAAAGGACGATTGGACTGCTCTGGCCATGGGAAGATTAGAATTCAATTTTAATGGTTGCAGTCTTGGTAATCCAGGGAAGTCTGGTGTTGAGGGTGTGATAAGAGAACATAACAGCAATATTTTGCTCAGCTTTTTTCTGGCCCAATTGGACAAGGCAATTCTGTAAGGGTCAAACTACTGCCTTGATACAAGTTTAAAATTGATGAGTATGAATGGCAAGAAAGATGTTGAAGTGGAAGGTTACTGCTGAACCAGAATTCAGTGGATAAAGAAACAAGAGAAGATTCCTTGGAGTTTCAGACCTTTGGTAAAAGGCACAAATCTTAGGCAGCAGTTTGAATAGCTCATTCAACTGGGTGCCTAGGAGTGCAAATGCTTGGCCAATTCCTTAGCAAGAACAGAAGCTATAAGGCTATGTTTGGTTTGAGGGAAAAGGTAGGGAAAGGAAGGGAAAGGCAAGAAAATCTATACAGGATTTGTAATGGTTTCCCTATCTTTCCCTACTTTTTCCTTCAAACCAAACATAATCTAAGGGATGATATGGCATGGGGCTTACCAGGGCCAGGTATCAATTTGTAAAACTCTGTAGTTATTATATGAATTGGTTTTATTCCTTTGTATTCCTTTGGCCTATTGCCCACTTTTTGGTAGGGGTGATCATGGGCCAGGCTTAAAGTGTCTAGAAATTTCTGGACCTGATGTAGACCTAGACCCTAGCCTGGAAATTTCCAGGCCAGGCTAGAAACGATCATCCCTACTTTTGGGGGCAGTTAGGAGTTGACTTTATAACATATACTTTTCAATAGAGTAGAAATCTGCTGAATTAAAAAATATGAAAGAAAAGTAGTTTCTTGAAGAGAGAAGAGAGAAGTTGAAAAGAAAAGAGAAAAAATAATCTGGTCGCCCCCTCACTTATTATTTATACTAAAAATAATAGAACAGTACAAAGGCAACTATGCCCTTATAGGGCGGCAAAACATAAAACAGCATATATAACACTCAAAAACAAAATAAAATTTGGACTCACATAACTACTGTTGTCCCCACCTCCTATCTAACAACTAACATAAAACATCTACTCAGAAAAACATCATAAAACTTATTAATCTTCAACACTCCCTCTCAAGTTGGGAGTAAATGTCACACATTCTCATCTTGTGTAGATCATGTTCAAGCTTGTTCTTTGCCACCCCTTTAGTGAGAACATCAGTCGGATGCAACTCTGAAGAGACATAAGGCAAACAAACTTCTCCGGTTGTTACCCTTTCTCTTATAAAGTGTCTATCAACTTCAATGTGTTTTGTCCTATCATGCTGAATTGGATTGTGGGCAATATTGATTGCAGCCCGATTGTCACAGTATAACATCATAGCTTCCTCTGCTTTCACCCCAATCTCACTCAAAAGAGATCTAACCAAAGAAGTTCTAAGACACCATGAGCCATGGATCTATACTCAGCCTCTGCACTTGACCTTGCCACAACCGCTTGCTTCTTACTCTTCCAGGAGATCAAGTTTCCACCTACAAAGGTACACACTCTTGATGTAGACCTGCTATATCTAAGCATGCCCAGTCTGCATCTGTATAGGATTCTAGCTTCAGATTCTCATGATTTGAGAAAAGAATGCCTCTGCCAGGGTGCTTTTTCAGATATGCAAGTATTCTCTCAATAACTTCCCAGTGTTGAACCCGAGGTGCATGCATGTACTGACTCACAACACTGACAGCATAAGAAATATATGGCCGTGTCATACACAAATACAGCAGTCGGCCCACCATTCTTTGATATCTCCCCACATCCTTTACCAACTCACCATCCACACCATTAATTCTATGATTTGGATCAATACGAGTGTCTGTTGGTTTGGTCCCCAACTTCCCAGTCTCCCGTAGTAGGTCAAGTACATACTTTCTCTGTGAAATGAAGATCCCATGCTTGGATCTTGCAACTTCAATCCCCAAAAAGTATTTGAGCTCACCAAGATCTTTAATCTCAAATTCTTGCTACAATGATTTTTTGAGATCATCAATCTCCTCCAGATCATTTCCTGTCACCACTATATTATCCACATACACAATCAGAATTGACATCAAAGCATCTCTCCTCTTCACAAAGAGGGTGTGATCAAACTGTGTCTGTGTGTATCCAAGACGGATGAGTGCCCCTCTGAACCACTCAAACCAAGCCCTAGGTGACTGTTTCAGCCCATACAGAGATTTTCTGACTCTGCACACCTTTCCTTTACCAACATTTTCATAAAAGTCTGTTGGAATGTCCATATATACCTCCTCCTGTAAATCACCATTGAGGAAGGCATTTTTTACATCAAGTTGGAACAAGGGCCATGAATAGGTGGCTGCTAGAGATAAAAGGATACGAACTGAACTCATCTTAGCTATTGGCTCAAAGGTTTCCAAATAATCAACACCATAGGTCTGAGTATACCCTTTTGCTACCAACCTTGCCTTGTACCTCTCTATCTTGCCATTGGCCTTATACTTCACTGTGAATACCCATCTACATTTGACTATCTCCTTGTCTGGGGGGAGACCAACTATTTCCCAAGTTTGGTTTTTGACCAAAGCATCCATCTCATCTTGCATTGCTGCTTTCCACTCAGGTTTGGAGAGAGCCTCAATAACATTCCTGGGTATAGACATAGAATCAAAGGAAGAAAGAAAAGCACGGTAGGAGGGTGATAAGGCACTGTAGGAAAGATGGTGTGAAATGCAGTGGGTTGTACACTTTCTCTTCCCCTTACGAAGTGCAATGGGAAGATCAAGGTCAGTGGGATCAACTACAACAATGGTGTTAGGGACAGAAACATTATCATCAAAAAACATAACAGGCTCAGGCTCAAGAGGAATACCTGGAACTATATCTGCCAAATGTGGAGTTTCAGAAGGATTGACAAAGTGGTGTGGGTTGAGGATGTGTGGAGTCAACCATCATCTGTCGGCGCTAATATTTCTGTGAGGCTACCCGTAGTTGCTCTGGTAATGAAACTGGAGGTGCAGGTGTTGGCTGAATTGATGGAGGTGCTGGCTGAACTGATGGAGGCACCAAAGAAACAGGAAGAGGAACGGATTGTGAGTTCTCCTCCCCAAAACTCTCCCCCTGAGGAGAACCACTCGAGAAGAATGTGGATTCAAAGAAGGTAATATCCATAGTGAAATTTGCTCAACACTAGGTCATAACAACAATACCCCTTTTGGTTCTGAACATACCCAAGAAAAACACATTTCTTGGCCTTAGGATCCAATTTCTTGCGATGAGGGCCAAGAATGTGAACAAAAGAAACACAACCAAAAACCCTCAGAGGTATATGAAATATCTCCCCATCTAGAAAAAGAAGACTAAATGGCACCTTAAACCCCAAAGTCCGTGAATGAACACGGTTAATCAAATGCACGGCTATAAGAATTGCATCTCCCCAGAACTGCACAGGAACTCAAGCACACACCATAAGACTCCTTGCCACCTCCACAATGTGTCTGTTTTTCCTCTCAACAACTCCATTCTATTATGGTGTCTATGCACAACTGCTCTGATGAACTACACCATGTTCTAAGAGATACGTGGTCAAGTCCTTCTCAAAGTACTCTCTGGCATTATCTAATCTAAAAGTCTTAGTTCTCACTCCAAATTGTGTGAGAAACTATCTGGTAGAACTGTTGTACCAAGTTAGGAACCTCATCACGTGATCTCATCAAATATATCCAAGAACAACATGTATAATCATCCACAAACAAGAGAAAGTAACGGAATCCTCCCATGGAAGGGATATGATATGGCCCCTATACATCAGTGTGAACAATATTAAAAGCAAAAGTACTTCTTTTATTACTTGGTTTAAAAGACTATCTACAATGCTTTCCTAACTAACAACTCTCACACTCCAAAGTAGATAACTGAACAGACTCAAACAACTTTGGGACAAGACATTTCAAAGAACTAAAAGAAAGATGTCCCAAGTGATTGTGCCAAAGCATAATCTAGTTCACCGACTCTGACCCACTACTACTGCTACTGCTAACATGATGGCCCTAATGTCTCGGAATCTCATCTAGAAGGTAGACTCCATTCACCTCACGACCACTCCCAATCATCTTCTTTGACTCCAGATCCTGCAAAACACAATTACCAAGAAGAAAAGTCACAGAAAAATTCAAAGTTTTTGTCAAAGAACTAACAGACAGTAGGTTGGTATGAAGTCTAGGGACATGTAAAACAGAAGACAGGGTTATATCATTGGTCACTCTAATTGTCCCCTTCCCAGCAATGGGCATATGTGAACCATCTGCCGTAGAGACTCTGTCTCTACCAGAGCATAACTGATAAGAACTGAAAAAGGGTAGGGGCATTAGTCATATGCTCAAATGCTCCCGAGTCTATAATCCAGGGAGGTCCCTCCTTACCTGAAGTGGATGCAAGATTTGCAATTGCATATGAACTACCTGTATGTGCAAAGGAAGTGGTGTAGTTGGCTCCTACATTCTGTTGTCCATCTGGAAGGCTAGAGCTAGGTGAATCTTTCTTACTCATAAGCTGTCCAAACCTCTCCAATTCTGTTCTCACTGCTGCTACTACAAGGATTCCCAATTAGTTTAGGAAAGAGGGGCTGAAGAGTCTCCTATAGTGGCTACATTTGCATTTCCCTTCTTGTTTCTTATCCGAGCAAGTATAACTTTTGGATGAAGCTTCTAGCAAGTGTCCCTGATATACTTAGGCTTCTTGCAATAATCATACACCAAGTCCTTCTTATCTTCCCTTTTAGTCTCACTACTCCCCCTGTCTCCATCCGGCTTAGGTTTTGTTGTACCAACCATAGCCGACTAGTCAATCCCAAGCTGTCTCAGCATTACATTCCTCCTACTCTCCTCTCTAGAGACAAAGACATAGGCTTGAGAGAGTGTCACACCCTCACTAGAAAAAATATGTTGCCTAGCAATGTCAAATTCAGGGTTCAGCCCTACCAAGAACTCAAAAACCTTATTCCTCTCTATCAGTCTGTGATAAGTTGCTACATCATTTACACTTTCCCATACCACAGTTTCTAAGTGATCTATTTCCTTCCATAGGGTTTTCAGCATGGAGAAATGCACAACAAGAGGTTTTTCTCCCTGTTTCATACTTATCACCTAATTGCTTAACCGGTAGGCTCTGGCTTCATTTTGCTTCTGAGAGTAGGTTTCAATCACTCCATCCCAAATCTCCTTAGTAGTATTAGCTCATACGAAATTTTTTGCAATATAAGGTAACATAGAATTATACAACCAGGACATTATCATGTATTTCTCCTGCACCCATCGGGAAGAGTCTATATCAAGTTTCTTCCACTCCCCAGTGAGATACCCTAATTTTCCGCAAGCACCAATAGCCATCTTAGCTGATTGTGCCCACTCCAAATAATTTGTACAATCAAGTTTTACTGTAGTAATGATCCCAGACCCAAAAATATCACTACTACTTCCAATACCCAATCCCACAGTATCGGTAGATTTCATCTCGATATTCTAACTCTCCATCTTACTTCAAGCAGTTCAACAGTAAGAAAAAAATAGATTGAAGACCTTCAAAAAATAATTTAATATCACACACACAGAAACCAACCCTTCCAGAAGAAGAAAACCCTAGCTGGAGGGAAATCTCTCTCCTCCCCACACCTCCCAATAAAGAGAAAAGTGAATTGATCACCCCGGGAGGTTCAAAAAATTCCAGAAACCAAATTGGCCTCTTCAAAAAATCAAAAGAAAACTAACAATACCTGGGCGCCCAAGATCAGATCAAAAACAAAGAGTCCAACTCTTCTAGGACTCTTCCCCATACTCCAGTTCTTCCTTATTTTGATGCCAAACAGTAGATCACCTTCCTGATGACTAGATCCCACCCAAAAATCCAAGAATTGGGCAATTTATAGTAGATCGATCAGCCCTTTACTACTCCATGCAGTCGACTGATCTAGGGCTGCATGAGAATGCTTCAAGAAACCCTAGCCGATGCTCTGATACCAAGTAGAAATCTGCTTAATTAAAAAAATATGAAAGAAAAGTAGTTTCTTGAAGAGAAAAGGAAGAGAGAAGGAGAAGAGAAGAAGAGAAGCTGAAAGGAAAAGAGAGCAAATAATCTGGCCGCCCCTTTCACTTATTATTTATACTAAAAATAATAGAATAGTACAAAGGCAACTATGCCCTTATAGGGCGGCAAAACATAAAAAAACATATATAACACTCAAAAACATAATAAAATTTGACTCACATAACTACTGTGGTCCCCACCTCCTATCTAACAACTAACATAAAACATTTACTCAGAAAAACATCATAAAACTGATTAATCTTCAACAAATAGATATGTCCATGAGTTCTTGTACTTTCATCTTGCTAAGTCAAACTCCAGAAAACATGTTGTATTCTAATTCTTATGTCACTATTCATGCAACATTGCTTTTTAGGGCCTTTATCTTGGCTATTTATCAAAAAGGGGGCCTTTAGCTTGGCATTAGAAAAAGCAAAATGGTTTCATGCAATTAATTATTATTTTAACCAAATAGCATCAATAGACAAATTAAAACTTCCATAAGCTTCAATAGCTTTTATCTTTTTCAAAAGTTTGAATTAAATAAGGATGAGAGAAGACAAAACACTGTAAAAAAAGTAACTAATTTTCAGAAGATTGCAGCTTCACATCCTGTCACACACAAGGACAATGCAAGAAAACATCAAATTAAAATGCCATGTCCCTTGCAAACTACAAATCACCTTTGTGAGGAATCTCACCACATTTCTACAAATTGTCATGAAGAAACTAGTTTTTTATTCAAGTTAAATATTAAAGATATATCCATAATATGAGCATTTCTTATTTTTAGCATTAACACAATAGGTACCTAGAAATAGTAAACCTAATAAACTTCTTAAATCCACATAGAAGAGTGTTTTTACCAAGTTTCCATTAATTAAGGCCTTTGCACCTCCCAGCTCTTTGGCATGTTGCAAAATTCTGTTGCAGAGAACTTCTCTAAATGTGCCAACATTTGATGGACTGTCATGAAATATGGGCAGTCTAGAAAAACATAATGACCATTATGAGAGTGAAAACCCATCATGATTCAAAAAATAAACATTCCAGAGTGAAGTGAGGACTTCAAAAGAACATTGAAAAATGTACAAAATGTCATGAAACATTTTGAGTGCATATGCAATTTTTTCCACTAAATGTTGAAAAGAAAACAATTATCAGCTTCACCATTGAAAGCATATGAGCTTGCACTTTGTATGTTATAAAAGAAATATTAAGCATTACATAAGAATTCCTAGAGAGAAAAAATAGAATAGAAAAGAAACATTAGGATACAACTGCATAAGTTCTCTCACAGGTACAAAAAGCAAGTACATTTTCTTTCACTTGGACTAATTGGTTTGCTAAAAGAAACCATACCATGAGAAAATCTAGCTTGGTTAAAAAAAAGAAACAATCTAGCTTAGTTTCCACTCGAAACACTTTTGGGGCTTAAAAGTATTTTGACTTTAGATTGTTATGTTTTTCAAAGCATTTCTTACCAAACACTTGAAACACTTTTTGGCTTGTTTTTGTTTCCCTCAGCCTAAAGCATATCTAACCAAATGCTCAAATTTAATTTTAGGTTGTGTTTGGATTTAAAGCACAAAAGCCCAAAGCCCAAAATAGGCTTTCTGCTGTGGAGCTTAAAAGTGTTTTGACCTCAGATTGTTATGTTTTCAAAAGCATTTCTTACCAAATGCTTGAAACTTTTTTTTGGCTCACTTTTGTATCCCACAGCCTAAAGTTAAAAACAAAAATAAAAAATAAAAAATAAAAAGAGCTTGTCCACAAGGATCAAAGTATCAACATCGAGTATCATATCTGATAGTTTGGATATAGATACGGATACACTTTGGAAACGCATGGATATGGACGAAAGATATGGAAATGCTTAGATACACTAGGGAAATGCATACAAATCACATAAATACATTAAAACATTATCCAATGTTGAATAATTTTTTAATAAGGTATAAACACTTGAGAAATGCACAATTTAACAGGTTATATGAAGAGAAACATTACAATCAACAATACCGTGACCCTAGAACATGTACACATCATACAATAATTATCACTATTTCAGTTTTTATAATTACAATTTTCAATTTTTTTTTGAATTTTTTTTTATTTAGTATTTTTATATAAATAATAATTCCATTTTTTTCAGGAAGCAGCAGTTGTAAAGAGTATCTGGGGAGAGGGCCAATGTGGATGGAGATGCTTAAACGCTGAGAGGACAGGAGGGATTTTGGTGATTTGGAACTCAGAAACTTACAAGTTCACAACCACTTAATAGGGGAGTTCTCAGCCTCGATTGAAGTTTCTGGAAAAGATGGGTTCCAGGGAATTGGCACAGGCGTGTATGGACCCAATGATGACTCTTTGAGACTGGTTTTCTGGGAAGAGCTCAACTAGACAAGAGGAAATTGGTCCATTCCCTGGTGCATAGGAAGAGAATTCAACATCATCAGATTTGCACATGAAAAAGAATGGGAATGTCCGCAATTCTACAGGGATGAGGCCTTTTGCGGACTTTGTAAATGGAAACAGCTTGGTGGACTTTACCTCTGTCTGGTGCCATATTTACCACGACAAACAATCAGGAAGACCGCACTTTGGTGCAGTTGGACTGATTCTTGGTGTCTAGTGAATGGCAGATAGGTGGAAGGTGAGTTAGTCCTTAGGAATGGGTTGCTGAATAACTTACGTAAGGAAGAATGGAAATGCCAACCAGGCCTTGATGGGATTCATGTTGATTCTAACTTAGAAGTTCAGAAACTTCAACTTGAAAAACCTTTTCAGAGGAGGAGTGGGAGGTAATTGTGGGTTTGCAAGGAGATAAAACACCTGGGCATGATAGTTTTACAATGCTATTCTCTAAGAAATGCTGGAATTTTTTGAAGGCTGGTGTTATGAATGTTTTGAAGGAATTCCATGAAAATGCTGCTCTACACATTTCAAACCTATAAGCTAGGTGGGCAGTTTTTATAAAATTTTAGCAAAGACACTTGCAAACAGGTTGAAGAAAGTTCTATCGGGTATTATTTCAGCCTCACAGGGTGCCTTCATCCCAAGAGGTTGACACTGGAAGGTGTGATTATCGCACACGAATTAATAGATTCAAAGATAAAAGAGGGAACTGGGAAGTCTTGGAGTAAGTTGTAACATGGATCCGGAGAAAGCCTATGACCGAGTAAATTGGAATTTTCTTGACAAGGCTCTGAAAAAAAAATGAATTTTGGTCAGAAGTTGCATAACTGGATCAAGGTTTGTACTCACCTACAAAGTTCTCTAAATTCTTTAATGAAGTTTCAGCTTATTTCTTTAAGAGCTCTAGAGGACTAAGACAGGGAGACCCTCTGTCCCCCCTGTTATTCTTATGTGTCGTGGAGGCTTTAGCAAGGTTGACAAGCAAGGCTTTGGAAGGTGGTTACTTGGAAGGTTTCGAAGTTTGTCATGGGGATACTGAGGTAGCCTTGCTACAGTATGTTGATGACACTTTATTTTTCCTTCAAGCCAGAAAGGAGAATATGGTGCATCTTTGAATGATTATGGCCTGGTTTGCAGTGGTGTCAGGTTTACGCATTAACTTTCAAAAAAGTGAAAATTTTCTCATAGGTAAAGTTCAAAATATACAAGACCTTGCTACTGAGTTGGATCATAAAGTAGAAAAACTTCCCACAAGGTATTTGGATCTTCCTATTGGGGCGAAATGTACCTCTAAAGCCATATGAGAACCAGTAGTGGAAAGATTGGAGAAGAAGTTAGCCGCATAGAAAGCAAAATTTTTATCTAAAGGAGCTAAGGTAACTTTGTTAAAAAGCTCGCTGGCAAACCTTCTAATACATTACCTATCTTTATTCCCTATTCCAACCCAGGTAGCAGACATGCTAAAAATGCTAAAGAGGAACTTTCTATGGTGTGGTAAGGAAGGTGAGCAAAAAATCCATGCAGTTGGGAATTTGTCTGCAATCCTTTGGCCACGTGCAGTTTGGGTGTAAAGAGACTAAGGTAGCCAAACAAAACCGTGCCGGGCAGGTGGTTTTGGTTGTTTAAAACTCAGCCACAGAGCTTACGGAGAACTATAATAGTAGATAAATTTGACTTAAGTAGAGAAGGTTGGGATCCGGGCAGTACTACTTCAAGTTTTGGTTGTTTAGTTTGGAAGGGAATTGAGAAAGTCCATCCAAAGTTTATCTGTGGAGTAAAACTAAAAGTGGGAGATGGAAGGAGGATTCGTTTCTAGCAAGATGCTTGGTGCAGTGACAGACCCTCGATGGAGGAATATCCCTCCTCATTCCTGATAGCAGAAAACAGAGATGCTAAAATAGTTGAGCTGTTTGACTGGGTTTGGAGGTGTTAGAAGCTGGAGTCTTAGGCTATGCAAGGTTCAAAATATTGATACATATCGGGCCGTATCGGGGGATTTCCAATACACCCCTACAGGGGGTGTTTCGGGATACGCCTCTACGGGCGTATTTGATATTTTGAACCTTGCATGTCTTTTTCTTTTGTATTTTTACTTTCAAATCCGTTTACGAAAAAATTGTAAACTATGCTTTTCAAAATAAAAGCATCATTTACCATTTGGCAAAAATATAATAGTAAATACATGTGACACGTGACTGTCACATGTTAGTGACACATGTATAATAGTGACATGTGATAGACAACGGTGACACATGTCAACTTGTGTTGTTATGTAATGTGGCTGTATTATATTGTCATGTGGAAGTCACATAATGGTGACACATGCCAATGTGTCATCGTGTGACACATGGCAGCCTTAAAACAATGACGTGTCAATGACACGTACAATAGTGACATGCAGCAATCACATAATAGTGACATGTGTCCACTTGTGCTGTTATGTAACACATGGTAGTCAGAAAATAATGACGTGCCAGTGACACGTGTCGATTTGTGTTGTTATGTGACACGTGGCAATCAATAAATAGTTACACGTGTCAGTGACATGTGGCAACCAAAAAATAATGGCACATGCATGTGACATGTGGCAATCAGAAAACAACAACACATGTCAATGACATATGTATAATAGTGACATGTGGCAGTCACATAACGATGACACTTGAATGGCCTGGAGCTACCACATGACAGTCACATGTACAACAGTGACACGTAAGCAGTCACTTAACAATCACGTCTGACATTGCTTCACAGAAGACCAAAAATACATTTGAGCCAAAAGCACAAAGTATGAAAAGCCTAGTGCTTTTGGTGTTTTTCACACTTTATAAAAGTATGAAATCAAAAGTAGAAAACACTTGAAACAAACGTGATATAGTGTTTTTTGTACTTTTAAAAGTACAAAAGTACTTTATCCAAACATAACCTTACTTTTAAGCATCAGTTAAATGATTGGGAAATTTCAGATCTGTTGAGTTTGTTGCAACTGCTTCTGCTTGAAAATCACAAACCGGCCCAAGACCTTCAAGATGAAAGAATTTGGAGATGGAGCAGATATGGCAAATTTTCTATGAAATCCTTCTACCTGAATACAGAGCCCCCTCTCCCACGGGACTTCCCCTGGAGGGACATTTGGCTTCCTCAAGTCCCAACCAAGGTAAGTTTCTTCATGTGAAGAGCTGTGAAGGGCAAATGTCTATCGAAAGAACAATTAAGCAGGAAAGACTTGGTGCTGGATTCTATGGACTGTGGTTTGTGTGGCCAAGAGACAGAGTCAATTGCCCATCTCTTTGTGCAATGTAAAGTAGTTGGCTCCTTATACAACTATTTTCACAAGAGGTTGAACTTGTGTTGGTGTCAGCCTAAAAGCTTTTCTGGCATGGTGAAATCCTGGAAGATTGTGGGTTTAAATAAAGGGAAAACTGCTTTGGAGGCACAACCCCGTCAGCAATATGTTGGGTATTTTGGAAGGAGAGGAACAAGAGCGTTTTTGAAGGAAGGAGCAAGGTATTGGATGAGTTGTGTCAGCAGGCAAGGGCTTCTCTTCATTCATGGATAGCAGCCAAAGAACAGTTAAATAAGATCCCACACAATCAGTCTTTTGACTATTCCACATTATTTGGATAATCCCATATGTACCACAAAATTTGGGCTTCCATTGCTTTTCGTGAGGACATTTGGGTTCTGGTCAGGGGCAGTTGGATGCACAGAAATGAAAAATGGCCACATATACAAGATCATTCACACTGGCACAGAAATGAAAAACAAATGCAGATATGAATGTACCTTATTTCAAAGTTGTACATGCATTTAAATGTTTGGAGGGAAGATAATACCCTTCCCATCTTGAAATCACAAGGTCGTAAGCTGCTTGATGTAATACTTGAACCCACCGTGCAATTTCTACAGATCCACCTGTTCAACAATTCTATGTTGGTATTTTGATAAGAACGAAGACATTATTTGGTTGTAAATATTTGCTTGAAATAAAAATAATTGCCAGTTGATCATTGGATATACCTCCTTGGACTATAAGAAATGTGAATAAGAAGCCTTTCATCCACTTTACTTTCATAAAAAGGTGCTGCTTCTGCAACTTCCTTGACTGTCTGCAAGAATCATGTGGACAGGAACTTTGATAAGCACCCAAAAATAAAATAAAATAAAATAAAGATGTAAATATGTTCTGAACTTTTTTTGTAGTGGGTTCCCAAATAGTTGTTTTGGGTACTTTCTTTATTCAGTTTGGGTTCAGAGATATTTTGGTCGTTTCATAATTTGGGTTCTGGTCAGGGGCAGTTGGGTGCACATGTTGAGTTTTGGTCCCTTAAGCATTTTTGTAACTAAAGTTACTTTGAGGGTTGTTTGAAGTTACTTTTATTCTCGAGGAGTTGCTTGTGAAGAGGTGACACTCTAGGGGCTTATGTGTAAATATCCTAGATGGCTTCCCCAGCAAGCCTATGGGTCTTATAAAGAAAGAAGCTGTGTCAATGGGGGGTCTTCGATTTTCTTTTGGCTGAAAAAACGTCTCTCTTGTAAAATCTGTTGTCTCAAGTTTTGAAAGCTAGGTTTTAAGAACTCAACCCCTTTAGTCACCTTCCAATCCCTCCATCACTACGTGTCTACGTAAGAGGTCAGCTTGACGCCTTTGCTACTGTAGCAGACTTGTTCTAGAGGAGCTCTTCATCAGGTTATGTTCAGAGATTTATGACATCTAATCTATCTTTTTCCTCCTACATTTGTTATTCCTAGCCTACTGTTGTTCTTTTTAAGTACTGCTTATATCTTGCTTGCTTGCCCACATCAAACTTCCTATTTAGCATGCTTGTCTAATGGATATAACTGATTGATCTAGTGAAAAGTTGAGGATGGAAGGCAAATTATGCAAATCAATTAAGAAAAGAAAAAAGGGTATCACTACAAGTTAACTTATGAACACCCAATATCTCTTTTTTATTAATGCTTAACTCCATCAATTTTTTTTATCAATAACACATTTCATTAATTAATCACAGAAATAATTACAAAGGGGAAGATAAACTTTCTTATCTTCCAACTGAAGCTTGAGCCCCCAATAAAGGAAAAAAAAAATAAGAAAAAGAGTTACACCTGGGCCCAAAATATTGACTCCCTCTCCACCCCTTGTTTAGCTAACCCATTAGCTGATCTTTTCACCCAACTAATCTTGACTTCCATCTCTTGAACCAGCCACCTAAATTTCCTCCTCTCATTGCTGTAATTCCATAACCACTGTTGTCTTTATTCAGCCACCCTACCACCACCTCCAAGTCCCCTTCAATTATGAGTTTTCTTATATTCATCTCCTTAGCACTCTGGACTCCTTCCATAACTGCATAGATCTCAGCTCTGGGAGAGTCATGTTGTGAGAGTTGTTTATTTTCTTATTTTACAGTTATTGGTAGCATGCTGTCAGCCAGTGTTTTATTTTCTTCTTTTTTGTTTGTTAGTAGGGAGTGCCGCCAGGGGCATAATTGTATTTTTTTCTTGTTCTTTATATTAAGTTAATATATATGATAAGCTGGGCACCGCCAGCTATAGTTTTGATTCCCAATCGAATCTCTCTCTCTCCCTTCTCTTCTCCTCTCCTCTCTCTTCTCTTCTCTCTCGTCTCTCTCTATCCAGAAAGAATTACATGGTATCAGAGCAAGGTTCTGGGCAATAAAGAATCTTTCTTAGTTTTTTCGTTTCTTTCTCTCTTGATCTCTTGGACGTGTGGAGGACAAAGAAACCTAATCGGACTGATCAGGCCACTTGCCACTGCTTTCTTTAGGGTCCTCCTTGGTCGTAACACCAAGGAAGCCCTAGTAGAAGAAGGGTGACGCTGTAAACACCACTCTTCTCCTTGTTCAATGCTCTGAAGGTTGTTTGATGCAGTAAGAATTGGTTTCTGGGTTTGCACCTTCAAACAGGTGCTGGAGAGGTTTTTCTCTGTGACCAATGCAGTGAAGGCCTTGGTTTTTTGATTTACACCTTTGTACAGGTGTTAGACAGGAGTATGGTGTTTTTTTTTATCACAGACAAGAGTATGTGCTGTAGTTGAACTGTGACTGATTACTGGGCTGTTCTAATGGCTGAACCATTACTAGACTGATTACTGGTTGCTGTAGTGGAATTAGACTAATTACGGGCTGTTCTAATGGTGGAACTATTGCTGGACTGATTTCATCAGTGTTTTTTTTCTCATTCCAGAAGTAGAATTCTTGGGGGTTTAGCATTCTGATTGTGTGGGATCAGGTCTGGTACACTTGTGGTTCTGTTTTTTTGTACTGTAGGCCCTCTCCCTCAATGGCAAATGATGATCCAGCATCATTTGGGGTTACACCAACCCGTAACACAGCTGGTATGGGTGGTGAAAACATGATGAAATTCCCAGAAAGGGTACCGGTGCTTTGATCCCGTTAGTCATAAGTGTTTTGTCTCTATGGATCTGTCTTTTTTTTGAGTCTGAACTGTTCTTCCCTGCTTCTCCTCAGGAGGAGAGTAATGTGGAAGAGTAGTAGGTTCAGGTCCGCCAAGTCTCTCTTCCTTCTATTTCGGACCTTAACCCCTTTCATGTCTTCGGACATACACGCCATAGAGGTCAGCAATGTGACAGAGATGTGGAGCTACCAAACATTGAGCAACCGACACTGTCAAACTCCTAGGAGGTAAGTCCAAACCCTGTTGCACATATTGATACCCCTACACCTACTTGGATGACCTCGACATTCCTATTGCTCAACGAAAGGGAGTTAGGTCATGCACTACCAAACACCCCATTACCCAGTATGTCTCCTATAATCACATTTCCCCCTCACATCGAGCATTCCTATTTGTAGTTGATTGCATCCCTGTACCCAAAAATGTTACAGAGGCCTTAAAATACCCTAAACAAACAAATGCTATAAAAGAGGAGATTAATGCCCCCCATAAAAATCAAACTTGAGAATTGGTGGATCTTCCAAGGGGGAAAGACCCCGTGGGGTGTAAGTGGGTGCTTACAGGTAAACATAGAGCTAACGAGACAGCTGAAAGGTACAAAGCAAGATTAGTAGCCAAGGGGAACACTCAAGTGTACGGGGTTGACTACGATGAGACATTTGTTGCAGTAGCTAAGATGAACTCAATTCGAGTTCTTCTATCATTAGCTACTAACCTTGACTGGGAATTGCATTAACCGGACATAAAGAATGCCTTTTTAAATGGTGACCTAGAGGAGTAAGTGTACATGATTCAACCCCCTAGATTCTGTGCCAAGAGAAGTGAATAAGGTGTGCAAGCTAAGAAAGTCTCTTTATGGTTTAAAACAATCTCCCAGGGCTTGGTTCAGTAAGTTTCATATGGCAGTTCAACAAGTAGGGTTCAAGCAATGTCAGTCTGATCACACACTCTTTGTGAAGAGATATCGAGAACGGGTTATTGTATTGGTAGTGTGTGTGGATGATATCATCATTATAGGAAATTGAAGTTCAGAAATACAAAAGTTGAAACAATTCCTTGCATCTAAATTTGAAGTGAAAAATCTAGGTCCCCCAAAGTATTTTCTTGGAATTGAAGTTGCTCGCTCAAAAAAGGGCATCTTCATTTCTCAAAGAAAGTACACCCTTGATCTGTTACAAGGCACAAGCAAGTTAGGCGCAAGGCCAACAGATACTCCTATGGATGTTGATCATAAATTGGGTAATTGTAATGGTGAGCCTCTGAAAGATGTGAAATAGTTCCAAAGGTTAGTGGGAAAGTTGATTTATTTGTCCATGACCCGTCTGGACATTGCCTATTCAGCTGGGGTCCTGAGCCAATTCATGCACTCTCCTAAGAAACCGCACATGGAGGCAGCAAAGAGAGTCCTTAGATACTTAAAAAAGTATCCAGGGACAGGTCTACTATTCAATAAACATAATCACCTAAAGGTGGAAGTCTTTACAGATGCTAATTGGGCAGGTGTTGTGGATGACAGAAAGTCCTCAAGTGGGTATTGCACATTTGTGGAAGGAAATCTAGTGACCTAGAAAAATAAGAAACAAAGTGTGGTAGCAAGGTCAAGTGTTGAAGCGGAATATAGAGCTATGGCACATGGGGTGGCTGAAGTTCTTTAGCTAAAGAACCTTCTAGAGGAGCTTGGAGTTGTTCATAATCCTATGTCTCTTTATTGTGACAACAAGGCAGCCATAAACATCACCAGCAATCATGTCCTACGTGAGAGGATCAAGCACATTAAAGTGGACAAACACTTCATAAGGGAAAAATTGGAAAAAAAGTGAAATTTGCACCCCTTATATCAACTCCAAGAAACAACTTGTTGATATCCTCACAAAAGGACTTTCATACTCTCGGCACAATGATTTATGTGACAAGCTAGGCATGATAGACATATTCAGCCCAACTTGAGGGGGAGTGTTGTGAGAGTTGTTTATTTTGTTATTTTACAGTTGTTGGTAGCATGTTGTCAGCCAGTGGAAAAAAGTGAAATTTGCAACCCTTATGTCAATTCCAAGAAACAACTTGTTGATATCCTCACAAAAGGACTTTCATACTCTCAGCACAATGAGTTATGTGACAAGCTAGGCATGATAGACATATTCAGCCCAACTTGAGGGGGAGTGTTGTGAGAGTTGTTTATTTTGTTATTTTACAGTTGTTGGTAGCATGTTGTCAGCCAGTGTCTTTTATTTTCTTCTTATTTGTTTGTTAGGGAGTGCCACCAGGGGCATAATTGTATTTTTTCTTATTCTTTATATTAAGTTAATATAAATGATAAGCTGGGCGCTGCTAGCTATAGTTTTGATTCCCAATCTCTCTCTCTCTCTCTATCTCTCTCTCTCTCTCTCTCTCTCTCTCTCTCTCTCTCATCTCTCTCTATCCAGAAAGAATTACAAGTCATCCACTCTAATTGGGCCTGAGAACAGGGCTGAAACAATCCCATTCTCATCCCTAAACACACCCCCAATCCCCAAGTGTCCAGGATTCCCTCGTCCAAGACACTCATTACTGTTTTAGTCTGGGTGCAATTAGCAATCTCACCCCACTTCCTCAACATGTCATCCACGGTGTAATCTGTGAACAGCTCTGAGGATTTCAGCCACTGTACAACCCTTATATGGATCATTTCTCTCAATTCTTCAGCACCTCTCTACTTCAGAGAAGATCCTAAAGTTTCTTTGTCTTACTAGGGACAGCTTATCTAGGAGTCTAGATCTGGACCCAACAACCATTGCAGCTGTACATCGGGAACATCTTTCCATAAAGGACACTTCCAAAGAGCCACCAACCATACAAAAAAGGTTATTTTGGAGGGGACTAAGGAGTTCCAGATCAACTTACTTGGGAATTAAATGGTATTTAGCAAGACCATTGGAAGAGCATGCTCATGTTTCTTGTTTATCAAAGAATTCTGGAACGTTCCTTACTCTTAATCCTTTAATTACAACTTATTCTATATGCATCATATGCAGCTCATTTTATCATCTAGCTGACATGGAGCCCTGTATACAACTCATGGTTATACATGGATTACACTTGTAACTGCAATACTTTGTACTTTTTTTATTAATACATGACACTTTAATTTCTCAAAGAAAAAAAGAAAGGCTAAAGATTGTATTAGCTATAGTGGGTCAAAAAAGTATAGGGCCCAAGTCCCATATACCAGGAATTTACAATGGTTAATAAGATTAAATCATGTATACAACATAAGGTTTAAGCCTTAAAACATAAAATGAAAATTCAAAATAAGTGAGTTCCATTGATAATGGAACTATGGAAGTGGTTGAAGCTAGGCTTAGAAAACCTATAATATCAATGTCCACCACACTATTTGACTCTCAATTTTGCCCTATTAGGGCATCAGGAAAAGGAGGAGCTTTTCCTTTCAAAGATGCACAAATTGCAATTTTTTTCCATAGGTACTAACGTAAAGAAAGTTTGCCGTGTCCCAGAGGATGTATTCCCTACAGAAAGTGTTACCTACCAGCATAACTAGCTCTTACTCTTAGAGGTTCTTTAGGATACTATATGTCTGGCTTTAAATAGAACAGATTGGCAAAACAAGATTCATGTAGCCAACCCCATATAGTTGGGATAATGCTGTAATGTATGGATGACAATGATGACGATTCCTAGTTAAGAAAGCAATGAAGTGGGTCAAAAGTCTACAATAATAGTGGCAGTGTAGCACAAATGTCTAGATATAAGTTGACAATGGTCAAAATCTCATCTATCAGAGCTTCTTTTCTTTACAGTATGGGAAGGTATTGTCCACCACCCCTTGAAGGGCCAAGTAGGATATGGTTCCCATTAGTTGGTGCTCTAGAAGCAGTAATGATATAAAAATGCATTTGAGGAGACACATAGGTAATGAACCTGCTATAAAATTACAACTAATTTATACAAATACGTTGTAACCAGATCATCATCATCATCAGACCTTATCCCAACTATATGGGGTCGGAGTTGGATATATAAACCTTGTTTTAACCAAATACACATTATAATAAAGTAAAAGCACATATAAGTGAGATATTTGAAAGAAAATCAAGAACGTAATTAAAATGGGATTGAAAGATAGCCATTTTTTTTCTCCATTGACATATCATTTTGCATGGTTGACCAACCAAGTCCAACAAACAAATCCAAAATGGCTTTTTATTTTTTTTGCAGATGGTGTACCAGACTACCCTATGCATTACCAATGAAGAATTATGCTGGCATATTAAATGTTAAGTTCTTATAACGACAATCGTACACCATACTGAATTTTTAAAATGTCAATGCTCTAACATTTCAACTTATAAGTTTACCTGCCAAATTATAACATTTGATGCCTTGAATAAACTCTCAGTAGCCCATACATAGATCCCAACCACATTCATGCCACCTAGTAACATTCTGGAGACCTGAAAGCAATTAATCTCATGATCAAAAAATTAAGCACCATGTAGTTGTCTTTCATTTCTTTTCTTTTTTATCAATAAACACGATATAATCATTCCCAGCTATAAACATAAAATGTTATTGAGTTTCAATTTTATGAATAAAATTAAGAACAGAAATACTGTTGCTATCATGAAACATAAAATGAGTTCACAATAAATTTTAATTGGGGAATTATTTTTCACGTCTCCGAGACATTCAACCTCGAAGTGCAGGATGAAAATTTCATCCCTTCACAGTTAATATTGGCAAGGACCGATATACTGTAGTTGAATACGACTCATGCTAAAAGAAACTGTTCAATTATATGTAACAGAGGCAGTTCTCCGTGAATGTAGCAGAAGTTAATTCGAGAACCTACTTGGATTTTTTTCCAGCAACTTATTTGTTGTCTACGAATGTCGGAAAAGGGGATTGTCAATGCAATAATTGAACAGCACAATGCAAAACATAATCCAATAACCGAACCAACAAATCGAAAGCCAAAAGAGAAATTAAGTGCTACTCCAATTGTACCTGACGAGCATGTTCAGCAACCCAATCTATATCGATCAGTAAAGACGAAGGTTCGACTTGAGATTTTCCCTTCGAACCCTTCTTCTTATCGTCCTTTCCACTCTCGGGTGCCGAACAAGCGGGCGCTCCGCTATCATTGGGTGGTGTCGGAATCAAATCGAACACGAATCCTCGGTCTAAACCAGAACTAAGCTTTCCTACAACGAGCCCCACCTATGAACATGGAAATCCATATCAGGGTCCTCAGTGAATGAAGCATCAAACAGCTCTAAACAAGGGAAAAATTGGCCGAGGGGGTACCTGTGCAGGAACTTCAGATTGGAAGAGACGATCCTCAGCTAGGTTGAGTTGGGTCTCTTCACCAACCACAGCTTTCACCATGGCTGTGTTTCTGCGGGTTCAGTGATCGCCGCAAAACCACAATTCACTAAAATTTCTCAGAAAGAATTATATATGGTGGCCGATTTGCCGCCACCGCTGCCTTGCCGTTGCAGCTAGCAAACTAGCAACTAGCAAGCTAAAAAATCTTCCACCTACGCGGGACGGGATGGACTCGGACGATCTCGGACTTGGAATATTTCGTGTCGGGAACAGAAAGAAGTGTCCAGGCTCAACATTACACAAACGGAGTATGACCGATGGATTGGAATCTTCCCTTGTGAAACGGTAGGCTGGACACCAGATTGATTTTACTAAATTGAAGGGATAGGAAATTCATCATCTTGACGCTCAAAGATTGCAGAATAAGGGGGCGAATTTCAAATAATTTTTTTTCTCTCCCTTCAACAGGGAATCGAATTCCCTATTTAAAAAATCATAGTTTTAATGGTCATTCTTGAATCATAAACTGAACCAGATCTAAACCAAAAGGAATAGGGAGAGATAATACCTGATACAGAGAAGTAGTATCTCCCAATGGATGTGTTCACGCCCAAGGAAGGATCCAAAATCTGTTCCCACTGAAAATGACGTAGTGTAGGGTGGAGCAGAATCTTTTCTCCAAAAGAACTTGACCCTTCTCAAAAATCACATGGACGGCTTGTGAATACAACTCCCACCAATCTTTTCTCCAAAAGATTGGAATCAAGATCCAATATTGATTTCTCCCAAGAACTGGAGATCGAACTGCTATGGGCGGCGGCAAGAGAGTATTTGCAGGGTGCATATTCTCTCTTCTTGTGATTTCAACTCTGAAGACAAAAATGTGTATTGCTTGCATGTCTAAAGGCTATCGCCCCCTCTTCCTTTTATAGACTTAAAAGGATCAGCTCCTACTCCCATTAGGAGTTGCTAACCCAAATCATATATGGATTAAAAGTACCATTTAAGATAAGGGATAACCATTATCATATCTACAGATTAGATCAGTCATCTCCTAATCTAATTATGAGGTTTCCATATCTAAATCTTATTTAAATCTTGGACTCTCTAAGTGGATAAGGTCTGGGCCCAATTCTATCAGCTGATCCATCTCAGAATTCGCCCCTTAAGTGACTAATCAAATTAGCCCAGTTCAAAATGGGCTTAAGGCCCATTTAAGGTTATGTATTCATTTAACCTTCCAATCTACTGCCCAATTGGGCTTCCTTGTATGGCGTGGGACCCAAACATTGATCTACACATCAGCCACATGGGTTCAGCCCAGCATTTGTTACAAGGCCTGGCCAAATACACTGTTTTGGACAGTGCACCCCCTGAAACCCATCAGATGGGTTCTATGGACCCAACACTTACCCTAAGTGGTCCCTGGGCCAAGCTACCTTGTAACACCCAGGGACTGTGGGCAGATGCAAGATTAGCCCATCAGGTATTATCCTCAATGGTCTTACACTTAACCTCTTAGCCCATAATGATCATACACTGCCCGACAAGAGAAGACTTCTCCTTCGGCTGCAAGAAACAGCGTTGCACTCTTTGCTTATATGGATCCCGGGAATTAAAACCTTTTGCAAACCTTTTAGATATCATTTTCGGCACTTCGGACGGAATGATGGTCGGAGATGGCACGCCATTCCTTCCTTGCAGTCTGAGAAGGCATCGGTAGCAAACCACCACGCCCTGTGGCAACTCCGGCCGCAGATTCCATGAAATCGGAAAGCTACTTCTCCACCTCTCTCTATCTTAGTAAATCTTGAGTTCAAGTTCAATGAGTTCTTATAAAACCAAAACCCTAAAATTTTACGCTCTACAAAAAAACCCTAGAACCAAACATTAATTAGGAAAGATACTTTAAGGAGATCGAATGTGAGAAATCACAAGAAACAGAAAAAGGGTTGACGCTTGAGAAGACGAAGGCGAATCAACTTACTGCCTTACGAAGATGAAGAAGCTTGTCTTCTCTCTTTTCCAGTTTAGGATATTTTCACGATTGCGAGGAGGGGTTGAAGAACCAAAAGCGTAAGAAAAAGGTTGACGGAGACTGTGGGCTGAAGATAGAGGGAAGAGAGAGAGGTCAAAGGATGAAGGGTGTGTCGGGTCGAGAGGAAGGAGACAAGGGTAGCTTTGGGTTTTAAAAAAATTTAAAACACTTAGTCAATTAGTAAAATCATAAGGATAATTTAAGAATTTATCCAAAAGTAAATAGGGTAAATTACAAAGACCCCCAGGGTCTACACAAAGACCCCTATACTTCATTTTGCAACAAAGGCCCCAATACTATGACCTTGAGACAAAGACCCCTTTCCGTTAGACTTCCATCCAAAAATGCCGTTACAATATTTTTTTTAATTCCCATACTACCCTTATAATAACTATTGGATAAAAATACTGTTCATCTTCCCCGACCCCACGGTACACAAACAGCAACGGCGGTAATTCCCATATGGGAATAGGATCGTGAGGCTGGTGAAACAGCTCGCTTGAACAAGAATGTTCAAGTTCGCTTGTGTGTGCTGTTGAAATGTTCAAGCACACGACTCTTGAGTCCATTTCAACAAAGATATCTCTGTTGAATAGTTCGCTTGGCAGAGATCTCTGGGACGATAAGCCCATTTCAACAGCCAGAGATCTCTGGGACGATGTTGAACAGTTAGCTTGGCAGAAATCTCTGAATCGGGAGCCGTAAGAATGGGCAGCACTGGCTTTTCAGGCGGTAGTGCATCCGGGTGAGGGGGAGGACGAAGTAGAGCTGTCCAGACTGGAGTTGTTGGGCGGGGTGCAAGGGTGGAATGAGGGAGTCGTAGAAAAGCTTGTCGGAGTTGCAGATGAAGCACGACGACGTCTCCATTTCGAGGGCCTGGGATAGTGGGATACCGTAACGGGGGATGTGTACTCGCGGAGTTTGAACTGGATCTCTAGTTCAATAGTTCGCCTGAACAAGAATGTTCAAGTTCGCTTGTGTGCTGTTCAAATGTTCAAGCACATGACTCTTGAGTCCATTTCAACAAAGATCTCTGTTGAGAAGTTCGCTTGGCAGAGATCTCTGAGTTGGAAGCCGTAAGAATGGGTTGTACTGGCTTTCACGGCCAATGCTGCCATGTCGGAAGCCGCCAGGCGGTAGTGCATCCGGGTGAGGTTGAGGAAAAAGTAGAGCTGTCCAGACTGGAGTTGCTGGGCGGGGTGCAAGGGTGGAATGAGGGAATCGTAGAAAAGCTTGTCGGAGTTGCAGATGAAGCACGGCGATGTCTCCATTTCGAGGGCCTGGGATAGTGGGATACCGTAACGGGGGATGTGTACTCGTGGAGCTTGCCGTCGGTGGAGATGACTTTGACTGTTGGGGAGGTAGAGGAATTGCTGATTTTTACTGTACTCGTGGAGCCCATCTTTGAGACAATTGGCGTTGTCACAGGTAATGCCAGTCTGAAGGGCACCTAGAAAGCGAGGTGACGAGCTTTCCCATGATCGTGGCATTGAATACAAGAGAAAAAAAAAGGGAAGATGAGAAATGAGTATATTCCGTCCTTTCATTTCGAAGAGTTAGGAGAGATGCATTCCGACTTAATGGTCAAGGAAAATCTGTGTCTCATGGTCATAGTACAGACCCAACAGTAATTAATCCAAAATGAATATGTAAATGCGGGATCAAATTTTATTTAATGCTAAGTTGGGAATGAGTATAAATACAAATATAAATATAGAGTTAAAACCTTTATATTTTATATTATTTTATATGTATTTGTATATTATACTCTTTCCAAACTGAGTCTAACATCATACTATATTTTATCAATAGAGTTTTTTAATAATAATATGTTATTTTTAGGATTAAAAGAAGTTTTCAAACCCATTAAAATTTAGAAAACAGGGAAATTAAAGATAAAAATATGGATGCACCCCTTTGGCGTATTGATATTTTGAACTAAATGCACTGTAGTTAATTGGAGGCATGGAGCCCTCATTCATGTTTGAGTAATTAGTGCATCATGACAAATGGTCCCAACAAAGAAAGTAGGATACACTTGGGTGTAAGTGACTGAATCGAGCTGAAGCCTGACTCGACTCAACTAAAATATTACTATTTTGACATTACACACAGCATGACAGATGTCAGATGGATTGGAATATTTGCACTTGTGAATGGTAGGATTTGGACTTTGGAGTATGGGAAAAGAAATGCAAACCCCGATCAATAACATAGAAAAGGGTGTGCCATGGTGGGAGGCTTGGAGCCCTAGCCCTTATTACCTGCCGCATGTTGTATAACTAGTGCATCATAATACACAGTTGGATGGTCCCGCCATCCTGGCAAAGACAGTGGATACACCTAGGGTGTAGTTGAATTGGACGTAGCCAAATTTCAGCATGTTTTGGTTCGTTTCAACTAAAATATTAATATGTTCGAGAGTCACCATTTTTCTAATTTGAATTTGATTTGACTAAATTTTAATGAGTTTGAGTTCAACTCAAAATTTTTAATATTAATATCTTTAATATTTTATAAATATATAATATATTTTTATTACATATAATATAAATATATATATATATTTTATGATATTTAAAGTCAATTTTTTATTAATTAAACTTGAATTCAAATAATTAATCAAACTTACCTTGAGATTTAAACTTGGAGCCTAATCCATCTTGAGCTCAAAATGTTCAATTAAAAGTTGATTCGATTGCATACATCATATATAAATCATGATGATCAAATAGTTCATCGATCATTTGTTGTTATTCATTTAGTGTGACACAAGTGAAAACTCTCAACCAATTTTGCATCAGTCCAGATTTAATGCAGCACAAGTGTGTGAACCTAGTACCAATCAGAAGTGAACATGTCAGTATTTTCATACACATAGGACCCGCAACGTGTTTACCTGTGATTGGTCACTTAGCCTTCTCATATTTGTGTTTCAGAGCAGATCCATCCCAGGCGTAGCATAATATGGGCATGGTTTTAGATCATGGAATTTCAGTAAATGTGGACCCTGGCTTCAAAACAAAAAGAAACATGGACCCTATAAATAAAAAAAAAAAGTTAAGGCTTAGTACAAATATGAATATGTAGAATGCAAAACATTGTATTTTGTATTTGATGTAACCGTTTCTGGTTACGTATCAATTTTTTGTGATGTATAATTTTTTTTTTGGCTAAGTACCTCATTATTTGACCTGGTGGTGAAGTGCCTTGGTGATGAGCTACTTGGTGGCGAACTCTCTGGTGGAGAACTGCCTGGTGGCGAGCTCCCTGGTGGAGAGCTACTTGGTGACGAGCTACTTGGTGGCGAATTCCCTAGTGGAGAACTGCCTGGTGGCGAGCTACCTGTGAGGTACCGAGCTGCTTGGTGGTGAGCTGCCTAGTGGCGAGCTACCTAGTGGCGAGTTGCCTGGTGATGAGCTCCTTGGTGGCGAGCTCCCTGCTATGTGGCCTGTGACTCAGAGAGTGGTAGAGCTCACTGGTGCAGCGCAACCCGACTGCCCTCTACATGAGGTGACCTTCTTTCCTTTATAGGCATTTGGAGCTGAGGGACTTGTGAGAACTCCATCTTTTCCACCTCTTTGTAGGCGGTGGGAGTTGAGGGACCTATGAGAACTGAATCAGAGGACCCGGGGGTAATTTCCCGGCGGGGACTCTCCGATGCCTAAGTTAGCATTCTGATTATAGAGAGCTTGGAGAGAAATGAGAGAGCTAGAGAGCAGGGGTTACCATCCTTTTTCATTCCCCCCCAGGCTTTGGGGGTCGGAGTCCTTATATAGTGGTGTCCTCGCGGGTTAGGTGGGTGAAAAGACTTCAAACGGTAAGACTCGTCACATCCCGTCAGAACCGGGGTATGGTGGTGAACTCCTCCAGGTTGTTAGGATGGCGCTTGTGTCAGGCGCCTAGGCCGGCGCCTAGGCCAGGTTGTCAGGTCGGCACCTGTGCCAGTCGGCGGGTCGGTGTCTGGGCCAGGTTGTCAGGTTGGCGCTTGTGTTAGTTGGCGGGTCGGTGTTTGGGCCAGGTTGTCAGGTAGGGGATCTTCCTGCGATACGCCAGACTGCTCTTTTGTACCGAGCTACCCTACAAGTGGCGAGCTGCCCGGGAGAGCTATGCCGAGCTGCTTGTGGCGAGCTTTGCCGAGGTGCCTGGCTCCTTGGTGGCGAGCTCCTTGGAGAGCTGCCTAGATCCTTGGCGAGCTCTTTGGTGAGCTACCGAGCTCGTGGGGTATGCATGTCGTTATGGTTCATCGGTGGGTGTCTTATGGGTTGCCAGGTTAGCCAGGTCGGCTAGGTCAGATCATGTGCCAGGTTGATCCAGGTCGGCCAGGTTGCGCAGACCGCGCCAGGTAGTGCGCAGGCCGCGCCAGGCAGTGTGCAGGCCGCGCGCCAGGCAGTGCGCAAGCCGCATGCAGGCCGTGCCAGGCCAGTGCCCCGATGGGACACCAACTTGGTAAGTTGTTGCTTGGGTGTCGTCTACTTGTCACGAGGTGCCACGTGTTGCAATTTCACTGGAGGGCCAAATCTGCCCTCATCATTTGCCCCCCACTCCCGAGGTGAGAGTAACTCAGCGAAGGGAGTAGATTCTTTCTTTTGGCCTATAAGTCGACGAGCTAGTAAGTGCTGATCCAACTCCTTAGGCTTTGGGAGCTGCCTGTATGTGGCGAGTTGCCTGTAAGGTGAGGAGGTCTCCGCCAGTTCAGTAGTGTAGCCCTTAGGCTTTGGGGGCAACTTATAGTTCACTTTTGCTGATTTTGCTCATGCTGAGGAAGTGACTGGGTATTTAGCAAGTGTGGCCGTAAGCTTTGGGAGTGACTCGTAGTCCACTCTTCTTGACTTTGCCAATGCCGAAGATGCGACTAGGTCTTAAGTAGTAATATGGCCCATAGGCTTTGGGAGCAACTCGTAGTCCACTCTTCTTGACTTTGCCCATGCCGAAGAGGCGACTGGGTCTTAAGCAGTAATGTGGCCCGTAAGCTTTGGGAGCGACTCGTAGTCCACTCTTCTTGACTTTGCCCATGCCGAAGAGGCGACTAGGTCTTTAAGTAGTAATGTGGCCCGTAGGCTTTGGGAGTGACTCGTAGTCCACTCTTCTTGACTTTGCCCATGCCGAAAAGGTGACTGGGTCTTAAGCAATAATGTGGCCCGTAGGCTTTTGGGAGCGACTCGTAGTCTACTATTCTTTGACTGCCCGTGCCGAAGAGACGATTGGGTCTTAAGCAGTAATGTGGCCTATAGGCTTTTGGGAGTGACTCGTAGTCCACTCTTCTTTGACTTTGCCCGTGCCAAAGAGGCGATCGGGTCTTAAGTAGTAATGTGGCCCATAGGCTTTGGCTAAGAGGTGCCGAGACGACCAGGTGCCGAGCGACCTGAGGTGCCGAGCTACCAGTGAGGTGCCGAGACGACCAGGTGCCGAGCGACCTGAGGTGCCGAGCTACCAGTGAGGTGCCAGGCTGACCAGGCACCAAGCTACCTACAAGGTGCCGAGCTGACCAGGTGGGTGCCTTAGAGCTATGATTGCGCTGCATCAGCTTCATAATGCCGGTCATCCACTCCTATAAGAAGCTACTAGGAGCTCGACCTTCGGGGGCAACACTACTAACTTTAGGTCGCCAGCTCACATGGGAGCCTTAGAAGGCTCGACCAGTAAGGGTGCCCATGTAGTCTGTTGGCCGCCAACTCCCGCGGAAGCCACGAAGAGCTCATCTTTGTAGGGGGGACCCTGCGGAGAGGACTGATGAGGCTTTATCCGAATTGAAAGTAAAGTTACTTAGTCTGTTAGCTCCCTGCATAGTCTTTGAGTTCATAAAAAATGTAAACTATAAAGCGAGAGAACTTAACTTTCTGGGAGAAGAGGACTTAGCTTTTGTAAGATAAGAAGTTAGCTTTTATAGGATGAGAACTTAGCTTTTGTAGGATGAGAACTTAGCTTTTTGTAGTGTGTTCCCACAGACGGCGCCAATTGGTGTAACCGTTTCTGGTCACATACCAATTTTTTGTGATGTATAATTTTTTTTGGCTAAGTACCTCGTTATTTGACCTGGTGGTGAAGTGCCTTGGTGATGAGCTACTTGGTGGCGAACTCCCTGGTGGAGAAATGCCTGATGGTGAGCTCCCTAGTGGAGAGCTACTTGGTGACGAGCTACTTGGTGGCGAATTCCCTGGTGGCGAACTACTTGTGAGGTATCAAGCTGCTTGGTGGCAAGCTGCCTAGTGGCGAGCTGCTTGGTGACGAGCTCCCTAGTGGAGAGCTACCTAGAGGCGAGTTGCCTAGTGGCGAGCTGCCTGTGAGGTGGCGAGCTCCTTGGTGACGAGCTCCCTGGTGGCGAGCTCCCTGCTATGCGGCTTGTGACTCAGAGAGTAGTGGAGCTCCCTGGTGCAGCGCAACCCGACTACCCTCTGCATGAGGTGACCTTCTTTCCTTTGTAGGCATTGAGAGCTGAGGGATCTACGAGAACTCCATCTTTTCCTCCTCTTTGTAGGCGACGGGAGTTGAGGGACCTGCGAGAACTGAATCAAAGGACCCGAGGGTATTTTCCCGGTGGGGACTCTCCGATGCCTAAGTTAGCATTCTGATTACAGAGAGCTTGGAGAGAAATGAGAGAGCTAGAGAGCAGGGGTTACCATCCTTTTTATCCCACCCCCAGGCTTTGGGGATCGGAGTCTTTATATAGTGGTGTCCTCGCGGGTTAGGTGGGAGAAAAGCCTTCAAACGATAAGACTCATCACATCCCGTCAAAACCGGGGGTACGGTGGTGAACTCCTCGAGGTTGTTAGGCTGGCGCTTGTGTCAGGCGGCCAGGTCAGTGCCTGGGCCAGGTTGTCAGGTTGGCGCCTGTGTCAGTCGACGGGTCGGTGTCTAGGCCAGTTTGTCAGGTTGGCGCCTGTGTCAGTCGGCGAGTCAGTGTCTAGGCCAGGTTGTCAGGCAGGGGATCTTCTTGCGATACGCCAAACTACTCTTCTGTACCGAGCTACCCTACAAGTGGCGAGTTGCTTGTGGCGAGCTTTGCCGAGCTGCCTGGCTCCTTGGTAGCAAGCTCCTTGGAGAGTTGCCTAGCTCCTTGGTGAGCTCTTTGGTGAGCTACCGAGCTCGCGGGGTATGCATGTCGTTATGGTTCATCGGTGGGCATCTTATGGATTGCCAAGTCGGCTAGGTCAGATCATGTGCCGGGCTGATCCAGGTCGGCCAGGTCGTGCAGGTTGCGCAGGCCACGCCAGGCAGCACACAAGCCTCGCCAGTAAATGCGCAGGCCGCATGCAGGTAGCACGCAAGCCGGGAGCAGGCCGGTGCCCCGGTGGGACACCAACTTGGTAAGTTGTTGCCTGAGTGTCGCCTACTTGTCACGAGGTGCCACGTGTCACAATTTCACTGGAGGGCCAAATCTCCCTCATCCATATTGTTTTGTATGTATTTTCATTGTACATATTTGTATTCCATTATTATTTTTCATATAGAATGGGATCACTTCTTTTAAATTCTCACAAATGACTAACGTCAAGTTAAATATAAAGCAAAATCAAACTAAATTTATGCTCAATACATTTGCACTACCATGCATCTACATAAGTGTAAATGAAATCCATATTGCAAACAAATCAAGCTTAAGATCTAAAAGACTAAAAAAGTTATAAAGGCATAAGAGTAACATACTTTAATGGCCTATGCCAAGAGTGATATGTTAATAAAGTATTTTTTTTTTTCAAGAAGACAATATAAATCTCATTATATTAAAACTCATATTACTTGAAATCTTAACGCATCATCGTAATGTGGTATAGCGTGTGAACAATTCTACTTTGTCACCCCTACAGACTAAATCTTAGCAACGTCATTAAATTTTTCAATGGCTTAATGACAGGATTTTGAAGCAATTAAGCGGGTATTTGTTAATATGAATGATTTTGTTTTAGAAAACAAAAAAGACAACTGATTTGAAAATTTAATGTTTACAATGGCTTCAATTAATAGTAAGTTAATAAAAAAAAAAAAATTAATACTCATCTAGCAAATGGCACTTTGTCTATGATTTAAACATTAAAACTATTTTCTTTTTTCTTACAGTAGAAAATTTTTAAATTCCAAATGCCTTCTCATCTTTCTTGGTTTTTACCCTTTTATTGCAAGTGCCACAGGTGCATGGCACATGTTTATGCTAATAACTATTAAGATCTTAAATTTGGATAAACATATTAACATAATGCTATCCGTCAGATCAAATAATTGAAATAAAATATAATCATACAGGCAAACAACCTCTTAAATTTTAAAAGAGCAGCAATTTGTGTTTGTTTGGCCTAAATGATGAAATTTGGATTCATGATTCACGGGAAGAATGTGGAATAGTCTAATAATCCATAGATGATCCTGCCTTCTATTAGCCATCACGTTTGCTCAACAAACAATATACCGGCTGAGAGTCTTGTTATGTTGGCGTTACTTAAGTGTGGTCATCATGGCATTCAAACTGCCGTTGATCCGAACGGTCCGACCATCCGGCCTGGGAACCGTCTAGGCAACCGATTCCATTTTACCCCAAACCCGGTTCTTGGCAAAAAACTGTTGAATCAGTCAACAACCCGTTGACCCAGGCAGTTGAACTGTCGACCTGTTCAATGGTTTTGGCCATTTTTTATTTTTATTTTGTTAGAACATGCCATCCGTTTGAATTGGATGGTCAGACCATCAACCCGGAAACCGATGGCCAGAACGGATCCATTTCTAGGTCGTTTTTTAAAACCATGGTGGTGATTGGTGAATGGCCCTGGATCCAAATGAATTGGACAGTGACCTATCTAAAATAAGGCCACAAATTCTCAGTTACAGTTACTGTTCTGATTGATATTCCAAGTAACCAACATTTCTTTTTATTTTGTTTCTTGCTTTTCTTTTCTTTTCTTTTTCCTTTTCTGAATGAGAACCAAACTCTCATGTATCAGAAAGCCCATGTGCTTCACTTGCATCAGTTTGTCGTACCAGATACACTATGGAACTACGGAAGTATCATTCAACGGGGATCACCTTACAATCAGGTTTCAGTTCAGCTTAACCATCCCAAGTTAAAAGGGAGAAAACACCATTAATTTGCAGGCTTATTTGTTTTTTCTATTCCTCCTCGTTACTCCAGCCATTGTTATTCTAAAGGATTCCAGAACTTGTTCAGACAAGCCAATGTTTTTAAAGCATGGCGGAGGACTGACTCATCTGGATAAACCACATGTTCCACATTGAACTACAACTAACAGATACACCCAAGACGAGAAGTAATATGTTGCAGAAGAACAATCTACTTCTTCAGAATATCATAAAATATTGCAGGCTTCTTCCTGGATTTCTCAGAGAGTTCCTGAAAATATGAAGGGTTAATGTTGTTTTAACCATGTTGTGCATTTATCAATTCATTGATGAAATGAAAACCGATAATAAAGCATGATCAGAAGATATGCTCTACAAATTTCCATTTTCCCTTGTCTAATTCAGATAAGAGCTAGTACCTCCACTGCAGAAGCCAAACGCAGGATGGAAGCTTCACCCCAGGGACGGCCTATCAGTTGCAAGCCTACTGGAAGACCTTGTTTATCGTGGCCAACCTAAATATCAAATATGTCAGAGAGTAGGGAGAATATTGTCATGTGCAGCAATTTACCTTAGCTATTAACCCAACCCAAAATAACTAGCTGTAGAGCTAGAGAGTTACTATTTCTTTTAGTTTCTATTTTCTTTTAGCAGTTGCTATTTTCTACTATTTAGCAGTTGCTAATTCCTAGTAGCTGCTATTTTCTATTGTCATGTGCAACAATTTACCTTAGCTATTAACCCAGCCCAAAATAACTAGCTGTACCATATGTGATCGAGACTCCACTTTTATAAGTGCTTTTTGGAAAGAGCTTTTCAAATTGCAGGGGACTAGTTTCAACTTCAGTTCATCTTATCACCCCCAAACAGATGGCCAAACAGAGGCAGTAAATCGAACTCTTGAGATGTACCTGCGTTGCTTTACTAGTTCAAGACCCAAGGAGTGGGTCCAATGGGTTCCTTGGGCCGAGTTCTGTTACAACACTAGCCTACATGCTTCTACTCGCAAAACTCCCTTTGAAGTGGTGTATGGAAGAGAGCCCCCCAATTTGCTTTCCTATGTTCCGGGTACGTCAAAGGTCGGGGCTGTAGATGACATGCTCCAAGCAAGAGATCAAGTGGTGAAAGACCTAAGAAGCCAATTACAACAAGCACAAGCTAGAATGAAGACTGCTTATGACCAAGGAAGAGTCGAGAGAGAATTTGAGGTGGGTGACTGGGTATATCTGAGATTACAACCTTATCGGCAAACTTCGTTGGCACTGAGAAGATCACATAAACTATCCCCACGATTTTATGGGCCATACCGGGTGCTGGAACGGATTGGTTCGGTGGCTTATTGGCTTGATCTTCCGCCAGGAAGTAAGATCCACCAAGTTTTCCATGTGTCGCTCTTAAAGAAACAGCTGGGTACAACTGATAAAATTGATTCTTCTCTTCCATTAGTATCGGAAACATCAGGTCACCTGCAACCTCAGCCAATAGCAGTTCTAAACTCTCGAGGCAAAGGGAATAAACGTGAACTACTTATACAATGGCAGGGGCTTCCAACAACCGATGCTACTTGGGAGGATGAGATTAAACTTCGAGAGAAATTCTCAGACCTTATGTGTCCTTGAGGACAAGGACGTTTCCATGGGGAAAGGATTGTCATGTGCAGCAATTTACCTCAGCTATTAACCCAGCCCAAAATAACTAGCTGTAGAGCTAGAGAGTTACTATTTCTTTTAGTTTCTACTTTCTTTTAGCAGTTGCTATTTTCTACTATTTAGCTGTTGCTAATTCCTAATAGCTACTATTTTCTAGAATTACTATTTCTTTTAGTTTCTATTTTCCTTTAGTTTCTATTTCCCAGAAGTTGCTGTTTTCTTTTAGTGGTTACTATTCTTTGTAGTTGCTATCTTTTAGTAGTTGCTAAGTTTGTTGGGCCTGTAGACTATAAATATCAGTGTTCTCAAGTAATGAAGGGAGGAGGAAAACTTTCAAAGATTTGTCTTAAATTCTGTTCCATAGATTCTTAAGTTCTGCTCTTACCTTAGCAACATAGCTCGAGGTCGAGGTAGGGGGCGAGGAAGGGGTCAGGAGCATGCCATCAACCCAGAACGTGACAAATGGTATCAGAGCCTACACTATGCCTTGCAATTGCAATCGTGCGGCGCAGGTGGTGACGACAGTATTACGATCATTTGTCCCATGTTAGTAGTATGGGATGCTAATGTGAGGTATCCCACATCGGTAGAATAGGATGTTGTTGTGGGGTATATATGTGCTTGGGTTCCCTCCCTCTAACAGCTAGCTTTTAGGGGTGAGTTCTCCTAAGGCACATAACAGTCACTTATACGATATGTATCAGCCAATACTGGCCGATATGTTGCGAAATTTCGATCCTTATGTTCATCGAGAAAATCGTTGCGATATTTCAAAAAGATGCAATAAAGTTCTTTAAAAAGACCAAAACTACACTTCCATGAATTGGTGCTCTCCTTCATTCCCCCTTGACAAAGCCATATTTTGAGATTGTATATTCAATTGTTAAAGTGTGTCGAATAGGCGTAGTTTAGTCTTCTTATGTTTGTTAAGTAGCTTGATTATGTGGCAGTGTTATTAGAGTTACTATGCCCCACACTTAAGTAAGGGCATTTTTTTCTTTGTAAAGATCATTAGAGTCTAATATAGATTAAGGGGGTCGACTGTATGGGTAATCCATCAGACCCTTCTTCTTCTTCTTCTTCTCTTCTTCTTCTTCTTCTTCTTCTTCTTCTCTTTCTGGTTCGAACTACTGTAGCACCAGTCGAAACATGGTATCAGAGCTCCCAGAGGAGGTGGACATAGTACAAGAGGGGGTGGTCATGCTCCCAGAGGAGGCCATGGCAATTCCATGATTGGTCCGGGGTGGCCGTGGCAGAGAAAAAAATAACTCTACAAGGAAGTGTACTCATTATGGTAGGGAAGGACACAGTGAATTTCTGTTATGACCTACATGGCCCTCCCTCTAAATGGGCTAATCATGCTGTAGCAGGCAAGGTTGATATCAGTGACAGTAAACTGGCAGGCCGAACTCCTCCCACATCTACATCTACTTCTGGGAGGGAGATGGTGAGTGTACCGCGTGATGAGTATGAACGGTTCCTTCAAACTACTTCACAGCATACCACTGCCGCACTTGCCCAATCAGGTATTGCTTGCATGTCATCTAAAACTCCTTCCTGGATTATTGACTCTGGAGCCTCAGATCATATGACCGGGACTCCAGGTGCGTTCTCTTCTCTTTCTGAAACCTCCACATCACAAACTGTTACACTTGCCAATGGGTCCTCATCTCCCATCTGTGGTGTTGGTAATGTTGACATGGCTTCTGTCCCCTTATCATCTGTTTTATATGTACCTAAGTTTCCATTCAATCTTATATCTGTTAGTAAAATAACCAAGGCTCTTAACTGTTCTGTTACCTTCTTTCCTTCCACTTGTGTTTTTCAGGATCTCAAGACGGGGAAGAAGATTGGTGGGGGGCATGAAGCTGGTGGATTGTATTACCTTGACGGTGGTGGATCTTCAATTGCACTTCAGACTTCCCTTACTCCTCTACAATGGCATTGCCGACTGGGACATCCATCTCTCAAGGTTCTCAAGATGTTGGTTCTGTCATTGAGTCAGTTATCAGTTTTACAATGTGAGTCATGTCAGTTTGGTAAACACTGTCGTGTGTCCTTCAGTCCAAGAGTTGAGAGTCGTATGTTGAGTCCTTTTTCTTTGGTTCATTCAGATGTTTGGGGTCCAATCAAAATAGTCTTATAATGGGTACAAGTATTTTGTCTCCTTTATTGATGACTGTTCAAAAATGACATGGATTTACTTAATGAAAGAAAGAAATGAATTATTTTCCATTTTTCAAAAATTCCATGCTGAAATACGCACACAATTTGGCATTCCAATCAAAGTTTTCCATTCAGATAATGGTCGTGAATAGTTTCTTACTTCATTTCAACAATATTTAGAACAGCATGACATTATTCATCAGACCTCATGTGCTTTCACCCCTCAACAAAATGGAGTGGCTAAATGGAAGAATTGTCAGCTTCTTGAAACTGCTCGGTCTATGCTTCACCACATGAATGTTCCTAAACGGTTTTGGAGTGATGTTGTACTCACTGCATGTTTTCTCATTAATCGGATGCCCTCTTTTATTCTTCATGGTCGGTCCCCCTTCTCTATCTTGTTACCCACTTTATCTCCGTTTCCATTAACTCCTCGTGTATTTGGTTGTGTGTGCTTTGTCCACAATCTGAGTCCTGGAATAGACAAGCTAGATGCACACTCAATTAAATGTGTCTTCCTTTGCTACTCTCGGACTCAAAAAGGGTACAAGTGTTATAATCCCATTACCCGAAAGTGCTATGTCTGCCCTGATGTCACCTTTTTGAGTCTGTACACTTCTTCTCCAGTCATGAAGCACCCTTGTCTTCACCCTTACCTCCTCTTCCTCTTCCTGTCAATGATCCAGTTCCAGAGGCTGTTGTTGGAGTAGACTCATCACCTCATCCAATGCAAATCACCACTGAACGACCACCGATCTGACAAGTGTATACATGTCGAACGACACTGACCCCTCCTCTGGCTTCTACCTCATCTGCGGATCCTCTCATGGCTCCTATTGCTGAATCTTCAGACCTTGACCTACCCATTGCCTTACGGAAAGGTAAACGCAGTTCTACCCTCCATTCCATTTCCAATTTTGTTTCATTATATCGTCTTTCTACCTCACATCGCCAGTTTGTTTCACTTTTGTCCTCTATTTCCATACTTAACAATGTTCAAGAAGCTCTTAGTTCACCTGGATGGCGGTGGGCAATGGAGGAGGAACTTTCTGCTCTTCAACATACTCAAACGTGGGAACTTACTACTCTCCCACCTGGTAAGCATGTTGTGGGCTGTAAATGGGTGTATACTATGAAATACTTGCCAGATGGTAGTGTAGAGCGTCTGAAGGCCAGACTTGTTGCTAAAGGTTACTCACAGTTGTATGGAGTGGACTACATGGAGACATTCTCTCCGGTGGCTAAAATTGGTTATATTCGTATACTCATTTCCTTGGCAGTTATGTATGATTGGCCTCTCTTTCAACTTGACATAAAGAATGCCTTCCTCCATGGTGATCTGGTGGAAGAGGTATATATGGAGCAACCACCTGGGTTTGTTGCTCAGGGAGAGGTTGGTAAGGTGTGCAAACTGAAGAAGGCAATTTATGGGTTGAAGCAATCTCCACGTGCTTGGTTTGGGAAGTTCAGCGAAGTGGTGAAGAGTTTTGGAATGAAGCAATGCCAAGTTGATCACTCAGTGTTCAGCTATGACTCAGAAGCTGGGAAGATTTTATTAGTGGTCTATGTGGATGATATTGTCATCACTGGTAATGATAAATTGGGGATTGGCAAACTAAAGGTATTTCTGCAAAATCATTTTCAAACAAAAGACCTTGGAACATTAAAGTATTTCTTGGGAATAGAAGTTGCCAGGTCAAAACAATGTGTAAATCTGTGCTAAAGGAAATATGTCCTTGATCTATTGGAAGAAACAGGACTGTTAGGTGCAAAACCGGCTGAGACCCCTATGGAACCAAATGTTAAGTTGAGCAGTGATACAGGAGAAGTATTTGAAGATCCTGAAAGGTATAGACGACTAGTGGGAAAGCTGAACTATCTGACTATCACGAGACCCGACATCTCCTTTGCAGTCAGCGTGGTGAGCCAATTCATGTAAAACCCTCGTATACCTCACTAGGATGCAATCCTTAGAATTGTGAGGTATCTGAAAGGAGCTCCAGGCCGTGGGCTATTGTATAAATCAGGGGGAAAACTTGAAGTAGTTGGGTATACAGATGCAGACTGGGTAGGCTCAGTGAATGACAGAAGATCTACTATAGGCTATTGCACATTTCTTGGAGGAAATCTTGTGACATAGAAGAGTAAAAAGTAGACGGTTGTGGCCAGAAGCAGTGCTGAAACCGAATATAGGGCCATGGCCCACACCACCTGTGAATTAGTGTGCTTGAGGAATCTCCTACAAGAAATCAGGTTTCACATGGATAAACCTATGAGATTGTACTGTGACAACCAAGTTGCACTCCATATCTCTTCCAATCCTGTCTTTCATGAGAGAACAAAGCACATAGAGGTTGATTGCCACTTTGTGAGAGAGAAGGTTCTTGTTTGAGAGATAAATACAGAACATGTGGGCTCGAATGACTAGTGGGTATGTAACAAGCTAGGATTATATGACATATATTCTCCAGCTTGAGGGGGAGTGTTAAAGTCTGCCGAATAGGGGTAGTTTAGTCTTCTTATGTTTGTTAAGTAGCTTGCTTATGTGGCAGTGTTATTAGAGTTACTATGCCCCACACTTAAGTAAGGGCATTTTTGTCTTTGTAAAGATTATTAGAGTCTAATATAGATTAAGGGGGTCGACTGTATGGGTAATCCATCAAATTTCGACAGACCCTTCTTCTTCTTCTCTTCTTCTTCTCTTTCTGGTTCGGACTACTGTAGCACCAGTTGAAACATCAACAAATAAGCCTACTTCATTGTACTGGTTCTGAAACCAAGTACCTATTTGGGAGGGCTTTCACACAGCAGCTTTTGGCGTTGCAAAGTGGCACCCACATGTTAAGCCATGAAAGCTATGTTTGGTGAAAAACCTAGAAATCCCAAAAACACTTACATTGAGCTGAGAAATCGACTTTCCGGTGAAGCTAGTTTTGGTAGCTTCTTCAAAGCCTTTCAATCAATGCAGCTCAATCAACATTGAAGCCCTCCCAAACAGGCCCCAAATTAGATTACATAAAGTCCACCAATAAGTAAAAAACTGAGTATCTAATCAATGCCTGAACATGTGGAGTAAGAACTAATAAATTTTCAACAGCTGGACTTAAGGAGAAAGACTATAATTTAACTGAATTAGGAACTGGAGGGAGAGGTTCCTGACAGGAAGTTCTCACTATCAGAGAGCATTATCAACAAATAACCTACACCCAGGTGTTTGCCCATACTTCCATTTTCTTTTTCACCTTTTAATTTCAATACTAGATCATCCCCTTCCAAGTCTAGGGTGGTCTTGCTGCACCGGTCAACTGAGTAATTCTCTTTACGGGAAATGACATATCAACATGTATCATAAAAACCATATCTACCATTACAAAATCAGAGGAAAGGATATACTTTACTTACAGGGACAGAAATTGCAGGAAGTCCCAGAAGATTTGCTGCTATTACAAATCGCATGAGGTAACCTGAAAGTAATGATGATATATCTATTCAGCCATGAATTTCATTGTACAAGTTGATGTGTTAAATAGCATAAGAAAGGTCCATCACTTGTAAAACTCGAATTAACCCCCAAAGACCAAGGAACATCATATCTAGTTTATAGATCAGACGCAATCTTGACAATTTAGAATAGGTGGTCAGAAGAAGCATATATTCAAAAACCATATATTCAAATGATTCAGATTTTGCACATTGATCTTGATGCATTCCCCATCATGTCAAGCAAGATAAAGATAACAGAAGCCTACAATAATTACTCTTGATGCATTTCCCACCATTTTCAGAAGCACAACTACCAGACTGATAGGCACGGGCTTCTTCCTATGGGAAAATTAAGAACAATGGAGAATAAACCAGTTTCAGACTTCAGACTGCAGATTAATATTATCAACTGACTGACCTGAAACATGTAAATTTGACTCCCCATAGCTGAGAGAACTTGGAGGTATCATTGGTGCTGTCATACTGTTATACAAAACAAATCACATCATCTTGCTTTTAGTTCCAAGAAAATTCTCATATGCAAGTTATAGTTGAAAGACAACCTACTTTAAATAGAAACCAGTCATTCAAAGTTAAGATCTTTTGTTCTACAATATATACAATATTATTTTGGAGGAGAGCCAGAAAGGGGTAAATATTCAAATGCTCCATCAGAATGAAAAGTCTGCATCACAGATATCTTACTTTCTCCCTCATATTATTATAACAAAACCTCCACAAGTGGCAGGCCAAAGATGAAAAAAGAAAAGGTACTAATCTGAAACATAATTCTGTGCTACTAGTTAAAAAAATCATACCCAGTCGTTGGGGTTACAATGATATCAACCTTCTTGAAGATCTCCAGATGATAATACATCATCCTTCGCCTGAATCAAAACAGATGAATTAGAGAAAAAAATAAAGATAAATCAAACATCGTTAAATATCATAATTGTTCATATTGTCATAGATCACTTACTTGATAAGATTCCTATAAGAACTAGGAACTGATATCTCAAGCAGAAAAATATATACAAGTTTGTCAAAGGTTATCTTCCTAAGTGTTAGAGATAGCCGAATAAGGGTAGATTAGTCAATTCACCTTGGTTAAGTTATGAGCTTATGTGGCAGTCTTATTAGAGGTTCTCTGTCCCATACTTAAGTAGGGGCAGTTTAGTCATTGTACATTTAATTAGAGCCTAATCACTATTAAGAGGTCGACTGATAGGGTTTAGCTATCAGGTTCGACAGTTCTTTCATCTTCTTCTTCTTCTTCTCCTCTTCTTCTTCTCCTTCTCCTCTTTCTTCTTCTCCTTACTGGTTCGGACTACTGTAGCAACAGTAGAAACATGGTATCAGAGCAAGGCTCGTGACCTGTTTCAGTTCGTGACAACTTCAGTTTGTGCTTCAGTTCTCTCCTTTTCTTCTCTGGTCTGTCAATGGAGAAAAGTGGTTCATCCCAGGCCTGAAACATCTCAGCTCTTCTTTTTTTTTTTTTCTGGTGCGCAGAAACTCCTTTCCTAAGAAAACAATTTCAGCAGTGAATGGTTGGCTGAAGCTCTCAAACGAAGGTTGGTTATCTCTTCTCTTTGTGCTGTTGGTATTTCTGGGTTGAAAATCTTCAAGAAGTTGAGAGGACTGATCATAACCTAGAGAACTAGGTTGGTTGTTGCCCTGGTTCTTGGAAAAATTCCAAGAACAGGCTGTGTTTACAGTGACCAAATGGTGTAAGGGCTGCTGCTGGTGGCCGAATGGTGTAGGGGCTACTGTAGGTGACCGAATGGTGCAAGGTGTAATGCAATGGTACTAGTTGAGTTCTTGTTGGTCTTGTGGTGCCCTCTTAAAAGTGTTAAAGCAGGTCTGTATTGTGTGTGACAGCTATGGCTATGTGGTGGTGCTTGTGATGCACAAACTCTGTTGAGTAGTTGTAAGAGAGCTTGCATGTGGTTAGTAAGTGCTGAATTAATGTCGGTGTAGTCTGTGTTTTTTGTGAAATCAGTAGTGGTGTGGATAAGAACAAAGGCGTGTATATCTATCATTGTGTTTAGGGACTGCTGTAGGTTCTGGAACATCAAACTCTTGGCAGCAGCACTTAGTTGGTGATTGGGAATTCAGATTAGAGGCAGCATTGAAAGAGTATCATGGCAGCAATGGGAGATGGCTGTAGTGATCAGAAACCTAGTGTGGTGGTTTCCTCTGACTATCTAGGCGTACAGATGACCTCAATTAAACTGAATGGTGAGAACTATGTTCCATGGGCCAAGTCGGTGGAAGTTTTTCTCAAGGCAAAGAGAAAAGTGAAGTATGTGAAAGAAGATAAACCATCGGCTGACTCTCCAGGGTTTGATGATTGGGAACAGGAGGATGCTCAAATCATGACATGGCTATAGAACAGTATGGAACCCAAAATAAGTGCCAACTTCATGTTCTTAGATACAGCTAAGGACATATGGGAACATGCCAAGAAGCTGTATTCTGGGCAAGATAATACTACAAGGGTATATCAGCTCTATCAGGAGTACTTTGGTCTGCAACAAGGAAATAAAACTCTAGAAGAATACTATGCCAATATGAAGAACCTCAGAAATGAACTCAATGTCTATCATCTTCTCACTCCAGATGTTAAGGTTCAGCAACAACAGAGGGAACAACTAGATGTCACAAGGTTCTTAGTGGGGTTGAAATCAGAGTATGAACCAGTTAGGGCCCAAATATTGGGGGGCTCTACCCTTCCTACACTTGAGGAAGTGTTTGCTCGGCTTCGCAGGATTTCTTTGGGACAGACAGAGAATTCTACACAGTTTGATAGATCAGCTTTTGTGACAGCCAGAGGAGGTGGACGTGATACGAAAGGGGGAGGACATGCCTCCCGAGGAGGTCGTGGTGGTTCCATATTTGGCCGTGGTGGTGGTCGTGACTCAGGGGGAGGCCATGGCAAAGAAAAAGGCAGCTCTACAAGGAAGTGTACCCACTGTGGCAGGGAAGGGCATTCGGTAAATTTCTGTTATGATCTCCATGGCCACCCTCCCTCTAAATGGGCCAATCATGCTGTTGCTGGTGGGGTTGATGTCAGTGATAATCAGCAGGCAGACCTAACTCCTTCCACATCTACATCTGTTTCCGGAAGGGAGATGGTGAGTGTACCGCGTGATGAGTATGAGCGGTTCCTTCAATCCACTTCACAGCACACTACTGCTACTCTTGCCCACTCTGGTATAGCTTGTCTGTCATCTAAAACCTCTCCTTGGATTATTGACTCTAGAGCCTCTGATCACATGACCGGGACTCCAGGTGTGTTCTCTTCTCCCTCTGAAACTTCCACATCTCAAACTGTTACCCTTGCCAATGGTTCCTCCTCTCCCATCTGTGGTGTTGGCAATGTTGACATGGCTTATCTTTCTTTATCATATGTTCTATATGTCCCTAAGTTTCCATTCAATCTTATGTCTATTAGTAAATTAACCAAGACTCTTAATTGCTCTGTTACTTTTTTCCCTTCCTCTTGTGTTTTTCAGGATCTCAGGATGGGGAAGAAGATTGGTGGGGGGCATGAAGCTGGTGGATTGTATTATCTTGACGGTGATGGATCGTCAGTTGCACTTCAGACTTCACTCACTCCTCTACAGTGGCATTGTCGACTGGGACATCCTTCTCTCAAGGCACTCAAGATACTAGTTCCGTCTTTGAGTCATTTGTCAGTGTTACAGTGTGAGTCGTGTCAGTTTGGGAAACATCGTCGTGTTTCCTTCAGTCCTAGAGTTGAAAGTCGTATGTTGAGTCCTTTTGCTTTGGTTCATTCAGATGTTTGGGGCCCGATCAAAATAGAGTCTTATAATGGTTACAAGTATTTTGTCACTTTTATTGATGATTGTTCAAGAATGACATGGATTTATTTAATGAAAGAAATGAGTGAATTATTTTCCATTTTTCAAAAATTCCATGCTGAAATACGTACACAATTTGGTGTTCCAATCAACGTTCTTCGTTCAAATAATGGTCGTGAATATTTTCTTACTTCCTTTCAAGAGTATTTAGAATAACATGGCATCATTCATCAAACTTCATGTGCATCCACTTCTCAACAAAATGGGGTGGCTAAACGGAAGAACCATCATCTCCTTGAAACGGCTCGGTCTATTCTTCATCATATGAGTGTTCCTAAACGGTTTTGGAGTGATGTTGTACTTACTGTGTGTTTCCTCATTAATCGGATGCCCTCCTTTATTCTTCATGGTCGGTCTCCCTTCTCTATCTTGTTCCCCACCTTGTCTCCCTTTCCATTAACACTTCGTATCTTTGGCTGTGTGCTTTGTTCACAATCTGAGTCCTGGAATAGACAAGTTGGATGCACGCTCCATTAAGTGTGTCTTTCTTGGCTACTCTCGGACTCAAAAAGGGTACAAGTGTTACAATCTCATTACTTGGAAGTGCTATGTCTGTCCTGATGTCACATTTTTTGAGTATGTTCCCTTCTTCTCAGGAACTGAAGCATCTTCGTCTCCACCTTTACTTCCTCTTCCTCTTCCGGTCAGTGATCCCGTTCTGGGTGTTCCTGTTGGAGTTGACTCGTCACCTCATCCAGTACAAATCCCTATTGAATGACCACCAATTCGGCAAGTGTATACACGTTGAACGACACCGGCCTCTCCTCCAGCTTCTACCTTGTCCACAGATCCTGTCGTTGCTCCTGTTGCTGAACCCTCAGGACTTGATCTACCCATTGCCTTACGGAAAGGTAAACGTAGTTCTACTCTCCATCCAATTTCCAATTTTGTTTCAGTATCTCGCCTTTCCGCCTCAAATCGCCAGTTTGTTTCACTATTGTCATCTATTTCCATACCTAACAATGTCCAAGAGGCTCTTAGTTCACGTGGGTGGAGGCAGGCAATGGAGGAGGAACTCTCTGCTCTTCAGCATACTCACACATGGGAGCTCATTACTCTTCCTCCTAGTAAGCATGTTGTAGGTTGTAAATGGGTGTATACTGTTAAATACTTGCCAGATGGTAGTGTGGAGCGTCTGAAAGCCAGACCTATTGCTAAAGGTTATTCACAGTTGTATGGAGTGGACTATATGGAGACCTTCTCTCCAGTGGCTAAGATTAGCTCTGTCCGTGTGTTAATTTCCCTGGCAGTTATGTATGATTGGCCCCTATTTCAACTTGACATAAAAAATGCCCGCCTTCATGGTGACCTTATAGAGGAGGTATATATGGAGCAACCACCTGGGTTTGTTGCTCAGGGGGAGGCTGGTAAGGTGTGCAGACTGAAAAAGGAAATTTATGGGTTAAAACAATCGCCTCGTGCTTGGTTCGGGAAGTTTAGTGAAGTGGTGAAGAATTTTGGAATGAAACAATGGCAGGTTGATCACTCGGTGTTCAGCTATGACTCAAAAGATGGAAAGATTTTATTAGTGGTCTATGTGGATGATATTGTCATAACGAGCAGTGACAAATTGGGGATTGACAAACTAAAGGTCTTTCTGCAAAATCATTTTCAAAGAAAAAACCTTGGGACATTGAAGCATTTCTTGGGTATAGAAGTTGTTAGATCAAGACAAGGTGTAAACCTGTGCCAAAGAAAATATGTTCTCGATCTATTGGATGAAACATGACTGTTAGGTGCAAAACCGACTGAGACTCCTATGGAACCAAATGTTAAGTTGAGCAATGATACAAGGGAAATATTTGATGATCCCGGAAGGTATAGACAACTAATGGGGAAGCTGAACTATTTGACTATCACGAGACCAGACATCTCATTTGCAGTCAGTGTGGTTAGCCAATTTATGCAGAACCCTCATATATCTCACTGGGATGCAGTTCTTAGAATTGTAAGATATCTGAAGGGAGCTTCGGGCCGTGGGCTATTGTATAAACCAGGAGGAAAACTTGAAGAAGTTGGGTACACGGATGCAGATTGGGTGGGCTCTATGTCTGACAGAAGATCTACTACAGGTTACTGCACATTTCTTGGAGGAAATTTTGTGACGTGGAAGAGTAAAAAGCAGACGGTTGTGGCTAGAAGCAGTGCTGAAGCCGAGTACAGAGCCATGGCACACACTACATGTGAATTAGTGTGGTTGAGGAATCTCCTATAAGAAATCGGGTTCCACATGGATAAACCTATGAAGTTGTACTGTGACAATCAAGCTACGCTCCATATCTCATCCAACCCTGTTTTTCATGAGAGAACAAAGCACATAGAGATTGATTGCCACTTTGTGAGGGAGAAGGTTCTTATTGGAGAGATAAGCACAGAACATGTAGGCTCAGGTGATCAGTAGGCCGATTTGTTTACAAAAGCCTTAAGCTCAGGGAGAGTGAACTATATATGTAACAAGCTGGGATTATATGACATATATTCTCCAGCTTGAGGGGGAGTGTTAGAATTAGCCGAATAAGGGTAGATTAGTCAACTCACCTTGGTTAAGTTATGAGCTTATGTGGCAGTCTTATTAGAGGTTCTCTGTCCCATACTTAAGTAGGGGCAGTTTAGTCCTTATACATTTAATTAGAGCCAAATCACTATTAAGAGGTCCACTGATAGGGTTTAGCTATCAGGTACGACAGTTCTTTCATCTTCTTCTTCTTCTCCTTCTCTTTCTTCTTCTCCTTACTGGTTCGGACTACTGTAGCAACAGTAGAAACACTAGGATTGTATTAGAAGCTTGGAAATGTCATAGATGAATGAAATGTCACATTTAGAATCCTCATTACCCACATACTGCAATTAATTTTGATACTGTCACCTAAGAGACAAGAATGTCGAGGCAACTATGCCTGGAGAAAGCTCTTAAATTGAACAAGCACAAAAATGCTGAGACAACCAACAACACAAGGTTTCAGATTTCATGTATTCAGAGGGCGAGGTCAGAAATAAAAATTAGTTTGCTACTCTTGTGCAGATTATACAAATTCAATCAAGAAAACATAATCACAATACATTTATATTATGGAAGACCAGAACTCATAGTTAGATGTTGTTGTATCTTTCCCAAGAACCTCCCAAGGTGAGAGAATTTCAATGTTTTACATTGCTTGATAATTTAATGTGTCATACAAAAACTATGGTCAATTTCTGCAAGTCATATATAAAATAGGTATATTATATATTTTTTAGAAAAGGTAAAATAGGTATATTATATCAAGATGCAAAGAAGGAACAAAAGCATGTTATGTAAATCAAAGACGATGAAGCCCACAAAAAAATTTTAACAAAATAAATTTTCCAGAGAGAACAAAATAGCAGTGCATTTCAGGACCCACCAAAAATTCTTAAATATTATAATGAACAGTTATAGGACTATCGTTTAGTCTAATGGTAAAATATCAGGCTGACAAGCATCAGATCATGGATTCAAGTCTGAGAGCAATTTTTGAAAAAAGGTAATCAAGTTTGTAAGGGTAACTATCATATTTTTGATCGGTTACAAATCTCCTTGTAATTTGTAATGGAAATTAAAATCTCTCTGTAATTAACCATTACAAGTTTGAATATTCAATAGGGTAAACAAATCAAGACAAAGACATGACATAAGCAACATATTTCAGATTTACAAGTACAAGCATAATCATCCTATACCTCAGGCATTGAGCAGCAACATAGTCTGATGCAGAGAATGAACGGAAGAGTGCCAAATTTGTTCGAGTATCATGAGTCAATTTGGTGCCTTTTCTGCAAAACAGAGAAGAAACTGTCAAAATATGTGAACTTCAAAGTTGGATTTTGCTTACTAAACATTTTCTGAGAGCACCATTAGCCTGCATTCTGGAAAGCATAATTAAATCAAATCACCAGAGCCGGAATATTATGGTAACATTGGTAAGCCTTTGCAGTAATATTTGTTAACAAGGAAACATACCCATCTTCACAATCAGGAGTCAAAGAACAGAGTGATTCAGAACCAATGGAAACAACATGTGCAGTTCGCATTTCATGTATCTCTGGTATTACAATATCTATTATCTTGCACAAACACAAATGTAAATAAATATATATTAGGATCTAGGTATAGAATGTTAGAGCTCACATCAGTCACATGTTGATCATTTGATCCTGGAAGTGAAATAAAATTTTGTATCTAAGACAGAAAATAAGTATTGTTTTTGTACATAGAAATGAACATTGCTTGCAAAATGGTAAGGAATACTTACTTCACACCCATGAATTGTTGACAATAGATTCAGAACATCTGAACACTTATTGGAGATATTGGTTGAATATACATCATTAAACCACTGCCAAAGAGACCATATAATAGTAAAATTTTATCTAATGTGATAATTAGGTTTACCTAAGTAAAGGAATTCAATGATCAATACCTCTGTATACTTTCCCAGTCGCAGTGATCCCAAAGAAAATGAACTATCATACGATGATAAATTTGGCAAACAAGGTGGAGACTACAAAAACAAGTTTACAAGTATTTTAAGGCATGCTTTATTAAGATAGATATGGAAAATCATAAAAAAAAGTTTATGAACACTTACAAGTAAAGATGTTATACAGAGGTAAAAGAACTCTAACCACAAGAAAGACTTCATAAGGATTTTTAAGCTACCTCATTCAGTATGAAATTAATAAAAAGTTTCTGAACATTTACAAGGGTGCACAAAGAGGTGATCCCGGCTCTCCTGAAAGCAAAAACTGAGAGCACAGCATCCAGCCACACATTGAGAATATCTCCCAGTACATGTATATTCAATTCATGGGGAGATGTTCCCAATGTGCAGCTAGATGCCCCTGATTTCAGAGTGTTTGTAGAGTTTTTACCTTCAGGAGATTCCATCTCTAAAGAGGTAAAATTCTGAATATAGAAGAACCATGAAACTACAGTAGAAAAATAAAATACACTAAAATCTACTACCTTAACAATGGCTCAAAAAGAAAGAAAAACGGTGCAATAAAAACTTTAAAATAATAAATCCATGGTACAGTGATGCAGAAGATGAAGAATCAAAATTGAAATTTTCTGATATTTTATGTATTTCTGCATTTTTTGGACAGTATGCGTATTTTGGTCATATTAACATGTTTGTGGGATCCAGCCTATTAGTTTGATTTGTCTAGTTATAGTTGGCTTAAATTTAAAGTTTAAACCATTAAATAAGTAGTTCAAGAATTATTAAGTCTTCTTTCAATTGATATAGGATAGTGGCAATTTAGTAAGTTTCTATTTTCATTTCCTACTAGGATTCTTGCAAGTCTAAAATGGCAGCCCAGTGCATGAGGCTCCTGCTAATGCAGGGTCTGGGGAGGGACAGATGTACGCAACATTACCCCTGCACATACAGAGAGGATTCTAGGTACCTAGTGAGTGATTCCCATCCTCTCTCTTCTTCATCTCTCTATTTTCTTTTTTTGTCTTTCAAGAAGCCATTACAGTCATCAATAGCCATAAATTTCTCATCAGAAGCCATTCATTCATGCCCTACATCATGCAGTTAAATGCATTTCAATGTGTTTAAGATGTGGAAACAAAATACAATGCATGAGTTGCATGTTAACATGTTAGAAAGGAATATGATAAAAGAAGCCATATCACAAGTAGATGGTTAGAAATGCATAAAAGCCATAAAAGGCTCCATGTCAGCACAACAAGATTGGGAATCTGATATGGGTTCAAGGTGTTGGACTTGGTTAACCCAAAAGGATATGACTGGGATTTGGGGGTATACTTCCAGTTTTTAAGTAATATTTTCTAATGATATACTCTTATGTCATATAAATAATGGAATAGTTGTTGAAGAAGAAAAGAGAATTAAATGTAGATGAATAAAACAATGCAAACAACAAAATGCAAATAAAATAATTTATAATTGATTCTGCTAAACTATCGAGTATTACAACTTTAAAGTCCATGTCCAGAAATTTTCTTAAGAGCTTTAGGTTTTCTAGTTGCATATTATGGATTTAACAAAGAGAAAAGCTCTTTCAAGTGTAATGTTGGTTTTGGCGTCCACACAAAAGAAGTGATAAGAAAAATATAGTTTAGGATGCACAAATATGTGATGGTTAAAATTATAGAGGATCAATCTTCACCTATTGTATTTCTTCTATGATAAAGTAATATTCTCATCTTGAGCAATCTGTAAAATCTAAAAATTTGATCGATAGCCATCCATAGCATCAATGAATAAAGTCTTGATTTTTTAGAATTTTAAAATTTGTTTACATTTTTCCTGTTGTCTCAGAGTTTTTTTCTCCACAGTTCAGGAGGTTAAATGGAGAATGGTGGCTCTTGTGGGTTCCTTTGAAACTTTAAGTTTTACAATTTTCATGGTAGAATAATGGAATCCCTTTTTTTATAGATAATAATGGAATCCCTTGCATACAATTTTCATGGTAGAATAATGGAATCCTTTTTTTTATAGATAATAATGGAATCCCTTGCATACTATTATATGGTCAAGTTATGTCTTGTTCCTTTTTTTATTATGGGAGGAAAAGCATTTCTGAAAGCATTTAGATTTACAGGCCACTCCGCATGCATAATTATTAATAGGTCAATAAGGAGTCTATATCATAAGAAATCAGAAGATTTAAAAAGTTATCCATGATTGGTTGCTTGACTTATTTTATCCAACTATGATGGACTCCCCAATATGCATATTCCCTCAGTAGGTAGAACTTTTTTATAAGCTTCTAAATGGACTGTTTAGAAAATACTCAATATAAGCTTCTAAATGGATTCCATTATTCTACCATGAAAATTGTAAAACTTTAAGTTTCAAAGGAACCCACAAGAGCCACCATTCTTGAAAATACTCAATATTGGCCAAGGTGACAAGCTATTGAAATAGCAATTAAATCATATGCAAAAGAAGGCATACTAGTATGTAGTAACTTCAGTTAATTTGGCATAGCCAAATAGTTCATCTAACCAAAAGGTAAACAAGAAAGAAACATGGTCTGCATGTATAAAAACATTAAAGGTTGAAAATATTACTGGCTTTAAACTGATTCTATCAGCAGGAGACGACCCTGAAATTGCTGCATACCTGAACAATCCATCAATAATAATATCAGAACAAGTAAAAATAGTAGAAACTCTCAATTTATTGAGTCTGCCAAGTATAATACAAAGTGGTATATAATAGATGAAGTGGTTCGCATGCTTTTTTTGCTCAAATTTCGGGAAAAATCCAAAAAGAAAAGGAACTTTAACCTGAAAGAATTATTTAATTTTGAAACAATTAATAGTTTTATGATATTTGGACTAATTAGTAACTAACTTAGCAAGCATAGCAGTCTGTGACTCAACCATGTTGCAGGAATTTCCATACAAGGCATGGAATAAATGACACATCAGGAACATAGCAACTGACTAGATGGAACTTAGCAGCAAGTGGCATACTTCAGATTCCCACACACCATGGATCTGAACAATGGATTTTTTTGAAGAAAAGGTAAAGTATTGATTGTACATGACCTCTTTTGAATCTGAACAATGTCTTTCTTTCACTTTTTTTTCCATGTTGGTTTATTTATTTATTTATTTTTGATCAGCAAAAGGATTTCACTAAAAATATTAAAACTTAATACAACTGTTGGAGATTTCCAACACACCCTGGTCACATGGGTTTACATTTTTGCCCAGAATAAGTTAGGTCTGTCAACTCCCTGTTTAGCTAGAACATCTGCCACACCATTTGCAGTTCTTCTCACCCAACTGAAATTAGAATGTATTTGCTTTGCAATGACATCAATTTCCCTGAAAGCATGTCTATATTTCCAAGGTGCTGATATGACTTGCTTTGTCAAATGAATGATTAGTTGTGAATCTCCTCCAACTTCCAAATCTCTGAGACCAAGTTGTAGGGATAATCTCATTCCTTGAAAGAAGGCCATCCATGTTGCTTTAATTTACCATAAGTTTAACATCTACTATTCACAATGGGTGCTCTATTTTCCTATAAAAGGTTTTCAAATATCAAATAAGGAATTGTTGTATCTATTTTCACAATTTTATATAGGTTCAAGAATGAAAGCTTACAAAATAGTGTCCCTCCCAAAGTGCAGACTCTTTGTTGGGAAGTGTTCCTCGGAAAGATTAACACCTGTGACTTACTACAGAAAAGAAGGCCAGGAAAGTGCCTTTCTCCTCATGTTTGTATCCTCTGTTTGGCTAGTGGTGAAACCCTTCCTCATTTACTAATTTCCTACTCTTTTGTGTCTTGTATTTGAGATTACTTTTCCTCACTCTTTGGATGCAGATGGACTCCTCCACAAGATGTAGTCGGCCTTTTTAGATCCAATGTCCTACGACAACAAGAAAAAAAGGGCAAAACGCTTATGGAGGGTAACAAGAGCAGCTGCAGTTTGGGCCATCTGGGAAGAAAGAAATCAAATGATTTTCTCTGAGAAGAGAAAATCTATGGAGGAAGTAATTGAAACTATAAAAATCAGATCTGCACACTGCATAAAAACATTAGATATCTTCAAATATACTTTAACAAATGACATAATAAGAAAATGGAAGGAGGTGGCACAAATGGAATTGCATAAAGAAAGGACCAAGGTGGATTGGAAACCGCCAGGGCCAAATAAATTGAAGCTGAACTTTGATGGTAGCTCCTTTGGGAACCCAGGGAGGGCTGGAATAGGAGTTTTCAGAAACCATCTTGAAGAGATTGTGGCGTTATTCTCAGGACCAATTGGGTATGGAGACTCAGTTCAGGCAGAGACAATGACACTCTTGCAAGGTTTGAAATTAGCAGTGCATTTAGAAGCTAGAGAATTGGAAGTGGAAGGGGACTCACTGTTAGTCATCTCTTGGACTAAGCAAGTGAGCTCAGCACCATGGAAGTACAGATTTGCATTCAGGGAGATTGAGCTACTGGCTAAGAACTTTAGCTCTACATTTGGGTGGACCAAAAGGACAGCAAATGGACTGGCAGACACTCTAACAAAACATGGAGTTGATAGGCCTTTTCTATTTTGGGCAAAACTGTAGCTGAATGTGTTAAAAAAGAGGGTTGATGATTCTTGTATTCTGGGACCTTTCTATACTTTATTACTCTGCAAAATACTTGTAATCTGTTTTTAAATTAATAAAATTATCTTTCACTGATAAAAAAAATAGTACCCTACTGTCTAATAATAGATGCTTTACTTTTTCTTGAATCCCAAAATCCATGCTTTATCAGCTTGCAAGTCAGATTCCTTGAGACATTGCAGATCCCAACTCATCTTCAAATCCATGTAACATTGAGGATCCCCCAAAAAAGTTCAAGGATAATCAGACAGACATGAGATCGGGTCAGCAGTTATGGATAAACTGAAGGTGTAGAATAGTGTTCCAATGAACATACTTCTGTGAGAAAACATAGATTTAATTTCTTCCAAGTTAGATAGTCCATTGCATCCAGAAACTTCCAGTGATGGAGAAATTTGCATGGAATACTCCCAGATTTGGTGAGGCTTAAGAAGAAGCTCATGTATATATCAACCATCAATGAAAAGAAATGAGGAAAGAAAGGATAAGGATGCAAGGATGTGACAAGCAAAAAATCAGAAAATAAAATATTGACGAAAAGGTAAGAGGCAAAAACTTAGAGATGGCCAATTACAAGACAGTGTGGATGAACAAGACTGAGCAATATTCTCTATCTAACAAGAAAAGAACATAAAAAGTAAAACACTGTTAGTGGATTTTTTTTTTTTGTATAATTTCTCACATAACATAATTCACCCAATTAAACTAATAACTGGGCTTTTTTATATTTGGGTGAGTCCCATTCAAGAAATCACGTAGATATTCCTTTAGTTACATTTCTACTATGGGCAGAGAAAACCTCCTGATTCTGGTTTAGAAGTACAAATGAGTAGAGTAAACAAAATAGAATTTTCCTTTGAAAATTCTGGTGTAATTCCCTCTTTATTTGAGAGAAAACCAGCAAATATAAATAAATAAACTTTTTTTCTCAATGCATAACAAGCAAATATGGATCATAATTAGCCATATTTCATGAATAAGGCTGTAGGTGGCCTTTAAATAATAATCATGTGTATTATCATGGTGTGATGAACCATAATCAGCCAAGTTTTCTAAACTAGGTTGTAGACGGTTTCTTCCCTCATACAAAGTAATGATTTTTAGGGTCAAAATGAAGTAAGGAACCACAATCAGCCAAGTTCCATAGACAAGGTTGTAAATGGTTGATTCCTTGCATGTATTTCAATATGAGACAAGAAAGAAAGGAAAGAAAAAATGGGGGAAGAAAGAAAAGGGTGAAAGGGGTAGAAGGAATATGGTCCTCCCTCTCATGAGGAAGGTTGTAGGAACATCATACTGAAGAGGTGTAGGAGGAAAACAAGATTCCCTACCTTCCTCTTCTTCCTTTTTATATTCTTCACACCAATCTTCTCTTTTTGTCATCTCACTTGATTCTAGTGTCGGAAACCGTGCAAACAAAGTGTTGAGTTTGGGCTGATTTTAAGTTATTGGGCCCAGCTTTGTTTTATTTTTATTCAAGTTATTAAGTTAGGAAGTTATTGGGCCTTAGGCCCATTAGTTTATGTTATTTTAAGTTGTGACTGTTCAGATACTTAAAGTAGCCGCCCTACTAAGGGTATTTTTGTAATGTTTCATTCTTTTATTTTAAGTATATAAATCAAGAGGGGTTGGTAGCCAGATCTATTCAATTGTTGCGACATCCCACTCTCTTTTCTTCTTCTCTCTCTTTCTCTCTTGCTGAAACCTTTCAGTTTCTACTACTTTTCTTCACAAAGCATACATCAGAATTAGTTATCAGCAATTTCTACTTGGTATCAGAGCAGGCCGAAGGTTTCTTGAGCTGCTCTATCATGCAGCCCTACATTGGCCGACTGCATGGTGATATGAGAGGCTGATCGAAGACCTCAGGTAAGCCTAGTTTTTGGATTGTTTTGGTGGATCTGTTTTGCCCTGTACCTGGTCTAGGGTTTCCCATCAAATTCAGGAAGAAATGGAGAAAGGGGGAGAGTCATGTTTTTGTAGGACTCTTCAATTTTGACCTAGGAAGTGGTGCCCTAATTTTTTAGGATTCCTTGGAGTTTTCTGAAGGGGAAAGTTCAAGTCCCACCTGTTTTGAAGGCCTCTGGACCGAGTGGTTGCTTCTTCTCTCTCTTCTCCCGCTCCCACGAAAAAGGAATCTTTTATGGGAGGACTATCTAGGGTTCCAGAAGGGTGTGTCTGGTGCTTGAAGGGAATTATTTCTTTTTCTTCATCTCAAAGTGATTTTCTAACCCGTTTTTGGAAATAATGGAGGGTCCTAAAGTTGAAAACAAACCGGGAAGTGAAACAGGACAAGGTGGAGGAGGTGTCAGAGACCTTTTCGAGGTTGGGACCATCACTAAAGTTAAGTTAGATGGTACAAACTATTTAGAATGGTCACAATCTGCAAAGATGGCCATTGGTGCTCATGGGAAGTTGGGGTATATCACTGGCAATGGGGTGAAACCCGAGACTAACAACTCCCGGTGGGTACAGGAAAATTATATGGTAATGACTTGGTTGTGCAATTCTATGCTGCCCCATATAAGTAAAAACTTTTTGTGGGCAAATACAATTAAGGGAATTTGGGATGGGGTTGTAGAAACCTATTCATAGAGTGAAAACGTTGCTAGGGCCTATCAGTTGAGGAACCGGGTTATTGCTACCAGACAGGGAGATAAACCTATTGCTGTTTATTTTTCAGTCCTTAAAACCCTATGGCAGGAGATTAACCATCTGGAGACAGTGGTTTGGGAAACTACTAAGGATGCAACTACCTACCAGAAGCTCTTAGAGAAGAATAGGGTCTTTGAATTTCTTGCTGGTCTTAATCCCGAATATGACATTGCAAGGCAACATATCCTTTCCAGGGATAGTGTTACTCTCTCTCAGGCATATGCCTTTGTATCAGGGAAAGAGAGTAGAGGAATGTGATGATGAAGAATTCGAGTCTTGAATAGTCAGCTATGGTCAGTACCATGAAACCTAAACAGAGTAGAGACCGGGGTGGTAGTGAAATCAGGAAGGAAGATAAGAAGGACCTGATTTGTGACTACTGTAAGAAGCCTAAACACACAAGAGATACCTACTGGAAGCTTCATCCTTGCCTTCTGTCGAATAGACTCAAAAACAAGAGAGGAAATGTTAATATGGCAGTCACTGGTGACTTACCTGGCCCCCCTACTACAGCTACTTTGGAGTCTATTGCAATTGCTGCAATTAGGGCCAAACTTGAGAGATATGGGCAGTTACTAAATCAGCAAGATACAGTCAGCCCTAATCCGTTATCAGGTGGACATCTAGGTACAGGTGGTTCTGGTGGTGGACATTCTACTTCCTTTGATCATACAAGTAGTTCACATGCCACTACAAACTATGTTTCTACTACAGGTAAGGAGGGACCTCATTGGATTATAGATTTTAGAGCCTCAGAGCATATGACCCATAGTTCCACTATTTTCTCTTCTTACCAACTCTATTATGGTAGAGATAGAGTTTCCACAGCCGATGGATCCCATGTTCCCATTGCTGGGAAGGGGTCTATTAAGATTACTGATTCCATTTCCCTACCCTTTGTCCTTCATGTACCTAGATTGAGTACTAACTTATTATCTGTTAGTAGTTTAATTAAGAACTTGAACTGCTCAGTGATTTTTTCTCCTAGCAATATTACTGATTCCATTTCCCTACCCTGTCCTTCATGTACCTAGACTGAGTACTAACTTATTATCTGTTGGTAGTTTAATTAAGAACTTGAACTGCTCAGTGATTTTTTCTCCTAGCAATTGTGTTTTGCAAGATCTGGTTTCAAAGAGGACGATTGGGAGTGGTCGTGAGGTGAATGGAATCTACTTTCTGGATGTGCTTCCTCATCATCAGAGTCATCATGTTAGCAAGGATTTTGAGTCAGAGTTTGTGGGTTAAATTATGCTTTGGCATAATTGTTTGGGACATTTGTCTTTTCCTTCTTTGCGTTTCTTGTTTCCGAAGTTATTTGAGTCTGTTAATTTGTCTAGCTTAGAGTGTGAAAGCTGTCAGCTTGGAAAACATTGTAGACATTCATTTAAAGCTAGTAATAAAAGGTGTTCATCTTCTTTTGATGTTATTCATACTGATGTGTGGGGACCATACCATGTTCCTTCTATGAAAAGCTACCGGCACTTTTTATTTGTGGATGATTTTTCTCGGTATTCTTGGATTTACTTGATGAGATCCCGTGATGAGGTACCGTCCTTGGTTCGATAGTTTCATCAGATGGTGCTAACATAGTTTGGGGTACGAGTGAAGGTGTTCAGATCAGACAATTCCGAGGAATATTTTGAGAAGAACCTTGCTTCGTATCTATTAGAGTGTGGAGTAATTCATCATTCATCAGAGTAGTTGTTCTTACAGCCCACAACAAAATGGTGTAGCAGAAAGGAAGAATAGACACATTGTTGAGATTGCAAGGAGCATGATGATCACATCTACTATTCTAGTTTGTTTTTGGGATGACACAGTTCTCACAACAGTCTTTCTAATTAATAGGGTGCCTTCTCATGTTCTTGGATTTAGCACCCCATTTAGCCTCTTTTTTCCTGAGGGGGAGATGTTCCACATCCCTCTCAGGGTTTTTGGTTGTGTTTGCTTTGCTCATGTTCTTGGTCCTCACTGCTCAAAGCTTGATCCAAAGGCAAAAAAGTGTGTCTTTCTTGGGTATGCAGAAAATCAGAAAAGGGTACTGTTGCTATGACCCAGTCTCTGGGAGTCGGTATGTTATTATGGATGTCACCTTTTTTGAGTCCACATCTTTTTTCCCGAAGGGTTCTTCTCAGGGAGAGTGTTTTTCCTCTTCCAGTTCCAGTCCTTGTGTCCACTCCTGTGTTTGATCCTCCTATGTCACCTATCTTACCACCTCCCTTGCGTCTTGTCTCTCAGTGTTACTCACGATAGCACCTACGACTTCACAAGGAGGTTGATTCCACTGCAGAAGAATCCACATCACTTCCTATCGGTTCCTTGGAGATTCCAGATTTGGCTAGCACGGATTCAGGTATTCCTCTTGATCCCTCTAACGTTTTAGTTCCTATTGATTCCACTAACCCCATTACAGATGACCTGGGCCTTCCTATTGCACTCAGAAAAGGGAAGAGAAAGTGTACTACTCATTGTATCTCACAGTATCTCTCCTACATTGGACTTTCTCCTTCTTATCGAGCCTTCCTTTCTTCCCTCGACTCTGTGTCTATACCCAATGGTGTTGGTGAGGCTCTCTCCAAATCTGAGTGGAAGACAACTACGTAGGAAGAAATGGAAGCCTTAATTAAGAATCAGACATGGGAGATTGCGGATCTACTAGAGGGCAAGGAAACTATTGGATGCAGATGGGTTTATACAGTTAAATACAAGGCAGATGGAAGTATAGAAAGGTATAAAGCCAGACTAGTTGCAAAAGAGTACACTCAAACATATGGCGTTAATTACTTAGAGACCTTTGCACCAGTTGCAAAAATGACTTGTGTTCGGATCCTTCTCTCTCTTGCTGCTACATACTCTTGGCCTCTTTTCCAACTTGATGTAAAAAATGCCTTTCTTAATGGGGATCTATAAGAAGAAGTGTATATGGATCTTCCTGCTAGTTTCAACAGTGATGCTGGAAAGGGGAAGGTATGCAAATTGAAGAAGTCTCTTTATGGTTTAAAACAGTCTCCCAGAGCATGGTTTGATAGGTTCAGGATGGCCTTGATTGCTTTTGGCTATACTCAGACTCAATCAAACCATACTTTGTTTGTGAAGCGAAGGGGCTCCCTGGTGTCAGTTCTGATAGTTTATGTGAATGGCATTGTAGTTACAGGAAATGACCTGAGTAAGATTGACAGTTTGAAGAAGAATTTGCATAGAGAATTTGAAATTAAGGATCTTGGGGAGCTGAGGTATTTCTTTGGCATTGAGGTTGCAAGATCAAAGCATGGAATTTTTATTTCTCAGAGGAAGTATGTACTGAACCTTTTACAAGAAACAAGGAAACTTGGAACAAAGGTAGCCAATACTCCTATTGATAAGAACTACAGAATTAATGCATCAGAAGGTGAGCTGGTGAAGGACATTGGGAGATATCAGAGACTTGTGAGGCGGCTGCTATATTTATGTATGACAAGACTAGACATCTCTTATGTAGTGAGTGTGGTGAGTCAATACATGCATGCCCCACAAGTCTAGAATTGGGAGGCTATTGATAGGATTCTTGCCTATCTGAAAGGACACCCAGACAGAGGCATACTATTTGCTAACCATGGATAGTTGAAGCTAGAGGCTTACATAGATGCTAATTAGGGATGATGCCTTGATGACAGGAGATCTACATTAGGAGTTTGCACTCTTGTTGGGGGCAATCTAGTTTCATGGAAAAGTAAGAAATAGACAGTTGTGGCAAGGTCAAGTGTAGAAGTTGAATTCAGAGCCATGGCACATGGAGTTTCAGAGCTTCTCTGGATTCATTCCTTGTTAAGAGAAATTGGTATTGAGGCAGAAGAACCTATGATGTTGTACTGTGATAATCATGCAGCAATTAACATTGCCCACAACCCAATTCAGCATGACAGGACAAAGCACATTGAAGTGGACAGAGATTTCATAAGAGAAAGGGTGACTTCAGGGGAAGCTTGTCTCCCATACATTGCTTCCGATTTGCAACTTGCTGATGTTCTTACAAAAAGTGTTGCAAGAAACAAGTTGGATCATGATCTATGCAAGTTGGGAATGTTTGACATTTACTCCCAACTTGAGGGGGAGTGTTGAGTTTGGGCCGATTTTAAGCTATTGGGCCCAACTTTGTTTTATTTTTATTCAAGTTATTAAGTTAGGAAGTTATCGGGCCTTAGGCCCATTAGTTTATGTTATTTTAAGTTGTGACTGTTCAGCTACTTAAAGTAGCCGCCCTACTAAGGGTATTTTTGTAATGTTTCATTCTTTTATTTCAAGTATATAAATCAAGAGGGGTTGGCGGCCAGATCTATTCAATTATGGCGACGTCCCACACTCTTTTCTTCTCTATCTTTCTCTCTTGCTGAAACCTTTCAGTTTCTATTACTTTTATTCACAAAGCATACATCAAAATCAGTTATCAGCAATTTCTACTCGAAGTAGTATTAGCCAACAAAATGGCATTATCCCTCTCTCTCCTACAAGGAGAGGGGTTTATATAGAGGAGGGAGATGGTTAGGTAACTCCCCACCCCTCTCTTCTTAGGGTGCCCATTTAAAGTGGTTAGAGGAGGGAAAGTAACTCCCTCTTCCTAGGATGACATGTGTCACCCCACTTAAAGTGGTTAGAGGGGGGGAAATTACTCCCTCTTCCTAGGGTGACATGTCTCACCTCACTTAAAGTGGTTAAAAGAGGGAAAACAATTTCCTCGTCCTAGGGTGACACCTGTCATCCCACTTAAAGTGATTAGAAGAGGGAAAATAGCCCTCTTGTTAGGATAAGAAAAGTGGCATCCCTTTTATAAATAAATGGGGCACCTAAAAAGATGATTAATTAATATAAAATTTAATTCTTTTAGGTTCTGCTGTCCCATTAATGGGCTCTACTGCAGGTCCATTAAATGCTTACTACATAATAATAGGGCCCAATTAACTTAGGGCCTGCTGTTCACTAAAATGGACTGCAGGCCATTTTCTTAAACAAATTATTTCAGCCCACCGAGGACCGGGTTTAAAAGATCAATTTGGAAAGAAAGGCTCTTTTCTCTCTTTCTTTTTTAAGCTGTGATTGGGAGTACTTTTTTTTAAGATAAATAAAAAAAAAAACTTCATAGACTTAACAAACACCCATCACTATTTTTCAAATTACCTATTCTTCTTTTGGGGATATTGGAGAAAATGGATTGGCAGACCATTTTAATCATGAATAACTTCTTTGATAAATCTGACATAAATCTACTTCATTCAAGTAATAATGGAAAAAGAAAGGGGAATGAAAGCATACAACAGTGAAAAGCAGAATTAATGAAGGAATACAAATGAAAGCAGATTACAGAATGAGATACTCAAGACTCTCATAGAAAGATCATAACTTAGATCAGAATGTTGAAATGGACAAGTGTAAAGACGAGAAAGGCTAAAATTAAAAATGAAAACATTATTACCTTTTTTATCGGTAACTGATAAAACTTTATTAATTAGTGAATAAATAAGTGTAAATACAAGCAAGGTTCAAAATATTGATACACCTGATATGCACAAACCTTGCATATTGGGTGTTTCCAAAGCATGCAAGCCTTTAGTTTTTTTTGCAAAAGTCTAGGGGGTTGGTCTTTGGCTTGACTACATCCTGAAATTGCCAAAAACCCAATATGTTTTTTATTTAGGCATATTGGGGTGCTATCAAAATGATACGGTACGCCCAATACACCCCAATATGTGATGAATTTTCTTTTTTAGAAAAGTTAAGTATAGCATAATGTTTTGATATCAAAAGTATGGTCCTCAGTACAATGAGAAATGCACATGACATCCAATTAAGGACTCCCAAAAAAACCACCCTCAAAAAAGAAGAAAAATACAATTTCTAAATACATTATGGACAGACAGACAGCCCTTTAAAAACCGTACTGCTGCATTAATCACCACTGATTCTGATGCTGACTTCTGCTCAAAAATTCTGCAGTTTCTTCATGACAAATGGCCCACAAAATTGCAGCTGGAATATAGAACCAATAGATCTTCCATTTTCTTGACATACCTGGGACTTGCCAGCCTTCTAACAGTTCATTCACCAACCCAGGGGTACACGAATGCAAGTTTATAGCTCCAAGAAAATAGTGCCAGATTGAAGCACTAACATCTACATGCAGAAACAAGTGGCTAGAAGTCTCCTCCTCTTGGTTACAGAAAACACAAAGCAAATCTGGAACATTAAAACCTTTCTTCAACAGCATGGACTTTGTCAAGCATTTTTCCAAAACAACCACCCATAGGAAGAATTTTACTTTTGATGGAGCTGCACTCCCCCAAATGATCTTACTTGAGAATAAAACCCTTGCCTCACCAAACAAGACCAATATGGAAGGATTTAACAGAAAACTCTCCAGTGTTTGTCCACTTCCAACATCTTGCATCTTGAACTTACAGGTTCAGCTGTTGACTTTGAAGGACTTGAAAAAGTTGGGCCACCAAATCCAGTTACCAATCATTAAAACTTCTCCTGAAGGAAGGTGGCCATGTAATCCTATTGTTCTCCACCAACAAAAGAATCTGCAACTAAGGCTGACCTGTTTGCAGCCACATTAAAGAGAGCCGAAAAATACATCGGATATGATTTCCCCCTTAGGGTACTAGACCCCAAACACTACTCTCTTTCCACCCCTTGTTTTGCTAAACCACCTGCTAGGCTGTTTACAGATCTGTGAACTCATTCAACCTTTGAACCCAATTCTTGCATGAGAGATCCTGTAGTTTGTGTCCATACTTCCATGATCCCTTTTGATTGTTTTGCAACCACCTTGTTACAATCCTTGAGTTCCCTTCTACGATTAAGTTTTTGAAGTTTAGTTGCTTTGCTCTTTTTAATCCCTGCTACACTATACATAGCTCAACCCTTTTTTTTTTGATAAATGATAGCTCGATCGCTGTTGAATCCCCAACACCCATGGGAATTGAAAATGGAGCTAGTATATTACCTCCACTTTTCCTCATTAACTCCTCCCACCCCTGAAACTCCTGGATTACCTATACTGCATCTGTCAAAGTTAAGTTTGATGTATGTTTGAGGTGAGGGCCTCCATTCAACACTTATATAGGACTGCTCACAGAGGATTCTTCCACTATTTTCCAGTTTCTTGTGAAAAATAAAATAAAAGAATGAAAGCATTATTGGAACTTCCATGTAGCTCTAGCTCCAATAGGTGTCAAGATGAAAGAAAATCAACAGAGATGGTCTTGTCAAGCCGACTGCAAACAAGATTAACTGATTAGGCACACTTTGAAGCTCTAGATAGGGCAAGGAGAGGGAGAAAATGTGATTATGATTGTAAGAAAAGACTTGGAACCTTATGAATTAATTTAAAAATATGGCCTTCATGGGGTGGAATGGTAAAATAGGATTCATGTTAGCCTATCTTTTGTTTCTTAATAAAATCAGTTGCTCTTTTTCTCTCAAAAAATGTTACCAAGCCAAAATAGTTGGGATGGGAAATTGTAGGCCAAGCATTTACGCTTAAGAGTCTAACCAGAGCAACGGGTTGAGAATGAATAATAGCATAAAAAATGAGCTATTAAATTGAAGGAAGATATTGTCATATAAAACAACTAATAACCAATAAACCAGAACAAATTCATATACTGGGAAACCATGTTAACATAACTATGCCAGAACATGTTTCACCAGATATCATCATCATCATATGCCTGGTCCCAAACATATGGGGTCAGCTACGTGAATCCTGTTTCACCATTACATTCTGTCCAGTGCCATATCAATTGTTAAATCATGAGCACTTAAATCATTTCTTAGTACTTCAACCCATGTCCTTTTTGGTCTGCCCCTAGTCCTGTTTCACCAAATAAATGATAATTTTTCAATGAATAATATGGTAATTCACACTAAGGGTGGATAATAGCCTAGACACAGTACAGCTTGTATCTGGAACAATAGATTAAAGAGGTAAAAGCAACTACACAAATCTTGATATCATAATATTTGGTGGTTCAAGGAAAATGCACATATAACATGGAAGAATACATTAATGAAACACTGAGTGTAAAACTACAGTAAAAGGGCCTGTCCCTGTCCTAACCATCATTATCATCATCATCATCTATGCTTTGTCATTACTATATGGGGTTGGCTACATGAATCCATTTTGGCCATATCATTCTGTTCAGTACCATATCCATCGTCAAATTATGGGCACCTATTTCTTACTGCTTCCACCCAAGTCCTTCAGCCCATCCCAGTCCTAACCATTCAGCTAATTCTCCAGTTTGAACCACAAAAAAAGAGAAGTACTCGACATGGAAGCAACAAAATATAATGTAACCAAAACTCCATTTACAAGGCAAGAAAATCTTACACTAGCATTACATCCTCAACTGTGGATGCAATTGGTCCAATAATTTCAACAGTCCCACTATCACAGAGTGCCCTGGAAACAAACTTAGAAAGATTATAATCTTGACCTTATGGTGTCAACAAAATAATCATATCATGACCATACTAACTGAAATAGAAAAAAGATATACAAACATGCAAGCCTAAAATTAGCTAAGGAACCATTTTTATGACCACAATTCACTTCCTGTGATAAGAAATATGCGATATCATTCAAGTATCTTCAAAGTGTCATAAAGAAAAAACACTAAGAGAATTATGATATGATCCAATAAGGCTGATAAGGAGCTATACAGTATTTCTTACATGCTGAAACAAACAAATGAGTTCAAGTCACAGGACTACATATAATGCTTTATCTTTTTTAACAATGATATCTTACCAAGTAAGGTGCTTATTTTGCAATTTTGGTTATATGGATTAGCAACATTTCCATCCATCCAATATTACCCAATATATAGGAATGTATAAACTAATAAAAGAGATGAAAAATAAAAACCAAGCAATACCAATCTTAAGCTTCTAAGCAGAAATTTTGAAATTTTAGATATCAGTTTCTTTGATTGGTAAAATAGCTCTTTAGTGATATAATTACAAAAGTTCATTACAAACAAGAAAATTTTTGGTATAAACAGATGGAAGTTAAAGGAGGAATTTGGCATACACCTTCATGTTCTAATAATCGCACAACAAGATCAATCTTTTCAATGAATAATTTTTAATTCCACTTATACCTATGTTCAGACATTTGGAAACTCCTCTTGTCCTCTTTTAAGTGCCCTAACTGCTTGACCCAGCATTAATAGATTGTTGAGTTTAGTAGCATATATGCTTTATACTTACATAACATGTTCTAAATGCCTCTGAATACATCATTATCAGCAACAGAGCCTTGTCACAATTATTTGGGCTCTGTTACATGAATTATGAACCTGAATCAAGTTCCAAAAGTTGTTAGCAAGTTTAATATAAGATATATTTACTACAAATTGTCCACAAAGAGAATTCAATGTAACTTTCTCTGTCATTCATACTAAAAGTAAACCAAGTTTCACTGCCTCGAACAGTTCTGTCTGTTATTTAGGGGATCAAGATAAATATAATATAGAGATAGTAAATATACCATATATTAGTCATTTATTACACTGTGCATATAGCTTGCGACCTTACCCTTTCATGTCAGTACGCCCGTATGTTGATTTCAGGCCCACCACACCACAGAGTGAAGAAGGAATCCGAACTGAACCTGCACTTTGCATATGGTGCATACCACCAAATAAGGACATTTCTAGAGAAAGAATCTTTATCTATATATCTATTATTTTAATTTTACAACCTCCACCATCTGTTCCCAGTGCAGCTGAACATAATCCAGAAGCTACAATTGCTGCTGGGCCTGAGGAAGATCCACCTGTATACCTTTCAACATCATGCGGGTTCCTTGTTGTTCTGTTATGGAGCACAGTCTTGTCAAAATATTAAGACACTAAACTGATTTCAAAGATATCATAGAAAAAGACAAAAAAAAAAAAAAATGCACAAGTGGGTGGGAGATGAAAAGAACTTATGCTAGCTAGGTAGTTCTGCTACAAATGTGAATAAAGATAATTTTCTGTACCAACCTTATAAAAAGAAAAAGAATTTGAACTCTGAGAAGTTCACATGAGTTCCAGGAAGCATTAGAAACAGGAAATGAAACCATTATAATGTAAAAGTGAAAGGCAGAAATCCATGCAATTATGAATTTCTCTTCCTTATGGAAAACTTTGATAGCATATAGAATGAAATATTCCATTTAAGCTTGTTTTTAACATCTTAAAGCATAAATTCATCATATAAAATGGATCCATTACACGTGCTACTAAAAACAGAAATTAAGGCCTTCATTAGATTTCAATAAATAAACTGATTTCTAGCTCTTATTAATATTTTGACAATTTCAGTTTTAGATAATCAACTAATAGGTTCAAAAGCAAAACTAAAACGAAAATGATCTTATGTACATGTCCTCCAAATTCTATCAGTCAGATACCAACAAGTGATGGAATCGGCAAACAGACAGGCTGTCAATAGAATCAGCATAATCACACAATGGAGAAATATAGAGCCAAGTATACAAGATGAAGTGAAATAAAGTAGCATATAGGGTCCTAATTCCTAAATGCAGCTCCAAGATGACCAACCAGAGCAGAGAAAGACAAATATGAAATAAAGGTAATTATACAATATTGGCAATCCTTACACCAAAGGAAACTATCAATACCAAAATAAAAATACTTAATTTACATAATCACGCAATGGAGAAATATAGAGCCAAGTATACAAGATGAAGTGAAATAAAGTAGCATATAGGGTCCTAATTCCTAAATGCAGCTCCAAGATGACCAGCCAGAGCAGAGAAAGACAAATATGAAATAAAGGTAATTATACAATTTTGGCAATCTTTACACCAAAAGAAACTATCAATACCAAAATAAAAATACTTAATTTACATACATCTATTAGCAGTACTGATACTATAAAATTTGAGACAATGTTTCCAATTTCTTTGTTTCTTTTCTGGAGTGAAGGCCAATGTTTTAAAAACCAAGCTGGAACCGGAACCACTTTGGCCACCATTTTCCGAGGTCAGCAGTTTGACCGTCCGGTTCAAACAGCCAGCCTGTTCCAATTTAAAAATAAAAAATGGCCAAAAAAATTCCGGGTTGAACAAGACGGTTTGACCGCCCGAGTCGATGGGCCACTGACCAAGTCAACAGTGTTTGGCCAAGAAACGGGTTAAGGGTGAAATGGAACCAGTTGCCTGAACGGTTTCCAGGCCAAGCGGTCCAACCATTTGGGTCAACAAAGATTCGAAAACCATGGTGAAGATTCCATTTCTCTTACAACTTAAGAGTATAGCATGACACTTTGTCAGATTGAAGATGAAAACATGTCCAAAGTACTATGAACTCAACAAAGCCTTATCCCAAGTGTATGGGATCAGCTATGCAAGAATCCAGTTTTGCCATTTCACTCTACCAAAGGAAATATACTCCCAAATATTCACAAATTATTGCTCCAAGAATCTATCACATACACATAATTTTTTATAACAATTTAGAATCTTCATTGTTTCTATCTAATTTCCCATAATGTGCTTTAGTCCCATCTTCTATTTCTCTTAACCATTTACTCAGCCAAGCAACCATGCAACAAAAGGTAACTGAAAGTGCACCTCCATTACATCCAATGTCCTAGTTTATAAACATTGCCTAAAGGTTTCCTACAACATTCAACAAATAAGCCATGAAAGGAGTTTGCAGATGGAAGATAGTGGAGGTTACCATACCCATTATTGTTGAAGAGGCTATGGATAAGGATGACTTACAGCTCAATCTGTTCTTTGACTTATTTCACTTGGGAATTGCATGCCAATTTTGTGAGATTATTTTAATGCTAAACCCTACAAAATTTACTGGGAAATGAAAAATAAGGTAATAACAGAGAATTATCTCCATGAGCATCAACAAGAACAGTCCTTATTGAGTCCCTTTAAGTATTTCTTCTGTGCAACTAAAGCATACATTAGTAGTATATGGCTATATGTATTGCATTCAATCACAAGTGCCCCTCATATGCTTTATGCTTAGTAGAAATAATTGATAATAAAATAACAGAAATGAAAAAAAAAATGAAAAGATGCAAATATTTTGGAAACTTAATTCAATTGATTCAATAACATACATGGAAAATTCATAGTCATGCATATATAACTTCGCAGTTATGCAACTTCTACTGAAATTCAATCAACTTTTGGAGAACATCTTATGTGGTCAGATGACAGTATTGGACAATTAACTGCAATGAAACCAAAAGGCAACACATCCAAAAAATATGTTTTATATATTACGAAATAAGTAGTTCATAAGCATACTGTTGTACTCAAATAGGATATTTACTAAGGAAGCCATGTGTAGGTGCACATACTGTGGATGAAAATCACATAAACAAATAGTTGGAGAAAACATATTTGATAAAGATTCTCTAGAGAATGCAAGTGTATATCTGTCATCTATGAAAGCAGAGTGCCAAACATATCCATATTCAAAATATGAAATTCATCCTTGTACCATTTTCTCCTGAAAATACCGAAACACGAATTTTTTAGACTTAAAATAAACCTGATCTGAATTTCTGAAATAACTTAAAACCAAAATGCTGGTTGAAATAAGAACTTCAAGCACATCCTTTACCCATAATTTGGATTATTTCCAGTTGTCCCAAGACCCAATTCATGCATATTTGCTTTTCCAACAAAAATCACACCACAGCTTCGCAATCTTGAAACAGAAACAGCATCTTTCTCAACCGTGCGGACCTCATGAAGCCATGTTGTTGCACCTGATGCACACAACACCAAGCTGAATATGCTAGTATCTTAGTTGGAAAAGAAGACAGAAGGTGGTGGGTCCTAAGAGCTTACCCTTAGTTGGATATGGGCAACAGTCTATATCATCCTTTATTGCCATAAAAATCCCATCTAAAATAGACAATGGGTTTCCTGCAAAAGCATTGTTCACAGTTATATATTTGAGAGGCTAAGAGACTGACAATGGATAGGACTCAGTTTTGGTAAAAAAATCTGGTATCCCTGCAATACACTGTACGAAAATTTTTCAGAGAGAATTAAAGCAGTACCTTTTAGAATAGCTTAGCAGGAAGCAAGAAACAAAAAATTACAAATTTATGCAAGAATGAATTGGCAGTACCTTCCTCAAACCTTCGTGTAGAAGCTGCAGCTTGTTTCCTTACTTCCTCAGCACTAAAAGTGATGAATAATGCCATTAGAGGCTTCTTATTATTCAACTCCTCGACAACTGAGATGATATTTTCTGCAACCTAGATGGTGAAAGTTAATTTCTTCCTTTGTAATCTAATTAGTAGATCACAATAATATCAAGCAATTTGCAGCGACTTACCATTGAAGGGGTTACAAGTCTACTCCGATAAGCATGTGCGTAATCACGAATCTTCCAGTACAAAAATGGAACCGAGTCACCAGTCCAGCAGCGGGCAGGATCATAAGATGGAAGACACTTCAATGCTAAATCAACACGGTCAGTAGGTCTAATATCTTCTTCAATGACAACAACACCAGGTTCCATCTCTACATCACAAGCATCATATATCTGTATTATTAGTTCAATGCCATGGATGACAATACTCTGAGGGAATTTGAAAACACATACATCCTATATGCCTGATTAGATCATTAAACACTAATGTTTAATTCCATTACAGTGCCCACCTTCCCCTTCCTAGATCCTTTCTCCACAAAATTTTAACAGTCAAACTGGTAAACAAGCAAAAGAAAATAGTATTCTTATTAAAGAAATACAAGAAAAGATCACTTGTAGTCTAATTAAAGACGCTCTTTGATTCATTCTTAACAAGATAATTATACAGAGAAAATAGAAAAACAAATGGCATGACATTTCTTCATACAGTTCAATATATATTTCTCTATCTTAAAATGCACATGGCCACAGAAGCCTTTCTTTCCATTAATTAATTGATTGAGGATGGGGGGTTCCAGTGTTTTAAAAGCACAAGGTGCAAAAAAGGCGCAAGGTGAGGCACGTGCCTTTTTGAGGCAAGGGGCACAATTAAAAAAAAAATAAAGCTAAAAATTCAAAAAAATTATAAAACATAATATTAATAAAAATATAAACTTAAGTTTTAAAAAACCTATTATCTAAAATTAAAATACATAAATATAATATGTAAAGCATATTCAGATGAGAATTTAAAAATGAAATCAAACATATAAAACCCACAATCTCTTTTTTTCTCAATTGCATCAAGTAGTTAATATGACATATTACATTCCTAATTCTACGAGCCGCCTTTGTGCCATGCCCCTCGAGGCCAGCCCAAACAAGTCCATGTTAGGGTCTTAAATTCTAGTTTTCACACAAAAAATAATAATTTTACAGTTTTAATTGCTTTTAAGAAGATATTTTATTAGGATGAATGAATGGACAACATTACCAAATAGGGGATTCTCAAAGCAATTAAAACTGTAAAATTATTATTTTTTGTGTGAAAACTAAGAATATAAGACCCTAACATGGACTTGTTTGGGCTGGCCTTGAGGGGCGTGGCACGTCCGCCCCCGGCCCAGCGGCCAAACTCAAAAAAGGGAAAAAGCAGCAAATTTTCAAAAGGCGCACGCCTGGGCTAAGGCGCAAGGCGCACCAAGCGTGCGCCTTTTGAATGGGTTGTGCCTAGGACTGCGCCTCGCCTGTGCGCCTAGGCGCGCCTTTTAAATCACTGGGGGGTTCTATATAGAAACCTCATAGAAATGGATCATTGGAAAGAGAATGCCTTGTATGAAATATAAAGACGTAATTTTCACCACTCGTTCAAGATATTGGCTTCTAAAAGAACTGAAAATTTAAGGAATTGATATCCACACAAGAATTGGGTAATAACTGTTAGTAAACCCTAGTAGATTCTAGGGTTGAAGTAGAGAAGAAGAAAGAAAAGAGAAAGAGGAAGAAGAAATGAAGAAGAAGAAAGGAAAGGTTCGGCCAGACTAGAAGAGAGTCTAAATCACCCTTCCCTAGCTGACCCACTTGTATTTATTCAAAAAACATAGTTACAAGAAAGACCATTTTGTCCCTCATAGAAGATGGGACTTAAACACAGATACAATAGACCTTTCACTCTCAAGAAAGATAATCCAGAATGACCAAAATACCCCTGACTCGAGCATTCTAACACTCCCCCTCAAGCTAGAGAGTATATATCATATAGTCCCAGCTTGTTACAAATGTAATCTATTCTTCCCCGAGACAATCCCTTTGTGAGAAGATCTGCCCATTGATTTCCTGAGCTCACATGAGATGTGGTTATCACTCTACTTATCACTTTATCTCTTACAAAGTGACAATCAACCTCAATATGCTTAGTTCTCTCATGAAAGACGAGATTGGAAGAGATGTGAACAGCAGCTTGGTTATCACAGTATAGTTTCATGGGTTTGTCAATTGAGAATCCCATCTCTTGAAGCAAGTTCTTCAGCCATACTAGCTCACATGTGGTATGGGCCATAGCCCTGTACTCTGCTTCTGCACTTCTTGCCACCACTGTTTGTTTCTTGCTCTTCCAAGTTACAAGATTGCCACCGATGAAGGTACAATACCCTGTAGTTGATCTCCTATTTGATATAGAACCAGCCCAGTCAGCATCTGTGTACCCTACTATCTCAAGAGTTCCTCCACTTTGGTATAACAAACCACGACCTGGAGCACCTTTTAGGTACCTAACAATTCTCAAAACAGCTTCCCAGTGAGGAACCCGAGGATTTTGCATAAACTGGCTCACCACACTCACAGCAAATGATATATCTGATCGGGTAATGGTCAGGTAGTTCAATTTGCCCACCAACCTTCTGTATCTTCTAGGATCATCAAACTCTTCACCCGCATCAACACTCAGCTTGGCATTGAGTTCCATAGGAGTCTCTGCTGGTTTAGCACCTAACCACCTTGTCTCTTCAAGTAAATCAAGAACATATTTTCTCTGACATAGGTTGATCCCATGTTTTGACCTCGCAACCTCTATTCCCAGGAAATATTTCAACTTCTCCAGATCTTTCGTATTGAAGTGATCCTGTAAGAATTTCTTCAACCTGTTGATTCCATTGCTATCACTCCCAGTTATGACAATATCATCCACATACACAACTAGCAAGATTTTCTCATCCTTTGAGTTATAGTTGAACACAGAATGATCAACCTGACATTGTTTCATCCCAAAGGTTTTCATCACTTCACTGAACCTGCCAAACCAAGCACATGGAGATTGTTTCAGTCCATAAATTGCCTTTTTGAGCCTACACACTTTGCCAGACTCCCCCTGAGCAACAAACCCTGGTGGTTGCTCCATATACACCTCCTCAACTAGATCACCATGCAGGAAGGCATTTTTGATGTCAAGTTGTACAAGAGGCCAATCATACATAGCAGCTAATGAAATCAGCACCCGAACTGAACCAATCTTAGCCACAAGAGAAAATGTCTCCATATAGTCCACACCATACATCTGAGAATAACACTTGGCCACCAACCTCGCTTTCAATCGCTCCACACTGCCATCAGGAAGAAACTTCACTGTGTAGACCCATTTACACCCAACTGTGTGCTTACCGGAAGGAAGAGCGGTGAGTTCCCATGTGTGATTATGTTGTAGAGCAGAGAGTTCTTCTTCCATTGCTTGCCGCCACCCTGGGGAGGCAAGAGCTTCCTGGACAGTCTTGGGAATGGGAACTGATGAGAGTAATGATATAAATTTGCAATGAGAAGCAGAAAGGTTAGCAGTAGAAACATAGTGTGAAATGGGGTGAGAAGTACAAGTGCGTTTACCTTTTCGCAGAGCAATAGGAAGATCAGAATCTGAAGGGGAAGGAGCAGTAGCAGGATCTGTCGACAGGGGCTGAAGTGGAGGAGGGCCCGATGCACTTCTGCGGGTATACACTTGAGTGATTGGCGGCTTCTCAGTAGTAACAGGCATAGGATGTGCATCTGTAGTAGAAACAGGAGCTACTGGAAGGATGTTCACAACAGGTACTGGAAGGGGAACCACAGAGGGAGAGGAAGAGACCCCAACATCCGAGAAGAATGGAACGGACTCAAAGAATGTGACATCAGAGCACACAAACGATTTATAGGATTTTGGGTTATAACACTTATACCCTTTCTGAGTCCTTGAGTAGCCAAGAAAGATACACTTAGTAGCTCGAGCATCTAGCTTGTCTAACCCAGGCCCCAAGTGTTGAACAAAACAAACACAACCAAAGATTCTTGGGGTAAGAGGAAATGGAGATAAAGTGGGAAACAACACGGAGAAAGGGGATTGACTTCCAAGGATTGACATGAGCATCCGATTGATCAGAAAACAGGATGTGAGAACAGCATCACTCCAAAAATGTTTTGGGACATTCATATTAATCATCAAGGATCGAGCAGTTTCAAGAAGATGTCGATTTTTTCGTTCAGCTACACCATTCTGTTGTGGGGTGTAGGCACAAGAAGTTTGATGAATGATCCCATGATGTTCTAGGTATTGCTGAAATGGTGAGGAGTTGTATTCTTTGGCATTATCGGAGCGAAGAATTTTAATATGAACACCAAATTGAGTGCGTATTTCAGCATAAAATTTTTGAAAAATAGGGAACAACTCACTACGATCTTTCATAAGATAAATCCATGTCATCCTTGAAAAATCATCAACAAAGATTACAAAATACTTATACCCATTGTATGACACCACTTTAATTGGACCCCATACATCGGAATGAACTAAAGAGAAAGGACTTGAGACACGACTATCAACTCTTGGACTAAATGAGACTCTGATGTTTACCCAATTGACATGACTCACAGTCTAATGATGAAAGATGACTCAAGGAAGGAACCAGTAACTTCAAGGCCTTGAGAGAAGGATGACAAAGTCTGCAGTGCCATTGAAGAGGAGTAAGAGATGACTGAAAAGCTACTGGCCAGGCCCCAAGTGTTGAACAAAACAAACACAACCAAAGATTCTTGGGGTAAGAGGAAATGGAGATAAAGTGGGAAACAACACGGAGAAAGGGGATTGACTTCCAAGGATTGACATGAGCATCCGATTGATCAGAAAACAGGATGTGAGAACAGCATCACTCCAAAAATGTTTTGGGACATTCATATTAATCATCAAGGATCGAGCAGTTTCAAGAAGATGTCGATTTTTTCGTTCAGCTACACCATTCTGTTGTGGGGTGTAGGCACAAGAAGTTTGATGAATGATCCCATGATGTTCTAGGTATTGCTGAAATGGTGAGGAGTTGTATTCTTTGGCATTATCGGAGCGAAGAATTTTAATATGAACACCAAATTGAGTGCGTATTTCAGCATAAAATTTTTGAAAAATAGGGAACAACTCACTACGATCTTTCATAAGATAAATCCATGTCATCCTTGAAAAATCATCAACAAAGATTACAAAATACTTATACCCATTGTATGACACCACTTTAATTGGACCCCATACATCGGAATGAACTAAAGAGAAAGGACTTGAGACACGACTATCAACTCTTGGACTAAATGAGACTCTGATGTTTACCCAATTGACATGACTCACAGTCTAATGATGAAAGATGACTCAAGGAAGGAACCAGTAACTTCAAGGCCTTGAGAGAAGGATGACAAAGTCTGCAGTGCCATTGAAGAGGAGTAAGAGATGACTGAAAAGCTACTGGAGGACCACCACCATCAAGGTAATATAATCCACCTGCTTCATGCCCTCCACCAATCTTCCTCTCCGTCTTGAGATCCTGAAACACACAAGAAGAATGGTAGAAGGTTATAAAACAATTAAGAGACTTTGTTAATCTGCTTACAGACATAAGGTTAAAAGGAAACTTAGGAACATATAAAACAGATGATAAAGACAAGGATGAGAGATTAACATCACCAACACCACAGATAGGAGATGTAGAACCATTAGCAAGTGTAACTGTTTGAGGTGTGGAGGAGTGGGAAAGGGAGGAAAATACATCATGAGTCCCAGACATATGGTTTGAGGCCCCGGAGTTAATGATCCAGTGTGAGTCTTTGGAAGCTAAGCAAGCCATACCTGAATGGGCAAGTGTGGGGTGTTCTGCTGAGATGTTTGAATGAACTGCTCATATACTTCACGTGGTACACTCACCATTTCCTTCTTAGAAGCACAAGTAGATGTGGAGAGGATTGGGTCAGTTTGCTGACTTTCAGTAATTGTGTCACTACCCTTGTCCTAGCATGATTAGCCCAAGTGTTGGGTGCACCACGCAAATCATAGCAGAAATTAACTGTGTGCTCCTCTAAACCACAATGTGTACACTTTCTCTGAGTATTACTCCTTCCTCTTCTCGGACCTCCCCCTAAGTCTCGGCCTCCAATCCGGCCACTAGCCCTGCTAAACATGTGACCACCACGGTTGCTTGGGAGTCCACTCCTGACACCGCCACTTCTATTTCCACGACCACCCCCTTTAGTCACTACCAAACCAGATCTGTCAGAGAGAGAAGAATGTTCTCCCGACTCAATAGATGTCCTCTTAAGACGAGCAAAGACTTCTTCAAGTGAGGGAAGAGCAGATCCTCCCAATATTTATGCTCTAACAGGCTCATACTCAGCCTTCAACCCCACAAGAAACCTTGTCACATCAAGTTGCTCACGTTGTTGTTGTTGGATCTGAACATCTGATGTTAGAGGATGATACACATTAAGCTCATTATGAATGTTCCTCAAACTTGCATAGTACTCTTCTAAGCTTTGACTCCCTTGTTTCAAATTGAAATACTCTCGGTACAACTGATACACCCTAGTTGTATTGTCTTGTCCAGAGTATAACTTCTTAGCATGATCCCAGATTTCCCTAGCTGTATCTAGCAACATGAAGTTCACATTAATCTTTGGTTCCATGTTGTTCCAGAGCCATGTCATTATTTGTGCATCTACTTGTTCCCAGTCACTGAACTCAGGGGTATCAGAGGGAGGTTTCTCCTCTCTTACATGTTTTACCTTCCTCTTGGCCTTCAAGAACACCTCCATAGATTTTGCCCATGGTACATAATTCTCACCATTCAACTTGATGGATGTCATTTGAACACTTAAATAGTCTGGAGAAAGCATGACACCTGTTTTATTATCATCCCCATTTTCAAATGAAGCCATCTTAATTATTTCACCTTCAAATATACAACACAACCTCACACTCTTTCACAAGACTTATCTCACTTATAACACCACCAATTCCAGCTTCTTTAAATACACATTACACACCACACACTAAGGCTGAAATCACTCAGTCTTCACATCAAACACCTGGGCTGCACACTGCAGGACCATTCACCATCAACACACTAAGACTGAAATCACTCAGTCCTCACATCAAACACTTGGGCTGCACACTGCAGAACTGGTTACACACAACGTATAGGAGATTACTTTTAAATATTTTGAAACATAGATACACCAATCACCACGACACAACCACCACCAATCTACTATTGTTGTGAACTTCAGCAGTCGACAACTCTTCTTTCAACATACATACGAAGAGAAATGCAGAGGAGCACGACTGAGATCCATATCAGTCACATTGAGCACCACCACAACCAACTTTTGAAACAAAAGGAAGCATTCGCAGTTCCTTACTTGGACAAACAACAGTAGCGTTCATACCTATACACATTCAGCCCTCTTCGATACTGAATAGAGGGTTTAGTATACCACTCCAACGACCACCACAGCAACGACCGGAGGCATCCTCACCTCCAGGCCCACAAAACGACAGCTCCTTTTCAGCCCCTTATCGAACCTCCACTCAGGTCAATCGAAAAGGAAGAAGATGACTGTGAAAGTTGGCGGCGAACCCAGAAAGAGAACAGCAGCAAGAAAGAAATGAGGATACGACCTTACAGCTCTGATACCATGTTAGTAAACCCTAGTAGATTCTAGGGTTGAAGTAGAGAAGAAGAAAGAAAAGAGAAAGAGGAAGAAGAAGATGAAGAAGAAGAAAGAAAAGGTTCGGCCAGACTAGAAGAGAGTCTAAATCACCCTTCCCTATCTGACCCACTTGTATTTATTCAAAAAACATAGAGTTACAGGAAATACCATTTTGTCCCTCATAGAAGATGGGACACATAACTTAAATACAGATACAATAGACCTTTCACTCTCAAGAAAGATAATCCAGAATGACCAAAATACCCCTGATCGAGCATTCTAACAATAACCAAGAAATTAAGAATAAGACTATCAAGAATTTAGCATGGAGTATACCGTCTAGCACAGGATGCATCTAAAAGGGAAAAGAAAGAAAACCTTGAGGAGGGAACTCAGGTTTAAACATGGGCGCTTCTGGTATCTTTGTTTTGCGCAATATCTGTCAAGGATACATGTTATGGTTTTATCTTACATTATACATGTCAAAATCAATTCAAATTTCAGCAAGAGAAAGAGAGAAAGACCTCAAACATTTTGTTCTGCTTCTTCACGTAAGACATGATGAAAGACCCAATAAGTGGGACTTCCACCAACCAAACGAAGAGCTTCAATGCAAACCCTGTCAAATGAGGAGCTGGCACACGCAAGCATTTACCAATTAAAAGCATGTAAAACCAATTGATTCCCTTTTCTTTATCTCCTACTAACCTATAAAATGCTGATATTACAACAATTTACAAACTTAAAATGAAAAAAAAAAAAAAAAATATATATATATATATATATATATATATATATATATATATATATATATATATATAAATCAGGCAGAGAACCAATGAACGAAAATAAGTTAACCTTTGATCTCTCCTGGTTCATACTTCACATCAGCCAAGTCAACATACTGCGCCGGCAATATAACCCGCTTCTTCCCCATCTTCAAAAGCAAATTTCTGCACAATTGCATCCGTGAAGTTTTAGGATCGACTTGAACTCTAAGAGCAAAGATCGATAAAGCAAGGAAGTAATTACAAACAAAATAACCAAAATGTTCAAGTTTGTTATCTCTTTAAGTGCATAAACGAACATTAGAGAACTCAGAAGCAAAACCAAAATCTAATAGATCACTTTACGGATTCTTATTCTTACGGAGAGAGAGAGAAATTAGAAACAAAAAAATAAGCAAAGAGTTGCTTTGATATTATATTTGGATCTTCCGACCTTTACAAGAAGTTGAGACTTGAGAGAGAGAAAGAGATGGATGACTAGAGGAGGGAATTGGTGCACGGCCTTCGTTTGTTTACTGGTTTACTGCCTCCGCGCGACTTCGTCCAACCAACGACTATACGTCGCCGTGCCAGTCCGTAGCTGCTAGTAATAAAACAACGCTTGGCACATCACTTTTCTGTTACCTGTACAGTAGACGGTCGTATTTAACATTCGTCGGGGAAATCCGGTCTTTCGGTTTTTAAAATTACCGAACCGAATCGATTGGTTGACCGATTGATTGGTTCGGTTTTTTTAATATATAGATTCTTATAAATATATTATAATATTTACAATATATATTATAAATATAAATTCTATTTATATAATAATGTATATATTATTAATAGATTATTACAAATATAATATCTAATATATATAGTGATCAATTCGATTAACTATAGGTCAATGGAAATCAAACTGATTGGTTTGATTTACAGGGTTTTTGGTTCAGATTACCCGTTTCAGTTTAGTTTTTTATAAGCACCCATAATATATTTGATACATCATATGCAATACATTTATGTTCATTGTTTTTTAAAATTTCCTATATATTTATTAAATTGAGGTGGCATGATTAATACGTGCTTTAGATAGTATTTTTTTGGAGAATGCTGTTCAGCCCAGGGTTAGAATTTGTAGACTCAAAGTATATGTGGGGTAGGTGTTACTTCGAAATTGATACCAATTCACAGGCATGTATAGATGCATAGAGTGTGGGTTTTTAACATTTTAAAGATTTATAACTCTATAATAGAAATCAGAAATCTGCATTGGGCCTGTCGGTTTTATTTTTTTCCTTGGAGATAATTGAAAAGAGATTATAATGAAGATAAATCATTATGAAACGAGTTCTGCCAGCTTAGATGGAGTGTCCCACCAACATGATCTAATCCTATGTTTATACCATGGTTTTCAAAACCGGACCGAACCGGATGGTCAGTTTGGACAAACCGAAAACTGATCAGGTGACCGGTTTTGGTTTTTCCAAAAACTGTTGATTTTGGTCAGCAAACCACTGACCTAGGTGGTTAACCGTTTGAACCGTTTGAACAGTTTTTTACTTTTTTTAACTTTTTTTCAGAATAGGCTGACCATTCGGTTCAAATTCGGTCTCTAGGTCGGTTTTAAAAACCATGGTTTATACATATGGTATTCAGCCTATGTTTATACACAAAAGTTATATTCAAAACAGTTTGAGATAAAGCTTTAGTTTTATCAATCCAAAACAAGAAGTGCCAGCTAATGCCCCTAGCATCTTCATTACAGCTCTATTCTTCAGAGCTGAGAATTCAAAACCAGCTACTGTCATCCAATTTTGGGCTTTTCTATAATGAAGGGTTTTTCAGACCGATATGCATTCAGCTACAAAAGGATTCCAATGTCGAGGTTACAATCCCTCTACAGGCTCTTGTTGCAACTTGGGTGAGATTGTAAGGGCCCGACCCAAGTTTTCATGGGCCGGGTCTGATCTAAATTTGGATTGGACGGGTTAAGGAATCGGGTAACTTGAATTCAACCCATTTTCCAAGTTTGTTTGCATAAATACATATATTTATATGCATTTTATTTATATAAAAACTACGAAAAATTACAGACATACCCAATGCAGATTTTTTATTTTCATTACAGACAGACCCAATGCAGACATTCATAATATCAACAATCCACACTCTATGCACCAATAACCATCCATGAATTGGCATCAATTCCGAGCTGGCACCTACCCCAACAGTACTTTGGGCCTACAAGTTCTGACCCTGGGCCTACAAGTACTGTTGGCCAACAGTACTTTGGACCTACAAGTTTTGACCTGTGTGATGCACGGGAAAATCTAAAAGATTGAATAAGTTTACTTACTATTAATTAATTCATAAGTTATAATCAAAATCTGTTGTTAATTAACTAAAAGTATTCAAAGTTATTGTTAATATTTAAAATTTTAATAATTGTATTTTTCATTTAATGTTGATTTACAGAAAACAAATGTTGTTAATTTAATATGAACAAATATTTTTAATAAATTTAATTTTATTAATCATTTGTAGTAATTTTAATAACAATTATATAGGAATGGCAATAGGTCGGGTTTGGGTGGGTTCAGGGCAAGGCACCCACTCCCCATTAGGGATGGGAAATCCTCAAATTTTCCTGCATCGTCCCCAGTGTCAGATAGGTTAAAGGCAAGGCACCCACTCCCCGTTAGGGAAGAGGAATCCTCAAATTTTCTTGCTTCGTCCTCAATGTCAGGTGAGTTTAGGGCAAGACACCCACTCCCCATCAAGGATGGGGAATCCTTGAATTTCCCTATCCTATCTCTAGTGTTGGGTAGGTTCAAAGCAAAGTACCCACACCCTGTCAATCCAATATTCAATTCGATGACAAAAACTGATCAAAATGATATATTGAGTATTAGTCACATGGTAAATGTCTAAAAGTACACTAAATTGTCTTTAATTTTCAAAATGTAATTTTATGAAAATTTTGAAAATTTTATTACATTTGTGTAATTATGAAAATTTATTCAAATTTATTATTAAATTGTTATTAAATCATTTATTTTCTTTATAAAATGGTTTACTTACAAAATTACACTAATTTTATCTTATATATTCTAATATAAACTAACCAATAATTTCCTTTCTCCAATATTATACAAATTTATCTTAATAATTTATGTAAATATTGGTTCAAATTACAAATTTCCCTTTCTCATACTCATTTATCTTTAATAATTTTCAACAACTTACAATGAAAACTAAATAATTTTTCAAAATCTATCAAATGTAATAAATTTTCCTAAAATTTTCAAAGTATTACAATAATTTTAAATAATTATTTAATACATTTTAAAAAAACTTAAAAAAATTATATCTTTTAATTTCCAAAATGGTATTTTATGAAAATGTAGTTTTATGAACATTTTTGAAAAAATTATTGCATTTGTGTAATTATGGAGATTTATTGAAAATTATTTTAAATTGTTATTAAATATTATTTTTATTATGTAGTTGACTAACAAAATTGCACTAATTTATCTTTTATTTTTCCAATATAAATTAATTAATAATTTCATTATCCAACATTTTAATATTTTATTCCCCCATTTGCATTGGTTTCTTAACTATAATAATAACAATAACTAAAATTTTATACTTTTGGATAATTGTTAAATATAATTATCAATTTTCTAGGAATTAATTAAAGAGTTTTCAATTTCTATAAAATGTTGTTAATTAACATGAATATAACAGTATTTACCTAAAATACTTCAAAAAGTCATGATGAGTTAATTAATAACAATAGTTATTAATTTTTGGTAATTTATTACTGTACTAATAAGAATATTTAATTTTTGATAATTTACTAACCATATTTATTAACTTTTGATAATAAAACTATTTAATATTCATTGAACATATATTGAATTAAATATTAGGGTAAAATACAAAAACCTTCCCTGAAATTTCTAACAATCATAAAAACCTCCCCTCTAATTTCATTTTAATAAATACTTCCTCAACTTTTGAAAAACTCGACAAAAACCTCCCTTCTGTCACCTTCCCAATACACGGATTAGACCCGTATATTGCACGGGTTTGGTTGTACGATCGGATTTCGTATTCAGGCTTTTCGAAAACAGGTCTCACTGACCCGCATACGTCGTCTTCTTCGCCCGAACTGTCAATCCCTATATTTTGTAGGAGCGGTTTTTCCCAGCAGCAGAAGGAACAAGAAGATAGAGACTGCCTCCAGATCTCTGACTTCGATCCAAATTCTCTACGATACGCCGCTCCACATGCGCATTTTAGCAAAAGATGATTCATACTTCTTTTTCGTCATCTTCCCGCTCCTTCTCTACTCTGACCCTGACTGGAGAGAGGAAAACCCAATCTCTCTAACCATTGACGAATTCTTTTGAACCCCTTTTCAATCTACAAATCTCTCACTCTCTCTCTCCTTTGGCAGTCTGGTCATCCGCATGTGCAAATCGAAAACAGACATCGATGCAGCGGAACCGGCCAGAAGCTTGCGAACCTCCCAAACCCCTTGGTGACCTTTTGACAGCCCTAGAACTGTGAGATCCTCATTCACGAACCCTTCAAGCAGCTATAACACTAGCGGCAATTACACAATCGGTTCTAGCTACAAAGCTTCATCGGCAACTTCGATTTCCAGTAGACCTTCCCTCTCAGGCCTCCAACAAACCTTACCTGAGAAACCTCAATTCTACGACTTGTCAGAAATCTGCTCCGCCACCAACAATTTTGCCAAGCGCCTCTCCAATGCCACCTGGAGATGCAACCTGCGAGTACATTCACAGCAGATCGCAATGGATCTCGCCGACGGTCTCGAGTACATTCACAACAAATCCCGATAAATGACCCAACATGAATATAGTGGCCGACAAGATCTCAAAGCTTTATTTAGATTCGAAGACTCGGTCGGAGAAGATGAAAATTTCGACTGACATCACGTTTTCATTGGCTTCTTGATAACCATTCAAGACTTCTGGTTCATTAAAATTTAAAAATTTTGATTCTTTTTTTTTTTTTATAATTCTGACTAGATTTTATTAAATTTTTGTTCTTTAAAACAAAATTGATTGAGATATATGATTAAATAAATAAACAGTCTTGCTGTACATTCTGTAAATTTACACGAGATTCGAAATTCTTTTTTGGTACCAGACTAATTCATTCATTAAACTCAGAAAATCTGTTCTTGACAATTGTTCCTCTTCCTTGAAGAAAACTGTTATCAATTTCTCATAAAAATTAGTAAAATAAAATATTCTTAACCTTCGTTTAATTAAAAGTAAAATACACGGTTTCAATCCCTGTAATACAGTTGGAATGTTCTCACTAACCCGCGGCTGCCTCTATTTCTGGATTCGAATGGGGAAGAGTTCTACAAAAGGTAAAATAGGTATTTTAAATAAAGATTATCTCTTTAATGTTTTCCGTTTTGATGATTGATGGTAGGGAGGTATTTGTTAGAAATTTTAATGGAATTTTTTGTATTTTATCATAAATATTAATTGTATTTAACTCTTTATTAATTGATATGAATATTTTAAATGAAAGAATGGATATGAATTAGGGAAAGAAATTTTAAAAATTCATTCGAAATGGGGGTAGAAATCAAATCACCCCACAACGTCCCATATCGCATTCCCACCGTGTATTTGACCACTCCGGAACCCGAGGTTAAAATCTTTAAGATTGACCTGAATTGATTCTCAACCCCCCTGTCAGGATACATGCCCCCTATTAATAATCAGCCTACTACGGAACGTATCATAGGGACAAGGGGGCCAAGGCTCGGATAGGGCGGGGGACAGGGTGGTTGTTACATTCATGTTTCATTCAGCAATCAGCACCATTAATATCCGGCAGCTGGGTGAAAGAAAAAACAGACTCATGCGGGCATACGTAGCTGCATCATCATTTAAGTCTTGTCCCAAATACATTGGATCGGCCACATGATTCCTGTTTATACGGAATAGAATACGTACACGAAATGAATGAACATGACATTAGTTTTTTCTTTTTTTTTTTTATAAGAAAAGGAAAAGAATATGATGTCCATTACATTAGAGTGATACTCAATGTAAATAGACTGATACTCAATTCACCGATAGTGAATGTATATCTTATGGCAACTCTATTAGGGACTGACCAATAAAATTGTGAAAGTAGTGGTAATTGTGCACGATTTGGCTACTCTTAATTGGAGGGCGATTCTAATTCCAGATGGACGATGAGTTGGATCGATCTGTAAAACAATTCACTGATAGTGAATGTATCAGAGAACTCAGGGTAGTTAATCCAACGAGGTTGCTCTGATGCTTAAGTCAGTGATTATGCTGTGAATGTGAGTTGAATGCTTGAGAGCTTGAGTGCTAGTGAGTAGAGTAGCCACACGTACCTTTGCCTTGAGATTTTGAGTCTTTATATACTGGAGTAGCCGGGGGATTTACAGAAGAGCTCTGGGTTCTCTGGGCTGTAGAGATAAGGTTGGTTCCGTTTTTGAAGGAGAGCGGTACGTGGATGAGGCTTATCGTCTACCTCCAATTCAGGCGAGACTAGGATGAGTTCTTATCTTGATCTCGGGAGATTCAAGATATGTTGGCTCATCGTGACTCCAAGAGATTCAATATCTGTTGGGGAGGCCTTTGGAGTTGGTTATACAACATATCGGCTTCGTTAGCTCCGAGTTGGAACTTTGATTCTTCGGTCTCGAACTGGATCGGATGCCGAGGTGCCTCTACGCGAGGCGTGTTTTGGGCCGTGGTGGCTGGGTACCCGAACTGCAATGTTGCGAACTGAGCCTACCTAGTTGGTTTGTCATCCTTCAATCATATCGCGCCTACGTGTCCCCTTCCTATTAGGTCGTGCCAAATCAACCTTCATCAATTGCCCCCTACTCCTCGTGCCAGGGGTCCCAACCCGGTGCGAGGAGTTCATGAAGGGTCTAGGTGGATTTGGTGCAAGGTCTAGTCAATTTGGAGAGTGAACCGTTGGTCAAGCCTGTTCAATCATCTGGATCAACCATGAAATGACCTAGGTCGCGTCCTGGGCACGCGCGAACATCACACTGTTTATAGATTCCGCAGACGTCAAAGAGCGCGCTCAACCGATTTCATCATCGGGTATCGTGCAACCGATTTTCATGGGAGCCACTGGATCGTGTAGGTCTCAGTCGTTGATCGCCATGTGGTGAACTATAAATAGGGGACCGAATGGCCCCTTTCCTTCGCCAAAAATCTTGTGATTGAGCTCTCCTGAGGTCGCATCGGAGTCTTTCAGCTTGCCACTCTTTCCTTTGTATCTGAGGTTGTTTTCGTCCTTTTGGTGTGTTCGTCTTCTTTCATTAGTTTGTTCTCCTTTCCTTTTCTTGTTCCAGTATGTCTAGTGCTAGTATAAATAGGCTTCTTAGTGATTCTAGTGAGCCCGAGGGTGTCGAGGTGCAGTCCTTGGCTCCCGTTGGAGAGGTCAACTCTTTGTCGGAGAGTTCCTCTCTTCACCTCTTAGGAGAAACACCTTTACCCGACGTCGGGCCATCTCGGCCTAAGGAACCAAAAGCTCGGGTAGAGGGATCGACCTCTAGAGAGGGGATCCCATCTTCTTCTCGGGGTCGGGATTCGGATGACTTTGGCCTTTCCACGATGACCTCGGATAGATTACTATCCTCGGTAGCCCATTACCGTCTTCCCGACACCCTTACTTTTAGTATTCCTTTGGGTCAGTACCCTTGGGTTCATGGTCACCATGAGCTCGCGGTTTTTGAGGAGCAGATCGTAGTTGGGTTGCGCTTCCCGCTCCACCCTTTATCATAGAGATTATTAAGTTCTTTGACATTACCATCGACCAGTTACACCCGAACTCCATCCAAACCATAGTTGGCATGATCTCTTTGTTCCACGAGTATAACCGACCTCTTTCCTTATACACCTTTAGTTCGATATGCTCAATCAAGAAGAACTCCGCTTGTCTATGCGGGGATACCCAACAGAGTTATTACATTTCTCCCCACCCCGGGTTCAAAATCCTGTTCGGTAGCCCGAACAAAGTATCGACCTAGAAGAGGAGGTACTTTTTCGTCCGAAACCCTGAGGGGTGGCCATTCCCGACTCACTGGCGAGTGGTCATCAAGGACCACGGGGTGAGGCTAGATGCTGAAACCAGGGCAGTCGTTAATTCCTAGGGGGACCTCGGCCTGGAAATGAAAGATTTCTTGGCCGAGGAGAAGCTTGTATGAGCTGGGCTGAGTCCTCCTGGTAGGCCTCCACCTCAGCGCTCATACTACTTTTTCTTATTTTGTACTTACTTCGGTTCGTGACTAACTTCTTCCTTTTTCTCTTGCAGAGGCTATGACAGGCGTTGATGCAGAAAACCTTTTGAGGAGCATCCAGAAGGGCAAGAAGAGGAAGGCCTCGAAGAAGTCTCGTCGGGAGGCTAGTCCTTTGGTTCTTGTCCAACCCAAGGACGTTGCACCGGATCTGATCTCAATCGAGCTCCCGGAGGAGGAGGTCCATCCCCAACCTCCATTCATGGACCTGGACGAAGACCAGGAGAAGGGAGCCCCGCCTCACGAGCCCAAGGGTGCTTCGGTGCCCAAGCCTCAGCTCTCGAAGGAGAGCATAATGACCCTGTAGCTCGGTCTCCTCAAGAGTAAAGACGTCGTTTTTCCTGCAGAAGTCGCAAAATGGATTGACATGCCCACAAGTCAACTCGAGGGCAGGGCGGCCAGTTACTGCATGGTGGTGAGTAGCTCGCCCTTTCTATTTGCCAGGTGAACTCCGCCATTCATTCACTTGTCTATCAGTCCGAGATCCGCTTGAAGCGAACTCGGGAAGCCAAGGAGAACGCTCGGAAGCTTTATCGCGAGCTGGACTTAGCTCGGGGTGAGGTTCTTCGAGCTAAGAAAGGAGCTCAGGGCCAGCAGGAGCTGATCATCATACTGACATAGGAGGAGAAACTTAAGTGCAAGAACGAAAACCTCGAGGCAATGATCAAGGAGCGCACTGAGATCTTTGACACTGCCATCCAAGAGGCACGGGATCAGGAGAGAGAGTGCACCGTTGAAGATTTCAAGGAGTCTCCGGAGTTTCACAATCTCCAGGTTGAGTATGGATCAAGCTCATATTAGTCCAGTTTCAAACTTTGCAAGTGGCTGATGCGGCAGAAGTTTCTCGAGCTTGACTTTGGAACTGTTTCCATGTCGGATGTCACTCCTGAGATTGTTAGACAGTTTTGTATGCCCTTAGCTTCAATTTGATTTGATGTACTTTTGTTATTTAGTGGAAATAAATAAAGTGCATGTTTGATTCATGTTGCTTGGTTTAATTCTGTGTAAAACCCTAAAACTGGACATTTATAGAGACTCATGTTAGTTTTAAATGTTCACAGCCGTTGGATAAGTCTGGGGAGATTTATCCTGCCAAGGCTGATACTGGTGTGCCACCAAGTGTTGGGATGGCCTGTCTCGGCCATCAGGGTAAGACCCGAGGCACATGCAGTATGGGATTACTTGAATCCTTGAACCGGACCAGATTTCCAGTATTGCCCTGGACCTTGGAGATAGATGGGCAAAACTGGAAAGTTACACCTGACCCCTAAACTCGATTATGACATTTCACTAGGTGTTGGATCAGGCTGCCTTTGATATGCCATTCAGTGAGATCCTTAGCGGGGATCAAAACCTGGGTATGTTGGGGCAGTTTGAGAATTCATCTGAGTGGGTGATCATAGTGACAGAATCAGCCACTTTGTCGGACAAAGGGTAATGATCGGGAATGCACTCTCTCTGATGGAAACCAAACTGCCGGCAGTTGATTTCAATCGTTGGAATTTTGTTTTGCAAAATTAATATATTTATATATATGTACGGTTTCGAATTGTTTGCAAATGGTTTTAATTCCCAGGATCCATGTGAGAGGAGAGTGCTGCACTGTACCTTGCAGCCGATGGAGAGGTCCTCTCTTGTCGGGCAGTGCTTGATCATTAAGGGCTGAGAGGTTAAGTGTAAGACCATTGAGGATAATGCCTGATGGGCTAATCTTGCACCTGCCCACAGTCCTTGGGTTTTTATAAGATGGCTTGGCCCAGGGACCACTTAATGTAAGTGTTGGGCCCATAGGGTCCATATGATGGACTCAAGGGGTTCATTGAGTTTTTCAGTGAATTCGGCTGGGCCTTGTATTAAAGGCTGGGCCGAACCCATGTGGCTGGTGTGTAGATCAATGCTTGGGTCCCACGCCATACAAAGAAGCCCAACTGGGCAGCAGATTGGAAAGTAATTAGACACTGAACACTTAATGGGCCAAAAGCCCATTTCGAGGTGCGCTGATATGATCACCCATCCATGGGGCGAATTTGAGATTAAAGTTAGTAAAAGGATTGGGCCTTTTAGCCTTATCCACTCTTAGAGACCAAATTCAAATTAGATTTGAATCTGGTAACCTCCTGATAAGATCAGGAGTAAGCTAACTCTATCTGCAGAAAAGGATTAAGATTATCCCCTATCCAAATACTGATTTGGATTGGGATAACTCCTAAAAAGGAGGTTTCTTAATCAAGAAGAAAGGAGGAGATTTCGAACCACCTTGAAGAGGTATAGGATACCTCCTGCGAATTAAGATCTGATCTGATTCATACTCTCCAAAAAAACAGAAAAAGCAGTTCAGCCTTTTTGTTTTGGAAATCTCCTCCTGCCGCCGCCATCTGCCTTTGCAAGATTAGATCTTTGCAGAGAAGAAAGTCAAGAAATCTGTTCTTGACATCAGTCTTGCAAGAAAGACTGAAAAGGATTCAGTGTTTAGTACTTCCAGAGGATTCTTGTGAAGGATCCAGTGTGTAGGACGCACCCTGCTGGTTCTGTTCCATTCACAGCTGTGTCATCTTCAGCAGGAACGGATCTTGGAGCATTCTTTGGGCGTGAACACCAACTTTGGGAGATACTGCTTCTCCGGATCAGGTATATTCCTCCCATTTATCTTTTGGTACAGATCTGGTTTGATTATGGTTCAAGTAGGATCCTTGAATATTGTATTCTAAATTTAGGGAATATGATTCCCAGTTGAGAGAAGGTAGGAAATTTTTGAAATTCGCCCACCCATTCCGCAACCTTTATGGCGTCCATTAGATGGATCCTACCATTCTTTCAGAGATGGCAAAGGAGGCTAATGAAGAACCTGACTCCTCCGAAGAGGAAAGTGATGATGAAGTCCTTGAGGTGGGGCCGTCAGGAGAGGTAGGCTGAGAGGACGCAGAGGAGGATCGCATGGAAACCGACCTCCCTCATAGTTCGAACGTATAACTGTGCCTCTTTTCATGGACTCTTTACATGCAATGTACATCCCGGGCCTCCAAACTCGGTTATAGTAGTTTTTTTTTGTACTCAAAATTCTACATTAATGAAATATAGGTGTTTTAGCAATCTTCATGTGCAAATTTTTTTTTTCTAAGTGTAGATTACTCCCGAGCTAGCGAGCTAAGCCAAATATGAGTGAACTTTTTCTATGTATAGGTTGCTGCCGAGTTGGTGATCTCGACACTACTAGGAATGATCTAATTGCTTTTTCATGCCAGGACGATCGGATTGTCTAAGTGTCAGTTATCCCTAAATGCCGAGCTAACGAGCTTGGCTCCATGTGGGATTAACCTTACGTTGTTGTATGCCGAGGTGAATTAGACACCGTAGGGTTTGCACCCGAGCTATCTATGCCTCGTAGGAGACTAAGACTCGTCCGCCTATGTCGAAGAGGTGACTAGGACTTTTCTGCTTATGCCGAGGAGGCGACTAGGACTTGTTTGCCTATGCCGAGGAGGCGACTAGGACTTGCCCGCCTATGCCGAGGAGGCGACTAGGACTTGTCTGCCTATGCCGAGAAGGCGATTAGGACTTGTCTGCCTATGCCGAGGAGGCGACTAGGCCTTGTCGTGGTGCCGAGGTCTTTTGTCAACTTGGCGCTGTAGCTCGTAGGCTTCTGGGAGTGACTCACAATCCTCTCTCCAGTCCGTCATCTTTTTGGACCAATTCGATGGTCACATGCACTTGAGGAAATTTTGCTTTTGGGTTGCTAGTTCACGAGTAGTACCTTCTTAGGTTATCTATATTCCATGCTCGCGGTACCTACTTCCCTTCTAAAGTTTCGAGCTCATACGTGCCTTCCCCGAATACCCGTTTTACTCAGTATGGACCTTCCCAAATCGGTCTGAGCTTGCCAACGCTGGGCTCAGGTACCATAACCTTCCGAAGAACTAGGCCGTTGACACAAAAATGTCATTTTCAGACCCAGGCGTTATAGTACCAAGATACTTTTTGTTGGTAAGCTGCAGTCCGAATGTAAGCTAGGTCTCGTACCTCTTCTATCAGGTCTAGGTTTGTATGGAGCTCGTCATCGTTTGCCTCCTTATTGTAAGCCTCCAATCGTAGTGTGGGCACCTCGATTTTCGTTGGGATCACCTCTTCTCTGCCATACGTGAGGTTGAAAGGGATTTCACCTATGGCGGTCTTAATAGTAGTTTGGTAGGCCCAAAGAACACTGGGTAGTTCATCCAACCACAACCCCTTCGCTTGAGTTAAGCGAGCTTTCAGTCCACGAAGTATCGCTCTGTTAGTGACCTCTGCTTGCCCATTCGCTTGGGGGTGTGCCGCCGAGGTAAAATTCTATTGGATCCCCATTTCGGAGCATTAGTTTTGAAACTTAATATCTTCGAACTGTTTCCCGTTGTCAGATATCAGTGCCTGAGGTAGTCCAAAATGACATACCATGTTTTCCCAGAAGAAGATCTGTATGTTGCAAGCTGCGATCGTTACCAAGGGTTCAACTTCAACCCACTTCATGAAGTAATCTACTGCTACAACCAAGAATCTCCTCTGCCCTATTGGTGGGGGGAAAGGACCGAGGATGTCGATTCCCTACTGCGCAAAGGGCCACGGGCTAGTGAGTTATTTCAGATCAGCAGCAGGTTGATGGTGAATGTTTCCATGTCTCTGGCACCTATCACATTTTATGACGAGCTCGAGTGCATCTGCCTTCATCGTGGGCCAATAGTAGCCTTGTCTTAACGCTTTCTGTGCGAGAGCTCTACCCCCCAAGTGTCCACCGCACAAGCCTTCATGAGTGTCGCAAAGTACATGCTCAGCTTCTGAAGGTCACAAGCAGCGCAGGTAAGGGAGTGTGAAAGATCTGATGTACAAATGTCTGTCTATGAGGACGTATTTAGCTGATTGGCGCTCTACCCTTCGGGTTGTGTTATGTTCTGCATGTAGGGTCCCGTGGAGCAGATAACTCACGAGTGGATCAATTTAGCTCGGTTCCGTTTGTGATACGGGAGTGACCTTTCCTGCTCCCCTGACAATGCTGGGCCGAGGCAAGTCCTCTATGTACACAGTTTACATGGTGTTGCTGCTCGTGCTGGATAGTCATGACAAGGCGTCGGCCTTAGCATTTTTGGACCTCAGAATTTGTATGATGAAGTAGGAGACGAAGCTGTGCAAGATCTCTCTGACTTTGGCCAAATAAGCTACCATAGTAGGGTTGCGGGCTTCGTACTCACTAGTGACTTGGTTGACCACCAGTTGTAAGTCACTACATACAATGAGGTGCTTGGCCTTCATTTCCCTTGCTAAGGTTAACCCGACGACCAATGTTTCGTAATCCGCCTTGTTATTTGATGCCTTGAATCCAAACTAGAGAGCATATTCCAATTTCACCTTACTTGGGCCGTACAATATCAGTCCTGCACTGCTCCCCTACTGGTTGGACGAGCCGTTGATGTGGAGGATCCAGGGCTCCCCGTCCCAGGTCGGTTATGCTATGACCGGGACCGATGCCGCACTGGTCGAAGCTCCCATCGTGCGATCGAGTTCAGTTAGCTTGGGGGTCGTTGTGCTAAACGTGCATTCTGCTACAAAATTAGCCAAGATTTGAGCTTTGATTGTTGGACGAGGCTCATACCAGATATCGTACTCGCTCAGTTCGATGGACCACTTCGTCAATCTCTCTGATACCTCGGATTTGAGCAGGATCTGCCTCAGGGGTTTGTTGGTGAGAACGATGATAGTGTGGGCCTGGAAGTACGGATAAAGTTTTCGGGCTGCTATGATCAGTGCGTACGCTAATTTATCGATTTCCAAGTATCAAATTTCTACGTCCTCAAAATTTTACTAACATAGTAGATGGGTTGTTGGACCCGATCTATTTCTTTGATTAGCACCGAGCTGACCACCTCGTCGCTCACAGAAATGTATAGTTTTAACACGTCCCCTTCTTCAGGTCGGATTAAAACTGGGACGGTACCTAGGTATCTTTTAAGCTCGTCAAAGGTGAGCTGGCATTCTTCAATTCATTCGAAGTCCTTACTCTTTTTTATCGCTTTAAAAAAAGGTAGGCAGCGATCTGCCGACTTGGACATGAAGTGGCTCAGGGCCGCTATCCGAACAGTCAGCCTCTAAACCTATTTTATTTTCCAGGGTGGTCTCATATCTAGAATGGCTTTTATTTTATCCGGGTTGACCTCGATGCCACGTTAGTTGACTATATAGCCTAGAAATTTACTTGAGGTGGCTTCGAAGACGCACTTATTTGAATTTAGCTTCATGTTATATCTTCATAAAATTTGGAAAACACTTTTTAAATCATTCAATAAAAAATCTAAAAACTAGGTCTTCATGACCATGTCATCAACATAACACTATTTTATTGCCGATTAACGATTCAAAAATCTTATTTACAAGGCGCTAAAAGGTTGCCCCAGCATTTTTTAATCCGAAGGGCATGACCTTGTAACAGTATAACCCGAGCTCAGTTATGAAGGCGATCTTCTCTTCATCAGCATGATCCATCCTAATCTGGTTGTAATTGGAATAGGCATCCAAGAATCTCAGCAACTCATGCCCTGAGGTCGCGCCCAGTAGGTGGTCGATCTTGGGTAGCGGGAAGCAATCTTTCGGGTAGACTCTATTCAGGTCGGTGTAATCGACGCACATGCGCCACTTGCCATTGGCCTTTTTCACCAGAACCAGGTTAGCCACCCAACTCGGGTAATGGACTTCCCTGATGAAGTCTACTGCTGGGAGCTTCTTAACCTCTTCATCGACTACCCTCCAACGGTCCGAGGTGAGGTTGCGCTTCTTTTGCCTTACTGGTCTGACTAAAGGGTTGGTGTTCAATTTGTGAGTTATAATTTTTGAATCAATTTCGGGCATTTTTACCGTAGACCAAGCAAAAATATCTAAGTTTTTTAGTAAGAAACTTACTAGCTGGGAGCGGAGTGGTTCGTTGATCAAGGCACCGATCTGGATAGTCTTGGTCGGTTTGTCAATAGAGACCGGTATGTGGACTGTCTCCTCTGTCGGGGCAGCTTGCTCGTCGGTGTACTCCGCAGGTCGCTCGAGCTTGACATCTTCTGCTACTTTTGCTTTTCCTTTAAGAGCAGTTACCTAGCATTTGTGTGATTCGAGCTGGTCACCTCGCACAACTCCCACTTCGTAATTAGTTGGGAATTTCATTGCCAAATAGTAAGTGGATACTACCACGCGTAGAACATGCGTGATGGGCCGACCTACTATGGCGTTGTAGGGGGAGGTAGTCGCGACTACTAGAAATGTGTACTCAAACCACACAATGTCTGGCCACGTGCCGACTTCTACAGATACTGTGACTCGCCCAAGAGGTCTGACCTCCTCACCGCTGAACCCTACTAAAGGGGTGTCTACCAGTTTTAGGTTGCTCTGCTGTAACTGTAATTTATCGAACGTGTCCTTGAAGAGTATATCGGCCGAGTTGCCCGAGTCTACCAATATCCGCTTTATTTTGAAGTCATTGATTCGCAGCTTTACTACTAGAGCATCGTCATGAGGATATTGAATCCCGCGTGCATCGTCCTCAGTGAAGTATATCGGTCCTTCAAGCCAAGGCCACTTTGGCGGGTTTTCTTCTTCGTTTTCCAGCTCGTGGACCGAGGTCCTCCCGGTTGCCGATGTACACCTTGCGATGATGGACCCGTCAGTAATCATGTTAATTACCCCGTGGATTGGTCTCTCTTCTGACAACTGTCATGGCGGTTGCTCGTTCTGCTTGCTGGCTTTGGGGGCGTTCCTCCTCTGGTCCCCCTGTTGGTCTGCCTGCCAATCTGTTTGTCCCCTTTCTTCACATAAGATGAAGTTCTTTAGGTATCCGCGTCGGATGATTTCCTCGATCTCGTCGCGAAGATTCTTGCAGTTCTCTATGTTGTGCCCGTGATCTCGGTGAAAATGGCAATAAAGGTTTGGGTTCCTTGCTGCTAGGTCTCCCCATAGCCTGGGAGGCCATTTGACGAAGGAGTCCTTAATGGCCATTAGGATCTCTCATCTTTTAGCGTTCAAGGGCGTGTAGTTCGTTCTCTCTGCAGGTGGGGTCCTAGAGCGCCGACCTAATTTATGGGATTACGAGGGGGACCGACTTCTGGAGTTGTTTCTTCCCCTGCTCAGGGACTTGCTTTTCTTCCTCTTCTGCCCGCCACTGCTCGTCCCTTCATTCTCTCTCTTCCTCTTTTCCGGAGGTGGGTTATCAACCTTCTGATTGATCTCCTTCTCGGTACCAATGAATTGATATGCTAACTTGAGGAACTCGATGATGTCCTTTGGTTTGTTAGCTACCACATGCCATTTAAACTCCTTGTGAGTGATTCCTTTCTTGGCTGCAGTGAGTCTTACTATCGGGTCGAGGTTTGGTATCTGTAGGCAAGTGTCGTTGAAGTGCTTGATATAGCTTCAGATCGATTCTCCTTCCCTCTGAACCACATTGAGAAGGCTTTCTTGCGACTTCGGACACTTATTATTGGTGATGAAGTGTGTAGTGAACAAGTCGGCGAACTACGACTAGCTTTTGATTGAGCCCGGTGTGAGGTTCCGGTACCAAGTTCGAACTACCCCTTTAAATGTAGTAGAGAAGGCTACACACATGCAAGACTCATCAGCCCCAGCTAGGTGCATCTGAGACTGGAAAGAGTCCACATGGTCATTAGGATCGAACGACCCGTCATACTTGTCTAATGGGGGCATCTTGATATCTTTTTGGCATTGGAGCCGCCAAGAGCTCGAGAGACAGAGGAGATGACCTGCAAAGTAGTGGAGGTGCGGTCTTGGTAGCCACCGGACTCACTTCTTCCTTCCCTTTGGTTTGCTCTTCTCGCTGGCCTGGCTTTGCTGGCGGGCTGTTCTTGAGTGAGGTACGACGTGTTTCACGATGTCGCTGCTGCTACTTCTTCATTGGCTCGGTGTTGGTGCTGCTGACTTCAGTTTGATTTGGTACCGTGGCCCTGTCACGAGGTGGATCATGGTTTTTTGAGGGATTCTAGGGCTGGCTATCACGAGGGGCGAAGAAGCCTTATCTCGAGTTCACACCTCGAACCCCCAACTGGCTATCTACTCGCGAGCCATCATTCTCTCGCTGTGAGTACCGAGGCGGATTAGGTTGACTATCCCCGGACCTACTTCTGACATTTCCTTGTGATGCCGACGGAATGTGCTGACCGTCTCTCCTCCCACGGGGCGAGACCTGACTTTTGATAGGAACCGATACTTTTGAGGTCTCTTCGCCCCAATTTGGAGATCGACAAATCTTCTGGTTAATCCCAAGTTTATACGGGTTCTGACCATGATGGGGCTCTGGGTGCTGAGGTGGGACTGGCTACTGATTTCGCTAAAGTGGAGGGAACTGGTGTTGATACTTTCGGTAGAAGTAATACTGTTGGTACTGCTGAAACTACTGGACCTGCTACATCTGGATCTGAATAGCCCGGATGCACTGAACGAGGTTGTGGAACTAGGAATGTCTGATTCCAGGAGGAACCATAGAGGGCTCAGAGAAAGTTGCGCCTACCACTAGGGGAAGTGGGGCGCTCACTTGTGTGGTGCTCGGTGGTGTAGTCAGTGATGAGACTCCAGATGCTGTGAGCGGAATGGTGAAACTGGCCGATGCACACCGTAGGAGTTTGGGGCAAGGTTGGCTGTTGGGCTTGCCCCTCAGTGGTGTTCATCTCGACACTTTTTCCGGTGTGGCTAGAGGATGCCATTGAGGTTGAGGTTAAGCTTGAAATTGCAAAGAGATAGGGAAGACCTTTCGATCGTTTCCCACAGACGATGCCAATTGATAGTGCGCGATCTGGATACTCCTAGCTGGAGGGCGATCCGAACTCCAGATGGACGATGATTTGGATTGATCTGCAAAACAATGTATTAGAGAACCCGGGAAAACTAACACGACGAGGTTGCTCCAATGCTTAAGTCAGTAATTATGCTATGAATGCGAGCTGAATGCTTGAGAGCTTGAGTGCTAGTGAGTAGAGTAATCACGCGTACCTTTGCCTTTAGATAAGGTTGGTTCCGTTTTTGAAAGAGAGCAGTACGTGGATGAGGCTTATCGTCTACCTCCGATTCAGGTGGGACCGGGATGAGTTCTTATCGTGATTTTGGGAGATTCAGAATCTGTTGACTCATCATGACTCCAAGAGATTCGGGATCTGCTGGGAGGCCTTTCGAGTTGGTTATATGATGCTTCGGCTTCGTTCGCTCTGAGCTGGAACTTCGATTGTTCAGTCCCGAACTGGATCGAATGCTGAGGTGCTTCTATGCGAGGTGGGTTTTGGGCCGAGGTGGCTGGGTACCCGAACCGCAAATGTTGTGAACTGAGCCTGTCTGGTTGAGTTGTCATCCTTCAATCAGATCATGCCTACGTGTCCCCTTCCTATTAGGTCGTGCCAAATCATCATTCATCAGTAACTTCCTAATTTTGGCACAACAAGGGGCATTCGTTTTTTGGATTTTGAGAGGTGGAAAGTTGGTTAATGAAATTTTAGTTTTCATTGACTAAGAATCTCATGCTCTTTTTTGAGACTTATGTGGTGATCAGGGGAAAGTTTATTTTCTTCGATATCACTTACCTGTTCCTAGGTGGGTAAATTAACTTTCCCACTTTCTCATCTAGGAGAAAGTTGCCAATACATGAATGGGAACAAAAATGCCCCTTTAATAATGAAATTTTATAGCTAAGATTATCATTGCCTTATTTACAAAGAAAATAAAAGAACATAGGTAGATGCACTTACCCTCATAAATCTTTCCTGAAAAACACTTATCCAGGTAAGTGCATTTACTTGGGTAAATGACTTACCAAAAAGTGAACGGGGTATAAAAATAAATTTTTATGCGTTACGTTTAAGAAGTGGGTTGTGCTGGGTAGAAGGTATAGCTAGCAAAGAACTACCTTGGTGAAGTAGTACCGTAGTAGATTATAAAACTTACAATTTGGGTTCCACATGCATCAATATGGCTGAAGTTTGGCTTCTTGGGAGTTGGGAGGCTCATAGTCTGACAGCAAACTTCATTGAGGGCTATTCAAAGTTCGTGATTTCTCGCCTTCAGTTTCTCATCGCTTGAAGAAAGAGGTTCGTTACAAATACGTCTTTTGGTAGGCCAATCAATTAGCAGACTAGCTTGCCATCTGGGATTTATCAAAAAAAAAACAAAGAAAAAAGTCTGAATGTAAATTTTGGTTTACTTTTGTATGTATTCAATATTGTTTTATTTAATTATTTATTTATGAGAAATAAAATAGAGGAAACATAGTTTCTACTTTATTTGGAGTGAGGTAGGAACCTAGATGGCGTGCCACCCCATGTTATATTTTATATGAGAGAGAATTGAGGTAGAGAAAAGTGGTGCCAATTTTGCATCAGTTTTTTGGATGCTAAATTTGTACTATAGTAAGGGCAATTAGACAAATTTTGCATGGCAAGAATGCAAATTATGGTTACAAATAAACGGGATGTGAAACAAACCAAGGTACAAAATTTGCATTTGATCAAATTTGCACCACAAACAAACAATACTAGGAATGGCAACGGAGCAGGGCAAGGTGGGGCCAGTTTTTACATATTTTGTCCCTAACCTTGAACACATATACCCTGCCCCGTACCCCAATGCGGCTAGATATCCCAACCCCATCCCTGCCCTTGTGAGAAATAGGGATCCCTGAATTTGCCTTGCCCTGCCCCAACTATTGTTGGCCAGCATCATTTCATTCTTATTTTGGGTTGGACTTGAACTTGCCCCTATCTAAATTATTGTTAAAGTTCTAATATCTTTACATTTCAATTTTTTAAGGGTATGTCAATTATTTGATTTATCAATTATCAAGTAGCTTTTGATACATTATAGCATTCCTAGGTGTATGTGTGTATAGGGGTGGGATATGGATAAATACCGTCCTCGCCCCAACGTTGGTTAATGGTAAAAAAATCCGCCCTAACAAATTGCCATCCCTAAACAATGTCTAATATTAGAAAAGCAGACATTTATGGTTTTGCACATGAGTTCATAGGTAGGAATCAATTCCAGTTGAGTTGGGCCAAATATTTAATTATTCAAGCTTGGCTCGTCAAAAAACTTTGAGGCTTAAGCTTGAGTTTGATCTCAATTCAAGCTAGAGATTTGGGTTCGAATTCGTCTCGATTCAAAAGTTTGCAAGTTCAAACTCAGCTCAACTTGAACTTGACTATGAACCAAATTTCATATAGAAATAAAAATTATACGTATAAAGCATTGTTGTTTTATTTTGCATATAAAAATTAGTTATTATTATACATATACAAATAAAAATATTATATACTTGTATATATGTATGTATGTATGTAATGATTGAGGCTAATGAATTTGGTCATTTGTATCTATGCGGGATAATGTTAAAGAATAAAGAAAAGAGAATAGTTGACAAATGAGATTCATAAAAGCTAAAAAAAAACGACAAAAATACTATGTGATGAGGGCAGATTTGGCCCTCCAGTGAAATTGTGACACATGGCACCTCATGCCAACTAAGTGTGGCCTCTTGACAGCTCACCATAGGCAGCTCGCCACAAGCAGCTCGCCACAGGCAACTTGCCATAGGCAGTTCGCCATAGGCAATTTTCCATAGGCAGCTTGCCACAGGCAGCTCGTCATAGGCAGCTCGCCATAGGCAACTCGCCATAAGCAACTTGCCATAAGCAACTTTCCATAAGCAACTCGCCACAGGCAGCTCGCCATAGTCAGCTCGTCATAGGTATCTCGCCATAAGCAACTTGCCACAGGCAGCTCGCCACAGGCAGCTCGGCATAGGCAGCTGGCCACTCCACAGGTAGCCTGGCGTCTTACGAAGAGCTTTCCACTTAGGGGCAGCTCGGCACTTACAGGCAGCTCGACACTTAGGGGCAGCTCGGCGTATCGCAGGAAGATCTCCTGCTTGACAATTGTACCTGACAGATCCGGAGACCTGCACCCACATCTCTCGCTAGGCGGGACCGTGCCTGCTAGTCTTGAGAGTTGTCCCTTGACTAGTAGAGCCGTACTCTGCAGTAGTCGCCTGCACCCGCCACCTCAGCTCTAGCAGTAACGGCTGCGGCAGAGAGACAGAGGCAGTTATGCCTGGCTTGACAGAGGCTTTACGCCTGATTTGACAGGACACCACTATATAAGGACTCCAACCCCCAAAGGCAAAAGGGGAGGGAATGGAAAAACGGAGGTAATCCCTGCTCTCTAGCTCCCATTTTCTCTCCAAGCTCTCTGCAATCAGAATGCTAACTTAGGCATCAGAGAGTCCCCGCTGGGTAAACAACCCCGGGTCCTCTGATTCAGTTCTCGCAAATTCCTCAGCTCCCGCCGCCTACAAAGGAGAGGAGATCACCTCATGCAGAGGGCAATCGAGTTGCGCTATACCAGGGAGCTCCACCACCCTTTGAGTCACAAGCCACCTGGGAGCAGGTCAAATGACGAGGTACTTAGCCAAAAAAATTGATACATCACAAAAATTGGTACGTGACCAGAAACGATTACATCAATTGGCGCCGCCTGTGGGAACACACTACAAAAAGCTAGGTTCTCATCCTACAAAAGCTAAGTTCTCACTTTTTAGAAATTAAAGCTCTCGCTCTATAGTTTACATTTTATATGAACTCAAAGACTATGCAGGGAGCTAACAGACTAAGTAACTTTACTTTCAATTCGGATAAAGACTCATCAGTCCTCTCCACAAGGTCCTCCTACAAAGATGAGCTCTTCATGGCTTCCGCGGGAGTTGGCAGCCAACAGACTACATAGGCACCCTTACTGGTCGAGCCTTCCAAGGCTCCCGTGTGAGCTGGCGACCTGAAGTTAGTAGTGCTGCCCCCGAAGGTCGAGCTCCTAGTAGCTTCTTGTAGGACTGGGTGACCGGAATTACAAAACTAATGCAACGCAATCATAGCTCTAAGGCACCCACCTGGTCGGTTCGGCACCTCACTGGTAGTTCGACACCTGGTCAGCTCGGCACCTCGCTGGTAGCTCGACACCTGGTTAGCTTGTCACCTCACTGGTAGCTCGGCACCTGGTCAGCTCGGCACCTGGTCAGTTCGGCACCTCATAGGCAAAGCCTACGGGCCACATTACTACTTAAGACCCGATCGCCTCTCCGGCATGTGCAAAGTAAAAAAGAGTAGACTACGAGTCACTCCTAAAGCCTACAGGCCACATTACTACTTAAGACCCGGTCGCCTCTTCGGCACGAGCAAAGTAAAAAAGAGTAGACTACGAGTCACTCCCAAAGCCTACAGGCCACATTACTGCTTAAGACCCGGTCGCCTCTCTGGCACTAGCAAAAGTCAAAGAATAGTAGACTACGAGTCATTTCCAAAGCCTACGGGCCACACTAGGAATTGGATCAGCACTTACTAGCTCGTTGACTTACGGGCCAAAAGAAATCTACTCCCTTCGCTGAGTTACTCTCAGCTCGGGAGTGGGGGGCAATTGATGAGGGCAGATTTGGCCCTCCAGCGGAATTGTGACATGTGGCACCTCATGCCAAATAAGTGTGGCCTCTTGACAGCTTGCCACAGGAGGCAACTTGCCACAGGCAACTTGCCATAAGCAACTTGCCACAGGCAGCTCGCCATAGGCAGCTCGCCACAGGCAGCTTGCCATAGGCAGCTCGCCATAAGCAACTTGCCATAAGCAACTTGTCATAGGCAACTCGCCACAGGCAGCTCGCCATAGGCAGCTCGTCATAGGCAGCTCATCATAGGCAGCTCGCCATAAGCAACTTGCCACAGGCAGCTCGCCATAGGCAGCTTGCCGCAGGCAACTTGCCACAGGAGGCAACTTGCCACAGGCAACTTGCCATAAGCAGCTCGCCATAGGCAGCTCGCCATAGGTAGCTCGCCATAGGCAGCTCGCCATAGGCAACTCGCCGTAGGCAGCTTGCCACAGGCAGCTCGCCATAAGCAACTTGCCATAAGCAACTTGCCATAGGCAGCTCGCCATAAGCAACTTGCCACAGGCAACTCGCCATAGGCAGCTTGCCGCAGCCAACTTGCCACAGGAGGCAACTTGCCACAGGCAACTTGCCATAAACAGCTCGCCATAGGCAGCTCGCCATAGGCAGCTCGCCATAGGCAACTCGCCATAGGCAGCTCGCCACAGGCAGCTCGCCATAGGCAACTCGCCATAAGCAACTTGCCATAAGCAACTTGCCATAGGCAGCTCGCCACAGGCAGCTCGCCATAGGCAGCTCGTCATAGGCAGCTCATCATAGGCAGCTCGCCATAAGCAACTTTCCACAGGCAGCTCGCCATAGGCAGCTTGCCATAGGCAGCTCGCCATAGACAGCTCGCCACAGACAGCTCGCCATAGGCAGCTCGGCATAGGCAGTTGGCCACTCCGCAGGCAGTCTGGCATCTTACGAAGAGCTCTCCACTTAGGGGCAGCTTGGCACTTACAGGCAGCTCGGCACTTAGGGGCAGCTCGACGTATCGTAGGAAAGTCTCCTGCCTGATAACTGTACCTGACAGATCCAGAGACCTGCGCCCACGTCTCTCGCTAGGCGGCACCGTGCCTGCCAGTCTTGAGAGCTGTCCCTTGACTAGCAGAGTTGTACTCTGCAGCAGTCACTTGCACCCGCCACCTCAGCTCTGGCAGTAACGGCTGCGGCAGAGAGACAGAGGCAGTTATGCCTGACTTGATAGAGGCTGTTACGCCTGATTTGACAGGACACCACTATATAAGGACTCCAACCCCCAAAGGAAAAAGGGGAGGGAATGAAAAAATGGAGGTAATCTCTGCTCTCTAGCTCTCATTTTCTCTCCAAGCTCTCTGCAATCAGAATGCTAACTTAAGCATCGGAGAATCCCCGCTGGGTAAACACCCCCGGGTCCTCTGATTCAGTTCTCGCAGATTCCTCAGCTCCCGCCGCCTACAAAGAGGAGGAAAGGATGGAGTTCTCGCAGGACCCTCATCTCCCGCCGCCTACAAAGGAGAGGAGATCACCTCATGCAGAGGGCAGTCGGGTTGCGCTACACCAGGGAGCTCCACCACCCTCTGAGTCACAAGCCACCTGGGAGCAGGTCAAATGACGAGGTACTTAACCAAAAAAATTGATACATTACAAAAATTAGTACGTGACCAAAAACGGTTACATCACTATGAAAGGATAGTTTCAATATTGCCCATGTATAAACCTTTATATATGTATATATAGCCAAGCTTGAATATAACTTGTGAAAGCTCAATTAGTATCCACCCTTAATCATGAGACTCATGTAATAGGATAAAATACATGCTAGGTGAATAGAAGAACCCAACCCCTAATAAGCATATCCATCTTAGTTTCTTAAGGTGGCTTGTAATATTTATGGAAAATGTGCACAAAAAAAAAAGGTGCCCCTAAGGATAGAGATGGACAGGTACATAGACGTATTCATTGATTGGCATAATAAAAAAAGAGGACATGGAGTGGGCTGAGTGGCTATTCATAGTTACTAGGTGGATTTATGATAGACATGAAATGGGTAGAGATGCAACATAGTTTTTTTTATTTTTTATTTTTTATTATTTTTTGGGTAAATTATAAAGACCAATTTATACTATGGGATTAGTGACAAATACCCTCTGAACTTTTATTTGCAACAAAAGCCCCCTTAAAATTTCACTTTGCAACAAATACCCCCTAATTATAAAGTTAGATGACGAAATGCATTAAAATAGCAAAATGCCCACCTAAACTTTTCTTATTTTCTTCTTCTCACTATTTTCTCATAATCCCTGATTAACCAAAAATACCTTCATTTTGTTTAAACAAAACTAGATAAATTAACAAGAACCATCCTTTCACTAAAATGAATGTCTTTCATCATCTTAAAATATAAAACTTATCCACTTCTTTCTCCAATAAATCAAGATAAACCAAACGAAACTATAAATTTATATCCATCAAACAGAAACCTCTATTGTTTCATTTGAATATTGAATCTAGGCAAAAATATGAAGGATTTATTGGAGCAACCGGGAGGGCTTCAATGTTATATTTGGAAAACTAATTAAATCACAGATTATTCAAATAAATAAGAAAATGGTAGTTTGAAAATTAAAAAATTTAAATAGTTGAATGAGAATCTTTTTTGAAGTTAACAAACTCTAACGGAGGGGTATTTATTGCAAAGTGAAAGTTTAGGTAGTATTTGTCATGAATTAAAGTTCAGGAGGTATTTATCATAGATCCCATAGTATGGGGGAGTTTTAATTTGTAATTTACCATTTTTCTTAATAATTGCTTTCTTTTTTCAATTTTTACACACTCATGGTCAAGGAGAAGAGAAAGGGTCCATGTGAATCTATGCAGGGTTCAAAATTTCGATACGATATGTCCCGTATTGGGTGTATCATATTGTATAGTATTGGGAGCTGTCTTAAACCCCAAATAAGGGGTGTTTTGGACCCCTTGATGCAATTTTGAAAAAAAAAAAACTTAAAATAAGAAAGTTATAAAATAGTGAAACACCCCTCTTCATGTGTATTGGGTGTATCGCTATACTTTAAACCATGAGTCTACGTAAGAAGACTCTTGAATTAAAAACTTGGATAAATTACAAAGACCCCTTGTACTATAGGGTCTGTAACAAAGACTCCCTATACATTGTTTTGCGACAAAGACCCCTGTGAAAAGACTCTCTTCCTTTAGCCTTCCGTTCAAAAAAACCGATACAATATTTTTAATCCCCATACTACCCTAATGAGATTAAAAAACACTGTTCATCCTCAACCTTACGCTGGACGATAATCCCCGTTCCTTCACATTTCTCTTTCTCTCCCTCTCTCTCTTCTCTCTCTCTCTCCCTGATCTCAGCCAGTCCCTCACGGCCTTTCCTCTGCCAACAAAGCATCCCACATTGGTTGGATCAATTTTCACCGGACTTCTCATCTGAACCATCATCTGTTTAACCAGGGCTTTCACTGGCGATTCCCCTCTCACACTGCTGTGCTTTTCCGATCCACATATCACCCTAAACTCTGTCGGAATTACCCAACTTCCTGCAATAAACCTTGATCTTAGCACTTGTACCCACTGAAGCATGATCAAATAAGCAGTAGCCAAGTGCATTCCGTGTAAATCCAACTTCCCCTCCGAAGGGCACCATTTCAAGGCATCCACCAGTACAGAATATCCGATTAGTTGTTCAACCGACAAGGTTTCATCTTTTTGTAGCCTTTCTTTCAGATACTCTATCGAAAGGGGGACAAATTTCAAGTCTTTGAGCAAGGATGTGATTGTTGGGCATGAAGAATTGTACGTCCGTATCGAAAAGGGAATGTTAAAATCCTTCATTTTTTTGAAGCCATGAAGCCATCTCCGATAGCTCGCTATGAGCTCCAAACGACGAAAGAACCATGTTCGAAAAAATTTACCCAGCATCCTCTATTTTCCGAAGAACCCGTGAATAATCCTAATCTACCGTATCCACTCACCAGAGACCTGAACTCAAAAGCAGAGGGTTTGAATCCTGAAATTGTCTATTCGCATAGGATGATCTTGGTTCCGTTCCGGATTAGGTTGTTTTGGAGGCAGTTTTTGACCTTTAAGAGCGGATTTCGGGTGAGGTCTCGTAGATCTGTCTCAGCCGTCATTCGAAATGGAGGGAAGAAATCAAGGATTCTTCGTTGGGGATTTCTGGTGTGATCCTATGGCTGTAAAAGGACAGCCCGAGAAGCGTATCCTTGTTCCCTGTCTATGAGTTTTTCCTTTTGTAATCTGAGTTTATTGTTTTGTTTAAGGGTCTTCTTCACAATTTTGTATGGATTTTGTCTTTGGAGTTCTAAAGCTTTGATCTTTCGCATTCCACCTATAGTTCCTTATGCTTTGTTTTGCCACTTTGTTTTACTTTCTGGGTCTAATCTTCTATTTTTTTTTTCCATATTTTCTTTGTTATCTTCGGTATCAAATTTCTCGTGTATTTTTTTTTTCATATTTTTACCTTTCTTTTTTTGTTCTTCAGTTTTTTTATTGGTTTGGGAGGGTTCAAGTTTATTTACAGTTTCTTACAAAATAAAAGACCCCTTGATTTACGGTTTTTGCTCACCCGCCCATGGCTTTTGGATGGGTTTTTCTTGTACAACAATCTTTCAGGGGTCAGAGATCCCGCTGCGTCAGAGCCCTCGATTGCGTAACGTCTGTTACTTTATACGTTGATGAAAGATCATTTTATGTGCGTTTTGTTGATGGCTGAGTTACACATTTTTTTAATGTTATTACTTAACTTCTATACATCCACTACAGAGTGATTACATCACAGCTGCTGTTAGTGTTTAGGTTGGGGAAAATGAATAGTGATTTTTTGTCTAAATAGTTATTATAAGGGTAGTATGGGGATAAAAAATATTGTAACTTATTTTTTTGGATGAAAAACTAACGAAAGGGAGTCTTTGTCTGATGATCATAATATAAGGAGGTCTTTGTTACAAAACAAAGTATATAGGGGTCTTTATCACAGACTCCACAATACAGGGGGTCTTTATAATTTATCCTAAAAATATGATTACAATCCGTATAACAGCACTACGTTTCAAGTTCTTATAACATGATATGGTTTAGCAAGTTTATTACGACTTATGCAACGTTATAGGGCCTAAGTTTGCAAACAACCACTATTTCATTATTTTACGAGGATTTTATCATTTATTATATTATTCTAATAATAACAATAAAACAAAAAAAATCTACAAATAATCTTTATTATAATTAACTGATAAAGGAGGTATTTAAAACAGTACTGGTGCTACATTCCTCTTTTGACTCAAGGGCCATACAGGTGATGGATAAAATTTTTGCAACCAGTTGGGTTAGTATCTGTTTGTTTGAAATCATTTGTAGCGTTGTTAATGGGTTGGAACTGGTTCAGGATGGAGTGATTCAAAACTGACCCAATAAGTAAATGTGCAGAAATTGATAGCTTATACTTCAAACTTGTAATTTGACAATAAGCCTATTTTTTTTTAATAAGCTGACACATTTTGAACATGATAATATGACAATATTACAAGTATTTCATAAGAAAAATAGGTATTAGACTCAAACCCTTTATAATTGGTTTGGTTAGAGTCCCCCAAGTCTACCCCAACCCATTCACAGCTCAACTCATTTGTATTCATAGGCAGTGCAAATTTTGCATCTAAAAAAATCAATGCAAAATGATATATATCAGTTGTAATAATCACTGGGATTTGTTAAACAATCCCTAGCACCTTTATCAAAAAAAAAAAAAAATCCCTAGCATATATAGCTATCAAGTGCAGCTCATTCGGTCTCTTCAAATTCAGGCATAGTATCTTGGCCAGCCCTGTCACTGGCTAGATTGGCCCTCTTGGCTCTTGTCTGGAAGTGTAAATCCTAGTTTACTTTCGTTTTAGAATTGATTTGTTTTGTTCATTTATAACAAATAAAATGATGTGGTTCCCAACTTAAAGAAGCCCTTGCTCATCGCAGCGTTGGTATGTTGTTTTTTATGATTTAACTTCTTCCCTTTGTACAATTGTATGATGATGTGAGACTTATCAATTTTCACACATTGATAAATTAAACTTGGGACTCCTTTTGTCTTTGAATACATGTATATATAAGAGAATGGCTGAAGTTCAAGAGAAATGCCTAATATCTTGTAGGGTCTGTAACAGTGTTTTGGGATGACAAACAATAGGACGCGGCATCCCAAAATTAAATGAGCGGGGTCGCACCAAAACAGCGCGACTCCAGTGACAAAAGAAAAAGCTAAGAAAATTTATCGGACAATTGCTGGAGGAGCTCTGAAGACCAACATTACCACCCTCGGTCCTCTTGTCCTCCCAATTAGTGAGCAGCTTCTCTTCTTTGCAACTCTAGCGGCGAAGAAGCTGTTCAATGCAAAGGTGAAGCCATACATTCCGGACTTCAAGCTGGCTTTCGATCATTTCTGCATACATGCCGGAGGAAGTGCTGTGATTGATGAACTGGAGAAGAACCTACAGCTGATGCCGGTACATGTTGAGGCTTCTCGGATGTCCCTCCACCGTTTCGGCAATACATCGTCAAGCTCCATTTGGTATGAGTTGGCCTACAGAGAGGCCAAGGGGAGGATGTGCAAGGACCACCGTGTGTGGCAGATTGCATTTGGAAGTGGTTTCAAGTGTAACAGTGCTGTCTGGGAAGCTCTTCGGCATGTAAAGCCTTCTCCCAAGGGTCCCTGGGAAGATTGCATTGATAGGTACCCTGTGCAGACAGTTTCTTAATCTCACCCACATTTCGATTAGACATCTTCTTCATTCAGACAGTAGTTAGATATACCCTAACTAGCTCTGTCTATTTTACTTTACCATTTGATTCTGGTCCTTTAATCCATATTGATGTTTTTCTTTTTTTTTTTCTTTTCATTTTTCTTTTGTTAATGTGTGCTTCCAGTACTTCGCAATCATTTGCTATTACTCTTTGGGAATTTATAAGCTGCACCCTTCTGTTGTAATTGAAGAATGAATCCTTAATGGCTTCCTTATTCTGAAACCCCCTGGCCCTATTGGATATGCTTGTTTCTTTGTCTTTAAATATTTATGGCTCTTCTTCACTAATGGCAAAAGTTTTTCAGAAACTATGTAGAGGTATTTACATATGGAGATTGGAGAAATCTTTGGTTTTTCAGGGAATATTAACTAAGCTATTTGATTATAAATTGATAATGATAAGATTGTGATTGTCAGTAAGGCTTCCACTGGTATAAGGCATCTCAATTCTTCCCTGTGCTTGCCTCTCTTCACAGATGATGGGGTATGGCTTGCTTTCAATGTGATAGGAAGGCATTTATTAAGTGAATTATAAGTTGATGGACTCAAAACCTGTGGATATAGAGCCCAACTTAAGTTATTTTGTTCACTACAATGAGTTGTGATCATTTCAATGTGTCATCTTCCTACTACTGGTTTTGGTTTCCTACCTGCCATAACTAAGTCTGAAATTCTCTACATTACACAGTAAATAATCATTTTTATTTAATTGTCTTGTCATTGGCATCCTGTTATTTTTCATGACAGCGCTAATAGCGAGCTAGATTTTATTCTCTTCATCCTATATGTGAGTAATGTAATTGAAAAACAGAAAGTGTGACATTCCAATTTCATACCCAATTTGTATGAGGAGTTCTTGCACCTAGTTGATATTTTCCTTTTCATATGCTCCTTTCCTCTTTTGCAGGCAGCTATGCTCATTTGCAGTCACCTGTGTCCCATATTCAATTACCTACCAAAATTATAATTATGGTAATGATATTATTTGGCAATTTGGGAAACTCTTTTTAATTATGGCATGCAAAGACACAATTAATATATAGTGTTATTATTTTTGTCCTTCTATTGTCTTTGTCCATAATTATTATTATTTTTTTTTTTCGGGGGCGGGGTTGGGGGTGGGGGGCAGGGTGGTTTCTCACATCACTAATCTAATAATATTAGAAATCCCAGATACAGTTATTTGATAGAAGATTATTTTGATTTTACTTGCCCCCATATGAATCTCAATTCTTATTGTATTCTCTTTAAGATTGATCAACTCTTACAATATTCTCTAAAGATTAAAATTATAACAATTGGAGGCAACTTGTAGCAATAGTATATGTTAAATATTAAAACTACTCCCTATGGTCAGAACATGCTTTTACAATATTCTCTAAAGATGCGCTAGCAATAACATGGGGTAGTGTGATCCCAATCTACACTTTGATTGCTTCATATTCTCAATGTACCTACTAGCTGGTCTTCTACTCTGGCTGGTTAAATTTCCTTACCCATATAATGGAATTTAAGGGTTATCCTTGAATTGAAAGTTGAAACAGGAGACATAATAAATGAGCAGAGTATTCCTGAAAGCTTTTGTTGTGGCTTCATTTACATCTCTGAATGTGGGAAATAATAAGATAAACAAGCTCATCACCAATCCACATGCATATCTGAGCTTAAATATCCATTGGCATCCTAGAGGGGAGTTCATCTCTATAAGACTATTACAGTATTTTCTCTGTTTCCTACGGTGGTTCCAACTTATGCAAATATCTCCCTGTTCAACAAAGCAAAGCTCCTTTGGACCCAAGCCAAAGATATTGATGCTTATCTACTTCAATGGAGTGAAAAATTGAAACATATCTTCTTTCTCATATAAGAAAAATGAATATTTCTTTTCTGAACTCGGATTGCATTGTGAGCACCACCAAAAATAATTTGGAGAGGCCCATAAACTATTATGAGAAACTCCTTACAAGAGGAAGAAACCAGCTCTTTTCAATTGCCACTTTCCATAGGTCTTTTGGAGGTTGCTGTTTTCAGGCAAAGAAGCCAAAGGGAAGTAACAATGTTAGAATGAACATAGATTTATTTACTACTAGGAATTGTGGACAGGCTTGCTTCCTGCATTGGCACTTTCTGATCACATTTTAAAAAGTATAATTGCACAAATGTGGTCTCAGTTATCCTCACTTCCAAGTTGCAAACTTATTTATTATTAAAAGTTATGGATAGACTTATTTCCTACATTTGCATTTTCTGGTCACATTTTAAAAAGTACAATCGCACAAATGTAGTCTCAGTTATCCTCATGGAAAGGATGAATTTTTCTGAGGCAGCTTCATCATCTCATCATATTGAACTTGCTCATGTATGAATCTATGCTTTGAATGGCCTCAATGGTTGCAAAGTCAATTAGAAAATTGGAACTTTTAGCATAGAAAAGGAAGAATGAAGATAATAGAAAATTAATTCATTTAAAGAAACATGACAGTGGGAGCAACTCAAAATAGACTTTTGGATCCCAAGGTAAATAACTAACTTTGTTCAATAAACGGGTTATGGAACATATAAAATCACCATAACAACAAATATATTCCCCCATTTTCTCATCTTGTCCCCTTATTCCACGGAGGTAATTGATTCTTCTTGCACTGGACTCTCTCAAAGAGCACATATCTTCATTAAGAACTGCAGATAATGATTTATGGAAAAGAGAAAGGAAACAATAACCTGCAGGGAGTTGCTGATGGTTGAATGTAGAGATTTGGTTATGCACATGTAAATTCTGTTGAAGCATTTGAGAGCAAACAACTTGTCATCCCAACATTTGGGGGGTGCAAGTTGTTATAAAAGTAAATTACATGCAATTTTATAGTTTAGCATGATTTTTCTCCTATAAATTTTCTTGCAAAACAAACACTAGAAAGTGAATTTTCTCACAAAACTTTTCTCAGCAAACAAACACATTATAACTAACTGAGAAAATAAAATTTCCTCTTCTCATCCCCACATTTTTCATCCCATCCTTTCTCAGTCCAATTTTCTCAGCAATCAAACAGACCCTAAGCGACGAGGTGGATGAATTGCGGTCTGGATTTACTGTCCCCTACACTCAATACAACACTGCTGTCACTGCATTGGCACATCTTACCTACGATCACCTCAGTGACCAAAATACAATTAGTATGTGATGTGGGGTTGTAGTGTCTTGTGGGTAGAGATTTGTTGGCAGGAAATCGGTGTCCGGATGCTTGGAATTAGTACTTTCTGTTAAACATAAACAAATAAACAGTCACCTTTATACAATATTTACTTTGTTTAAAACTTCTCCTGATTCCTGATTATATTAGTTTTTATTAGCCCTCCCAATTAGTGTGTGCGATATCTTTATATCCAGTGAAATATAATCATTTTCTAAAACAAAAAACTACTGCCACATTACTCATGTGATGGTATCAACTGGCTCAATTGATAAAGGTATCTAGTTGGTTGTAGCTATGATTTGGGATCAAATCCCTTGTCCCAAAGGAGTATGGCTTATGGGTAGGGGGACGGGATTGATACCTCATGTTGGATGGGATCAGATCTATTAGGCATAAGATATATATAGTAAGCATATTCAATTAGCGTTTAATAAATATTCTGACAATGGTCAAAAGTTGTTTTTAATCCTTTTTTTAAGGGTAAGTTGGGCTGCTGAGGGTATTTTAAAGGATACGTGTCAAAAAATTTTCTAAGTGCTCATTGAACATGCATTCAATGCTATGCCTACCTGATCCCAAATGATGTTGGATAGCCCCATGAAGCAATAAAAAGAAAAAAGAAAAAACCCACCACATTTCTTTTGTTTTGAAAAAGAAAAGCATATATGGTGGAGAACAAAGTTTAGAATATCACAGCATATTGGTAATAATTATTGGTTTTTAGGGTCACTGATATGCTAAATTAATGTAGGGGTGAGCATGGATCGATTTGATTTGGTCCCAAGGCAGAACCTGTTTGTAGGGTCTGGTTCCAGATTTTTAGAACCAGAACCTACCTTGTCAATGTTGGTTCTGGGCCTTCTGGCCTTAGCAGTTTCAAGGTTGGTCTTAGGGTCTACCATCAATTTTTTTTTTAAATTAATATGTTTTTTTATTTTATTTTTCACTTTTAAAGCTTTGACCTTGAATAACAATCTATCACAAACATTCAACATCTCAAATCCATATCATTCAATATATCTCAAAGAAAATAAAACATAATCAATAAATAAACAACATAAGTAATATCACAACCATTATAATCCACAATCCAATTTCACGTACATTCCACAACTTAGGCCTGTTTGGTTCGCATGAATAAGGGTCTGGAATCGGAATTGGCTATTCCAATTCCAACTGTTTGGTTGGGTGGAATTGAAATCCCATTTCCATACCTGCTGGAATGGCATTCCTCCATCTAGGGGAATTGGCCATTGGCCATTCCTTGCCCCTCCCTTTGGAATGAAATCCCATTCTTCCTGATTCTAATTTTCATTCACATTCTTGTTTGAACCAAACAAACTATGGGAATAGACATAGACCATTTTGATTCCGATTCTGACTACGAACCAAATAGATCCTTAGGCTTCGTTTGATAACACTTTTTAGATGTCTTGTATTTGAAAAACTTGCTTTCCAAACAACAAACTCGTTTGGTCTGAAATATTATTTCAAATCTGAAACTTTAAGTTAGTAGCATGGCACTTAATCGCTTAGTCGTAATTGAGAGGTGCATAAAAGACATGAGTGCCCTCTAAGAAATTTTAATATTACATGTTTTTGTCCTTCATGTAACTCAAATCAAACCCTCATTGCAACCTAATGAAGCTCCACCGCCGCTTCACTCTCTCTCTCTCTCTCCTGTATTCCCGCTATCATAGTTACAAGTTGCAGTGGTGGTGGTTCCTTCTCTCAATCTCTCTCTCTCTCTCTCTCTCTCTCTCTCTCTCTCTCTCTCTCCCCTGTCTTCTCGTCACCATCGCTGCAAGTTGCAGCGGTGGCAATTCCTTCCCTCTCTCTCTCTCTCCCCCTGTCTTCCTGTCACAACCGCTGCAATGGTGGTTCTCTCTTCTCTCTCTCTCTCTCTCTCGCTCTCACTATCACTCTCTCTCTCTCTCTCTCTCTCTCTCTCCCCTATCTTCTTGCCACCGCCACCACCGCTACAACTTCCAGTAGTGATTTGGTGAATAGAAATAATAATAATATTATTAATTATAAACTATTTTTATTAATTATTAATATTTAATAATGATTTTTTATTAAACATTACCAATTATTAATTATTTTTATTAACTAGTAATTTTTAATTATTTCATTAATTTTTAAAAATTACTTTAAATTTTATTTGTGTAAATTATTAATTATTAATTATTTTAATATTTTTATAGTCATTAATTATTTTTTTATTTTAATTGTTTCATTTATTAATCAGTAATGACTAATTTATAATTATTAATTAATTACTTTTTTTGTATTGTTTCAATGTTATTTTGAGTTTGAAAATGATTTTTTATGAGATAATGCAAATTGAATTCAACATTTACAAATAGTATGTTTTAGGGGTAAAATAGTAAAATCAATAAAATTTCAGATGGTAAAGGGTTGATCCAACACAAACAAACTTATGGATTCAAAGCCTCTAAAAAATCGAAAAGCATATATGTCTCTTTTCATGTATCCAACTTCACTTTAGTTGAATACAATCTATTCAGATTTATCAAACGCCAGCTTAGTTGAATGCAATCTCAATGCAAATAGAACGCAATCCATAATAAGCCCAAACGACAATACAGCACAATTGATACATAATCAATCATTCAAGCCCATACATTAAATTCAAATTATACCCAGGTCAGTTCCACCAAGGGCAATCAAGACTGATTTGGTTCAAAAGATTTGGAATCAAGCTCTACCTGAGAACTGGTTGGACTAAAACTGGTTTGAGGTCAATTGCAATCGGTTCCAATTGAACAACCCATTAATCTATCGATTAAATATTTTCATATGTAAATGCATCACCCATTTTGTGTATCACGTGTATCAATACTTTGAACTTTAAGCCTGAAAGATCCCCTTAATTGGCAGTGTTATATATATCCAACCAATATCAGTATATATGCTTCATATAGAGTAATTAGTAACCAGTGGAGGGGCCTTGCTTCGTAGGGTCTGGAATGGAACCGTCGACCAAAAACCGTTGAATCGGTCAATGATCCATTGACTTGAGCGGTCAAACCGTTGATCCGTTAACCCGTTCAATGATTTTTGGACATTTTTAATTTTTTTAATTGAAAATCATCTAGGCAACCGGTTCCATTTTATCCTAATCTCGGTCCATGGCCAAAAATCATTGAATCGGTCAACGACCCATTGACATAGGTGGTCGAACCATTGACCCGTTCAATGGTTTTTGGTCTTTTTTTTTATTTTTTAAATTTTGTTGGCAGAATGGGCCATCCATTCGAACCAAACAGTTGGACCATCGACCCAAAAACCGGTGGCTAGAACGGTTCCATTTTCAGGTCGTATGAGTCACACGCTCGAATGACATAACATGTATGGTATTGCTCAATGGACCTCAAACACTCAATTTTTTGCTTGTACTTTTTTTTGTTAGAATGGGTCATCCATTTTTTTTTTTAATTGTGAACTGTCTAGGCAACCAGTTCCGTTTTACCCCAATCCCGGTCCTTGGCTTAAAACTGTTGAATCGATCAGCAACCCATTGATCCGAGTGGCCGAACCGTTAACCCATTGACCTATTCAATGGTTTTGGCTATTTTTTTATTTTTTAATTTTTGTTGCCAGAACGGGCCATCCATTAGAATTGGATGGTCGAACCGTCAACCCAAAAACTGATGGCCAGAACGATTCCATTTTCGGGTCGTATGAGTCACACGCTCGAATGACATAACAAGTATGATACTGCTTAATGGACCTCACACACAATTTTTAGCCTGTAATTTTTGTTGTCAGAATGGGTCATCCGTTCGAACCAGACGGTTGAACCATCGACCCAAAAACCGGTGGCCAGAACTGTTGTGTAATTTTTTGTTGTCAGAACGGGCCATCCATTCAAACTAAACAGCCAAACCATTGACCCCAAAACCGGTGGCCAAAATGATTATGTTTTCGGGTCATATGAGTCACACGCTCGAATGACATAACATGTGTGATACTACTTAATGGACCTCACAAACTCAAAATTTTCCCTATAATTTTTGTTGTTAGAATGGACCATCCATTCGAATTGGATGATTAAACCATCGACCCGAAAACCAGTGGCCAGAACGATTCTGTAATTTTTTTGCTTGTAATTTTTGTTGTCAGAACGGGCCATCTGTTCGATCCGGACAGTCAAACAGTTGGTTGTCAAAACATTATTAACAACATTTATCAATAATAGTAAGTAATTATACTATTTAATTAAATAATCATTAATGATAGTTTTAATAATATTATTTAGTTGTTTTTAATATAATAAGTAATATTAAATTTATGAATAGGATTTATTAACAATATTCATTAAATTAATAATTACCAAAGTTAAATTAAATTAACAGTATTTATCAGTAATAGTCAGTAATTGTAATATTTTATTAAATAATCAATAACAATACTTTTAATAACATTTTTACTTATTTTAATATTACAATAATTACTAAATTTATTAGTAGTATTTTTTAATAACAATATTTATAATTTTAATTTAAAGTAAAATTAAAGTAAATATCCATTTATTAACAACATTTATAATAACAGTAATTATTAATTATAATCACTAATTATATCTTTATTAAATTACTATAATAATCAGTAATTAATGTAATAATCAATAGATTCCATTAATTAAATTACAGTAATTAATCAATAGATCCTCTTAATTACTATAATTATTGGGTTGCTCTCACGTAGGAATCTACTCGCACGAGTAGATTCCATTTCCTGTACGAAGAGAGCAGCCCTATTCTATTAATATATATACCAGTGGAGGGGCCTTGCTTCGTAGGGGTTGGAATGGAACCGTCGACCTGTTGACCCGGTCCTTGGCCAAAAACCGTTGAATTGGTCAACGACCAATTGACCCAAGTGATCGAATTATCGACCCGTTGACCCACTCAATGGTTTTTGGTTGTTTTCTTTTATTTATTTTTAATTGGGAACCATCTAGGCAACTGGTTCCGTTTTATCCTAATCTCCCTAGCCAAAAATCATTAAATCGGTTAATGACCCATTGACCCATGTGGTCGAACCGTTTATCCATTTAAAGGTTTTTGGTTGTTTTTTTATTTTTTTTTAGTTTCTGTTGTCAGAAAGGCCATCTGTTTGAACCGAACAATCAAACCATCGACCCGAAAACTGATTGCTAGAATAGTTCCGTTTTCAGGTCATATGAGTCACACGCTTGAATGACATAACATGTATGGTACTACTTAATGAACCTCACACAATCAATTTTTTGCCTGTAATTATTGTTATCAAAACGGGTCGTCCATTTTTTTAATTTTTTTAATTGGGAACCGTCTAGGCAACCGGTTCTGTTACACCCCAATACCAGTCCCTGGCCAAAAACCATTGAATCGGTCAACAACCCATTGATCCGAGTGGTTGAACCGTTAACTCATTGACTCATTCAATAGTTTTGGCCATTTTTTTATTGTTTTTAATTTTTGTTGTCAGAATGGGCCGTCTGTTCAAATCAGAGGGGTGAACCATCGACCCAAAAACCGGTGGTCAGAGCAGTTCCATTTTTGGGTCGTATGAGTCACACACTCGAATGACATAACATGTATGATAGTGCTCAATGGACCTTACACACTTAATTTTTCGCTTGTAATTTTTGTTGTCAGAATGGGTCGTCCGTTGAACCGGATGGTCGAACCATTGACCCAAAAATCGGTGGCCAGAACGGCTCCATAATTTTTTTCTTGTAATTTTTTGTTGTCAGAATGGGCTGTCTGTTCGAACTGAATGGTCGAACCATCAACCCAAAAATTGGTGGCTAAAATGGTTCCATTTTTGGGTCGTATGAGTCACACGGTTGAATGACATAACACGTATGATACTACTTAATGGACCTCACAAACTCAATTTTTTGCCTATAATTTTTGTTGTCAGAACGGACTATCCGTTCAAACCTGATGATCGAACTGTCGACCTGAAAACCGGTGGCCAGAATGGTTCTATAATTTTTTGCTTGTAATTTTTGTTGTCAAAACGGGCCATCTGTTCGAACTGGACGGTCAAACTGTCGTTGTAACAACATCAATAATAGTAAGTAGTTATACTATTTAATTAAATAATCATTAATGATAGTTTTAATAATATTATTTAGTTATTTTTAATATAACAATAATTATTAAATTTATGAATAGGATTTATTAACAATATTCATTAAATTAATAATTACTAAAATTAAATTAAATTAATAGTATTTATCAGTAATAGTAAGTAATTATAATATTTTATTAAATAATCAATAACAATACTTTTAATAACATTTTTAATTATTTTTAATATAACAATATAATCACTAAATTTATTAACAGTATTTATAATTTTAATTTAAAGTAAAATTAATGTAAATATCTATTTAATAACAATATTTATAATAACAGTAATTATTAATTATAATCACTAATTATATATTTATTAAATTACTATAGTAATCAGTAATTATTAAAACCGGGTTACTAAATTTATTAACAGTATTTTTTAATAACAATATTTATAATTTTAATTTAAAGTAAAAAAATAAATATCTAGTTATTAACAATATTTATAATAACAGTAATTATTAATTATAATTACTAATTATATATTTATTAAATTATTGTACTAATTAAATTGTTAATTACTGTAATAATTTACTCTCACGTGGAATCTACTCGAGTAGATTCCATTTGCTGGATGCAGAGAGCATCCATTTCGTATTAATAGATATATATATATATATATATATATATATATATATATAAGATAGCTTAATTTGTTTAGCCACTCCAGTGTCCGGATACTTTAAAATGCATGGAGAAAAACCTGGTAATCACTCAATTTGGTCAAGGCTAGGTTATGCTGATGCGGTGCACAGGGAAATGGGTATTTTGTATAACTGCCTTTGCAAGTTAAAAAATAAAAGATAGTAGAGACATCAATATACAGACTTAAAAGTTGGCAAAATAGTTATTCAAGTTAAATTCCTAAGACGACTTATTATGCTAATTGTACTTTGTAAGAGAAAACGAATAAAAGGAATAAATATAATATAATTTTTTATTTTAATCAATATTAATTGATGTTGCCACGTCTGTAATATATATAGTAACTAAGAATTATTGTAGTTGGTGCACGAGTGGAAGTTTTGGAAGGGCTATTGCTTTTGGTTGGCTCAATGGTAGGATAAACTTGTGCTGATAAGCATGAGAATGCATATAAAATGCCAAAATTCGAAGTCTCTATCTACTCTACCCCATCCAATGCCCCAGATTAGGTGGGACCAATGTAAACAATTCAACGATATTATCAAGCACCAAACTATTAAAATAACTGTTGGAGTGTTGAATTTTCCAACAATGGTGTCTTCTTCATCATCAGAATAATAGCCTCCACTTTTGAATATGGACATGGGGTTGGCCAGTCGGAACAGTGAGATTATCTTTTCGTTGGTTGAGGGTGGTGGTGGTGGTAGTTGGAAGTGGTAACATTAGGCTGATAGTTCATTTATCGAAGGCCGTCTAAGGCGATGAGTGACGACGAAGCAGCTAGCAGAGCTCCATAGCTCTGAGCCGTGTGAGTTTATTTTCGTGGTACGGTGCAGCAAGATAATACGAAGGTGAGTGGGAAAAAATGATTATTACGATCTAAACTCAACCATACGTTCGAGAATTAAACAGATGAAACACATTTATTTCAGTTTACTATTCATATTTGTCTTTATGTATTCTCCTACATCAGCTACTTCTATGGCACACAATATAATAAAAAGTAAGTAGCTACGCTAGATTCTTGCTTATCTATATATGGTTGACTCCTCGAGTTGGTTGTCTAACACCATCGACAGCGACTTGTAATATATATATAGGGCTGTTCATAAGAAGACTCAATTCGACTAAATCGATTAATCTGGGTCGATTAAATTCGAGTTGGTTGGTTTTTCTTTAGCATTAGTCGATTTTGGGTTATAAAAAATCATAAATCTATTTAGTTCCCACTTAACTAAGTTGTCTCTATTCTAATTACAATCTACTTAACTAAGTTGTCTCTCAAACTCTGCTCCCTCCACAACTGGATCCATGGATGGGCCACAAAACATTAAGAAAATGTTGGTTTTCTTTGGGAATGTAGAGCCAGAAATGAACACTTGAATAGCAACTAAGTCACCACTAAGTAGCGAAACCGACCCAAACCGATCAGGTCAATTTTGCTTAGCACAGGGTCAGTTTTAGTTTCAATTTCAGGTAACTCGATTAGGTCGGGTCGGTTGGAAAAACATCAATAAACCGACCCAACCTGACTCGTGAACAACCCTAATATATATTAATGGGGATCCTTGTGATGTATGGATTTTGTTAAGCGAAAGCTAAATAATAGAAAAACATAAGAGTATATATTTGTTTTATATTTTAACTTTTTAATAATCATTCCTATCTAACTTGACCTAAGTTGGTCAGTTTTTTAGTATTTTTGATCGACTTTGGTTCAATAATTTTTCAACCCGATTAAATTAGGTTAGTTTCAATTTGGCTAGACTTGGCAAAATGTTGACTCAACCCATGAACCTGATTTGACCTAACCTAGAAAAACCTAGGTTGGGTTGGGTCATGGGTCAACCTACTGACCCGATTGTTAGGTTAGCTTTCTCTCTTTCATCTTTACTCTTTAGTCTTTAGTCTTTATTGTTTACTCTTTGAATTGCTGAATGTTCAAGTTTTTTTATATTTATTTTATGTTTGAAATGTTATGCCTAATTCTTTTAATTTTGACACTTTTCATGTATTTTTTCTTTATTTTATAAAATTTTTGTTATTTTTGGGGATGACCCAAATTGACCTGCGGGTCAATCCTAACCCGAACATTTAGGGTTAGGGTCTAGCATTTGTTGACTCGTCCTGAAAGCAACCTACAATATCTTGACCCAACCCGAACTCAACCCACCCAACCCAATTACTAGGTCTAGGTTTTGCCATTTGTAAATAGACCAAATCTGAATATAATTTTTAATACGGGAAAGTAAGAAAATTCCTATATTTCTTAGTCTAAAATATTTTATATCAAAAGTTTAATTAATTATTTATTTTTTAATAATACCACTGTAATTTATAAAATTTAAATTTAATTTTTAAGTTTAAATATTTTGAAAAGACAAGCCAAACAAAAAATAGATCCAAATCGATACAACTCGAGTTGGCAGGTTTTCACTAATGGTTAGTCAGTTTCGGGTGACAAACTCCTGACTTGACTAAGTTGATTTGGTTAGCGAAACAACTTGCAACCGAACTGACCATTAGTGAAAACCTGCCAACTCGGGTTATATCGGTTTGGATCTATTTTCGGTTTGGTTTATTTTTTTCAAAATATTTAAACTTAAAAATTAAATTTAAATTTAATAAATTATAGTGGTATTATTAAAAAATAAATTTATGATATAAAATATTTTAGACTAAGAAATATGTGAATTTTGCAACTTTATATATATATATATAAAGCCGACCAACTTGGGTCAAGTTTGACTAGATTAGTTATTAAAAAGTTAAAATATAAAACAATTATATACTCCTATGTATTTCTATTGTTTAACTTTCTTTTAACAAAGCTCGTGCACTGCACAGGTCCCCACTAGTAAAAGTATATAACTTTAAATGGGACCTATTTGTTGACAAGTCATGCCGATGGGCCTACAAATGAGAGAAAGAAGAGGTTTTTTTTTTTTTTTTGACTTCTAAGTACTAAATAAATTTTATTGCATTCATCAATAAAATTATTAGCTATAGGTGGGGGTGGCAATGAGCCGAGCTTTTCATGAGCTGCTTGAGATTGGCTCGTGAAAAGCTTGACTCGGTTTGGTTTCAACCGAGCTTGAGCTCGAGCTCGAGCCTACTAGAGCTCAGCTTGTGAGGCTCGCGAGCCAGCTCGAATATATATATATATATAATAAAAATATTATAATTAATAATTATTATAATTCTTAAATTTTTAAATATCAAATAACAAATATTTTTATATATAATTTTTCATTTTTATAAAATATTTTTTCTCGAAATCGAGCTCGAGCTCAAGGTTCTGGCTTGAACCGAGCTTGAGCTCGTGCCTTGTAGAATAGTCTAGAGCCAAGCTTGAGCCTTGTACTATTCGGCTCGGCTTGAATCCACCCCTAGCTATAGGTTAAATTCTACAATACATTGATCAATATTAGTTACAGGTTAAATCCAGATCTCAATCAATCACATTAAAATTTGCTTATTTTTTTAATTCATATTTCACAGAACATACATAATATGCTTTTACGTGATAAAGTGTACTTACCATTACGTTCAAATAACTTGGTCTTTTTAGTACAAAAAAAAAAAAAATGGTCTTTTGCTGCCTATGCAATGGATGCAGCACTGGTTTTGCCTAAAATTATAATTATGAGTTTGGCTGAAAACTAAGCAATTGGGCCAATTGAGTATTAGAAAAGCCCACAGACCCACAAACAGTAGCAGTACTTCATTCACTCTTATGGAATATGGAGTACTGTACTCAGTTATTCTGGTTCTGTTCCATCTGCATTTCGTTCAGTTGGGATCCTTAGCTGAGGACAGTGTCTTGGTCCCCTTTTTTGGTTATTAAGTAATTAACACCGTCTTGGTTTATATATGGCTCGTTCCATGCATCATTCTTAACTGGGGGCCCACTAAGGACCCAATAAGTTGCTATATTAGGGTCCAGCTAGCGTCATTCGATCTGATAATCTGATGCTGTGTTTCTTCGTTATTACCTACTACTCCACACAGACACACACAGCTCAGACAAATTTGTTCCTTCTCAAGTTCTCAGGTCTCAGCAGTCTGCCACTCAGTCAGTCGGCGCGCATGTTAGAATCAGTACTAGAATCCCCATAAACCACTGCCTGTGGAGCAAAGCATCAACTTTCTAGCATAATTTTAACCATCTGATGATGAGTATCAGCTTATAAAGAGTTCTCCTTAGTCCTTACGCTTTATTTGCTTCAATTGTAATTTCATTTGCAATTAATATCGATATAGGGAGTGAAAATGAGAAAATTATAAATTTTAGTTCATTTACAAATGAGAAAATTTCAACTAAAATTTGGATTCAACTCATTTGCACTCCTCACTTTGGAATTAGTACAAATGAAAAGGATCCAAGTATTTGACTGATTAGGAATTAAGATCATTTTAATTGGGCTTATTCTATTTGCATGGGCTGGTGGTGGGCCCGATTTCCTTAGAAACAACAGTTTCAAGTTTCAAGTTTCTAGGTTCTGTCATCTGTGTGCGGGTCCTCACCTTCAACTAACCAATAACCACTCTCACTATCAATCCAATTGTTTGAATTTGAAATGAAATGATGGTTTAACTTTAGCAATCCAAGGATGCAGAAGGTTATACCGTGGGCCGTAGTTTTGGACTTTGGATCACTAATGGTCCCACAACAGAAATGAGATCCAGATCGATGTAAAGCCCAATAGCCCATCATGAACAAAGGCATCAGATCTCACACCGCCAGTGAAGAGTGATCAATACTAGGCTATTGTACCAGAAAAGCCCTCTGATAGCGAATCAGATCCCCTTTCAGTCACAAGCTCTAGCCCTTCGTAGACAATCCTAGTCAAATGACTAGGAATAGCTTCCACGCTCACTCGTTATCCCTTCTTTTTTTAATTTCTTCTTTTTTTCTCTCTTTCTTCTTGGATGGTCTCAAGCCCAATCAATGGCGGGGCCCATCGTCTCCACAACCTGTAATAAGAATTAAGAAATAAGGAGCTTCAGAGACATTCAACACCCTAGAAGCTTACGAGTTACGACAGAGCTCTGAAACCTGAATTGTTTCACTCTCCAGGTCCCAGCTCTGAAATCTGAACTTCCATGGATAACTATTCCTTCTCCTCTTATCCGGATTCCGTTAACTCCTCGCCGCGATCACGAGAGATCGACTGCGAGAATCCTTCTTGGGACGATCCTCCCAATTATAAGGTGAAATTCATGTGCAGTTATGGTGGGAAGATCCATCCTCGTCCTCACGACAACCAACTGGCTTACATCGGTGGTGATACAAAGATCTTGACAGTTGATCGCAACATTCGCTTCTCCGGTATCATTTCTAAGCTCTCGTCTCTCTGTGACGCTGACGTCTCCCTTTTCAAGTATCAGCTACCCGGAGAAGATCTTGATGCCCTCATCTCCGTCAGCAATGACGAAGATCTCGAGCATATGATGCTTGAATACGACCGTCTGTACCGTGCCTCTGCCAAACCTGCTAGGCTCCGTCTCTTCCTCTTTCCTCAGAATTCTTCTGTCTCAACTGTGTTTTCTTCTAATGAGGAGAAACCTGATAAGCAATGGTTCCTAGACGCTCTGAATAATATCCCCTTCCAGCCGGTTGATGACTCCTCCCCACCAGCGGCCGCCACGCAGAATAATCCCGATTTCCTCTTCGGTTTTGATAAGGGATATGATCCTCCGACTGCATCAAAATCGCAGGAGACTACCGTAGAGTCACTCCCGCCGGAGAAGCCTCCATCTGAAATTGCTTTAGGTTCGGATTCAAACAAAGATGGTCGGCACATAGAAACTCTTTCTCCAGCGGAGATCCAGAGACAGATCGAGGAGTTGCAGAAGTTTCAGATTTCAGGGCAAGAGCAAACAATCTACCAGAGGAAAACTGAAGAGAGCTTGGCTAAGGTCTTCCCTGGTGAATACTACGTACAAAACATTCCCGAAAAGATGGCTGCGGCGCCACCGCCCATTCCGGTGTCAGTATCCCTTCCGGCAACGTATTGGCCAGATAGACACATGGCAACTGGGGGTTATTCGCCTGCTGCGGGGACAGTACCGGGGACGGAACAACCTGTGTATCTGATTCCGGCGCCGGGTAGCGTGTATCACGCACCAACGGGACGCTCAATAACAGGTCAGATAGGCCAGAATTACTACACGATGCCAAGAGTGGTTTCAGAGGTTTACAGGGAAGCACCACCACCCGTCTACGGTGTGGGTGCACCAACGTCAGCAGCACCGGCAGTAGCGGCACAAGCGAAAGTAGGGGCGTATGCAGACGGTGGGATTGGAGTGATAAAGCCAGCAGCAATGGCGGATGCAGGTTATACGCAGATCGCCTACGATGGAGCTGGGAGGCAAATGTACTATTATACAACAGCGCAGCCAGGTATAGTGCCCCAATATCAGACAATAATGGCCACGAGCGTCGATCTCAGGCGAGCAGCCGCTGCTGCTGCTGCTGGGGTGTTGAGTCAAGAAGGTAAATTGACCGCCAAACCTTCCCAAGGTTCTATGTGATAGTGTGAATATGATCTTCAAAAATTTTTTTAATCGTTTTTTTGTCAGAATTAAATCAAATAGGTTTGATTATGAATTTCATATAATCGCAGAAACCTTTTTGGGTGATCATGGTGTGTATACACCGGTAACTGGTTTTTTAATTAGTATTAGTTGGAAAAATATACACGTGATTCCGAGAATAATAGAAGCAGAGAACAATAATAGAAGATGATTTAATAGTGAAACTCTTCTTTGGTGCGTGGGCCCACCACAAGACTTTGATTCCACGGCATCACATGCATGATGTGCGTTGAGAGTGACGGCATTGTAGGGTCGCCCATTCCCCAATCCATACTCAATAACTCCTCTCTCATTCTTGCTAATTGCTAATTTCCTATACGAAATGAAGGAATAGTCTGGGTTGGATGTTGCGTATTGACCATGTTTTCCAGGTAGACACTAGACAGGACCAAAATTGCTGAATGTAAAGACCCGGGCAAATTAGAGAGATGGTGAGCTGTGGAGAATTAGAGCCTGCTTTTTTTTTTTTTTTTTTTTCTTTTGTGGGCAGGAAGAATAGAATCCCTGGAACTGTGTCTAGGCTATAGCTAAAAAAGTAGTGTCTAGCTGAGTTGCTACTATACATAAAACATAATACTGGCAAGGAACATAGCATTAGCAATAGGAAGTTCATAAAAAAGGAGTACCCGTCTACCCGATCGTGAGATTTCATTGGAGGATTGATTTTTAACTCCAATAACGCTTAAGAGTTAAGACAGATCCGACAATCTTGATTAGTTAAGTAGAGGATTGATTTTTTTTTTCAACCAAAACAACATTATTAATTGGATTGATGTTGCTGTCACTAGTCATCAAGATTGGCCTACAAATTCAATTATCATACTGGAATGTGACACTATCACGGGGATTAGCTGATGCATACAAGTTTTACAAATGAAATTGTTTAGTTTTTTTTTTTTGTAAATTGTTGAATATGGTTGCTGAAACTTCTCTTAAAGTTTATTAATTGCAATCATTTTTCTTGAACTTTTTAATAAAGTTACAAGTGGATTTCTTCTCGTAGAATCTTTTAAAAAAGGGCACGAAAATGTCCAAAATACCTATACAGTTACTCTTGAAGCTGATTTCTATGGAAAAAAAATAGTACAAACTTTATAAACAATAAAAACAAAGAGAATTTAAAGTTGTAGTTTTATCACTAAAAAATAAATCAATTTAAAAAAAGAGATTGAAAGGGTTTGAGGTATTGATTCATATGAAGAGAAAATTTGGAAAATAAACATTTTTGTTAAAAGCAATTACATGGGTATTTTAGACATTTTAATGTATTTTTTTAGAAAATTCTACGAGAGGGGTGGGTCTACTTGCAATTATGTCAGAAAGTTCAGGGTAGGTAATTGCAATTACCAAACTTCAGGGGAGGTTTCACTTCAGAAGAGTTTTCAACAATTTACCTTTTTTTAACCTTTTCTTCTCTTTCATGGGATTAAAAGAAACTGGGTACATCCCAAAGAAAAACTGTGCGAAAATCAAAATCGGTATTTTGTTTTTTGAAATGTGTATTTTTGGACATATTATCACAGGTATGTTGATTATTATTATGTCCATCAAAATTATCTTTGATGTAAATTAGGTAAGGTTCATTCTTGTATTAAATTATCCCAAAATTTTAGGAAATTGATTTATTTTACCCCTACTGTTTCATATTTTCCTTAAAGTATCCAAAGTTTTTGACAATTAACTAAACCACCCCCTGCCATTAGCATCCATTAGTGTTCTATCATAGTCTGCTCACATGTGACACCACATGACTGCATTGAATTTTTTCAATCCCAATATTACCTTTTATGGTTAATTTTATCCTCCATTATTCTTCAAAATTTCAAAATAAAACTCAATAAATCCAAATTTTCAACAATACCTCTAATTTGACAAGCCCAAATTTTAATCACATCATTCTCTAACCCGTAGATTGAGAGAACAAAACAGCTCTCAATCAGTTGACCTTATCTATGTCATCTCCCTCTCGAGGACACTTTCATAATCAAAGATGGTATAAGTTTAAGCCTCATACTTTCTTCCAGCCGACAACTCTATCATGGAAGATAATGATGAAATTCCACCAGTTGAATGAATTTCTACAACTGCTTGAAGTTGGTTCTTCAACAGTATGTATAACAAACCAAAAACTTCTTTGGTTTTCTAACAGTTTCGCGTGATCCTTGTTCATATTTCTCTCTCTCTTTTTTTTGGTATCCATGTTTTGTATCTCAAGGATACAAAAAATTGCACCTTTTGGTTGGATCAAGATTTCAGTTTTTTTTTATGGAGTTTCTTGTCACATAAGATAGGTTTTCGTAAAGCGAAACAAACAAAAAACAGATTCTTATTGATAGCTAATCTTAAGCTTGAAGATGACCAACATCCCTCCTGATGATTTTTCGTGGAGGAAGTACGAGCCGAAAGCCATTGAAGGGTATCCCCACATCCAAGGGGGTACTACAAGTGTAGTAGCATTACAAGTTGTCCTTTTCACAGGTTTCCTTTTTTATTCAACCAAATGAAGCTCTCCCCACTTCAATTGTTACTATGTTCTAAACTTCTAGTGAATGTAGAGAGGTTGCAGATATGAGTACTGTGGTCGCTAGAGGTTGTAGATATGTTTCATTTTGAAGGTTTGAAGAATGATGGGTAAAGTAGTCTTTTCCATTTTTCCATTTCGATTCAGTTTGGGAGGAGTAGAAATACAAATTTATAGAGTACAAAACCTTGCATTTTGTATTATTTTATATGTATTTACACTGTACATATTTGTACTTGTACTCTTTCCAAACTGAGCCTAATGAATACTAATGATAAAGGAAGATTTAATCAAATGTTAGAAAACTTGGGGGTTACTTTAAGGCAATTTCTAAATAGTAGGATTAGAGCAAGTTAATTTCCTAAAACTTAGTGGTACTTTAAGAGATTTTCATTTTAGATAGTTCCCTCTTTAAGGCTGCATAAGTTCTCAAGGAATTTTCCTTTGGAACTTTCCCTCGACCTTTTGTTTCTTTAGATCAAACCAAACACAACCTAAATGATAGATTAATAGTCATCATCTTAGAATGTGACACACACATACATACCTCTCTCTCTCTCTCTCTCTCTCTCTCTCTCTCTCAATAGTCCTAAGTCAATATAAATACTCCATTGTCTATAAAGGCAAATCAAGAGGGACTATTGCATTCTAATATAAATTCATGTGCTCGGGGAGGCTTATGGAATTGGGGAAATCTCATTAAAACCCACCCCAAAAATTTTTATTTCATTATACATTCACAACAAAGGATTAAAGTATCAGTATCGAGTATTGTATCGGACAACTTGGATATGAATATGGATACGGATACACTTTGGAAAATGCATGGATATAGATGAAAAATATGAAAACACTTGGATATGCTAGGGAAATACATACAAATTCCATAAATATATTAATAACACTAAATTCAAAATCAAATAGCCACAAATAATGTATAAATACATAAAAAATGTATATTTTAATGGTATGTTTGAAAAAATATATTACAATTAATATGTTGGGATGCATAAATATCATACAATTTATAAAAATATGTAATTTCAATTTAAAATATATCAATTTTTTTTAAAATTTATAATATATATATCGAAATTTTTTAATTGCTAATATAATTATTACATTATTAATATTCTTGTTTCTATAGTTTTTTTTTTTAAATCAAAAACCATTTTTGGTATAAATGTTGATTAGTAGAGTTGATCGATTCTATTTAATATTATATTCTCAAATATTTTGTAAACATTTTTATTTTTGTAAATATTTAATGCGTTGTTATTTAATATAAGGCAAATTAAAATAATCTATGTTATTTTTAAGTACTAAAATAATTATTCTATTATTAATATTTTATTTGCATAATTTTTTTTGATATTAAAACCATGTTTTTATTTTAATTTGAATTTGATAGATTATTTATTCCATTAGTTTATAAAATATTAATTTTGAATGTTATTCTTTTTAATTTTTAGTTGGAATTATTAATCATATATATGTATTATTTATTTGGATTACATGTAGTATGTAGATGAAATATTTAATAAAAGTCATTTTATTTCAATTATTAGCACATGAATTAGGATGGTCTAGTGGTATAAGAGTTGATATAAGCATGTGGTGTGTGAGAGGACTTAGGTTTGAGTCATTCCAGTGTCAAAGTCAATTTTTGATAAAAGGCATAGTGTATCAGTTTGTATTGCATTGTATCAGACCGATACACATCGATACATGCCAATATGCACCTGTATCAACTTGATACGCATGATTAACAGGAAACACCTCTAGTCGTGGTGGTATATCACATGCCGGGTAAGGTCAATACTAATATGATACACCCTGTATTAGGCATATCATGTCAATATTTAAATCCTTGCTCACAACAATTTAAAACTTCTAATACCCCACTTATCCCATTATATTGGCACCAATTTCCTTAATGCCATTGTTCCTAACCGTACTATGAATTAAAAATTTGTGAGATGGGGTGAACGAAGATTCCCCCATGGAATTTGAATGAATCATTAGGCTTTCAACATTTATATAAATTTACATGTGATATAGGCACATTCGGCTGGCCTGTATAGGGTTGACGCGTGCCGAATAGAGGGCGCTAACATAGGCTCACCATGAGGACGCTCAGGTTTACCTGACGCAAGCTAGGCAGACTTAGTCGTAGAGCGTTGTGTGGGTCTGGCCGAACATCTCGCCAAGCCCTCGTATGGTTCGCATCTGGACCATCTAAGCCCAACTACCCCCTGGCAACTCCAACTATAAATACAAGGCACCCCCCACAAGGTAAGGGATGGGAAACCTTTGTGATCTCTAGTGCTCTCTCCTCTAAGGACTTACCGCTATCTGAGACTTTGTCTGGACAGCTCGGCTCCAGGCTCATTGCTTACCTTGTGCACATATTAACTTGATTGTTGGAGTCCTCGCATCAGGTTATCACCCGAGGCCTCTAACACCTTCTCCTTTGCAGATTCACTATTGAGGGACTCGCATCTCATCCTCCCTCAAACACCCTTCTCAATACTAGCCCTCAGTTTCTATAGTATTTGAAGGAGTGATTCGCCTTGGCCTCTAGTCCTCGGCCTCGGCTCATCTCCTCTGAACCCTCGAAGCCTTTGGCCTTCCTTCGAAGTTTGAGAGTGAATTTATTTGGTTGTCCTTGGCTAATCCTAGCATCAACAATATGAATAATGATCTATTAGCCATTGACTTCCATGGTTATTTCTTTGGTAAAAGAAATAACTTGAATTTTAACCAAACTTTTTTTTTTCTTTGGTAAAAGAAGCACTTTCATTAGATCATAAAGAGGAAACATAATGCCTGAAAGCAACTATGTAGGGCTTATCGTGGCTGAAATAAAATCAAGAGAAATAGTCAAGATTGCGAGCCTTACGAGATCTCTCATGGGCTATTTGATTAGCACTTTCCGAGGTGTAGGGGAACCTATACAAAACTAGGAAAGGGAACTAACCCAACTAAGGTTTCTGATGTCTATTAACATGTTGAAATGGGAGAAGATGAGTGGCTAGAACAACTTTTTGCAAGGTAGAGAAAATTATGATCCCAAAAAAAAATAAATAAGAAAGAGAAATGAAAAGTTATGTTATATGGATTGGACTATGATATCGGAAAAAAACTTGTAACCAATCAACCATATCATAAAAGTGGTAAACAATGAGGTGATTATTTATCAAATTCACAGGGAAAGAAAAATGAAAGAATGAAAAAAGAGTAACGTTGAAGGCACCTATGCTCCTTTACCCCAATTAAACGTAGACGCATTAGTTAAAGAACATAGATCAATTATGTTTTGGATTTTATTTCCATCATTCTCCACTATGCTTAACTAGCAATTAGTAAATCCACGCAAATGCATAGGGTTGGTTAGAAATTTTGTTAGATTTGGGTTTGGCAAATTTAATTTGGTTTTGACATCAGTTTGGTAGGCCCATGTCTGATGGTTATGTACTTTTGTTCCAAGTCTTTAACCTGACATAACCCATGTAATTTATACACATACTTTATCAGAGATAGTCGAAAGGTATTCAATGAGATTTAAAAGGAAATGAGGAACTTAATGGGATAGGGGGGACCTTACAACTATTGACTTTGGAGATAGGGAAGGAGGAGGTTTAAGATAGAGAGGGAGGAAGTTTAAGAATGATTTTTCACAGTGGATTCTTTTAAGCCCTAAAGCACATTCCATTCACCAAAAATATGGCATCTCATCAATAATCAAGAACTTGGCAAAATCGGGTTAGCCTAGCTAGTTCATATGATTTACAAGATCGAAATGTATGGTAGCACAAAAGGAGGAAAGGAAAAGAAAAGACAACATTCTCTTGCAATCCAATAGATTGGAGTGGGATCTCCGGGGTGGATCTAGGTTTGACAACAATGCTTGGATTATGAGCTTGGAATCACTTTCAAGGTAGATATGGTTCATAGACATGTCTCTCGCCAATTATAGTCCTTCAAGGAACACTAAAGCCTCTACTTCTACTAGGGAGTAGGGAGGAACACTTGATCGTCATTTCTCGGCTTACAAAGACGCATGAGATTCGAGATATGTGCGCTAATAGATATCAGAGTCGATCTATGTAAAAAGACTGCATTCTCAGTATAAACCTTATTCTTCATTTTTCACACAAGGTGATGGACCCATTAAGGGTAATGAGAGAATGTCTCCATGATTACTATACATCCACTTTCATTCCTAAAGCTAATACTGTAGACCTTGGTCACGACCCAAAATCCAAATGATCAATTTGAAGCCCCATAGAGGTAGTAATTGTTGGGCATTGAAAAAATAAGTGATCTATTGTCACTGTGCATGGGAGATCTCTTTGCCAATTCTTTACAAATTGGAATCTCTCCAAAGAGATTAATATTGCTCTTTTCACTAAATATGCATGGATGGAGACTAATGAGTCAACCACAACAATTTCGGGCAATTAAATTTCATATAAAGGGTAAGTATTGCCCAAATTTATAGTAGTATTATAATGGGTCCTAAGTAATGTGGTGAATCAATCAAATTGGTGAAGACATGTCAAATAGCAAATTGAATCAAAATAGTTGTTGGGCTATCAAAAATGGACAACAGGTATATTCCTTCCAAGACTAAGCGAAGGAAGAGCTGTGGCACGAGGACCATTAACAAAGCAAGAGCTAGAATCAATTTTTAATTAGTCAAGGATTTCCTTATGCTTGATGGTTCATGGGATATGGTGAAGTTGAATCAATTAGTATCAGCAAAGCAGGTTCAATTTGTTACATAGGTGCATACTCACTTATTGAAATGGACACGTTGCTTAGAAGTATAACATAAATGCTCGATTTACTGTAAATTAATCATGCAATATATAAGCTTACTCCAAGATGAACTACTCAATAATGCCTCCATATCACCAATTTGGAAATTGAAGGTGAAACTGCCATTTTGTTTTCAATTATTTATGCGGAAAGCATGTTGGGAAGGAATCATATGCCTCAAAGAAACAGTGGTGCTTAAAAAAGAACAATGCTCCAACTTGTGCCTTTTGTAAGGAGGGATAGGAATTGAGCACACTCCTAAACCTTCAAATGTGAATTTTCAAGAGCAATATGGCTACAAACCCAAGTAGGAATGAACTAGGGTTGTTAATGGGTGGGTAAGTTTCAAGTAGAACCGGAATGGATCCGATAAGAAATACTAAGGACCCAAAATAAAACCAGACCTGATAGGATCTGTGATTTTAGACCCAAAACCGAATGATCAATTCTTAGGACAGAGAGTCTGAATTGATGGACCCGATTATAATAAATCTGTTGAAAATATTATATATATATATTGATTTATTCATTATATTATATATAATTTTTATTATAATATATAGTTAGGGTCAAGTTTGAGTCAGTTCGGGACTAGGTGGAACCAATTCTGAACTGATAATAATCAAAATAGTATATTAAAAACTACAACTAACCCATCGGTTCCAGTTCCTAGAACCATAATTGACCCAATCGGTTTGGGTCCACTGGGTTGGACCCGATCCATTGACAGACCTATGACCAACCCAAATTCAATACACAATTATTCATTCATCCGTATAATTGAAGGTTGGATGTCAAACAAAATAGCTGGGTTTTCTAAGGATGTCCAACAACACTATTGGGCCACTTTGATGATAATACTGAGACTCATTTGGGACGCCAAAAATGATATATTTTTCTAAGGAATACAACCAGATACAAGGAAATTCTTTATCTCAAATACATTGGTATTATATATATCCGAATGGTTTTTCTTACATATTTGTGGATGGATACCTGTAAGCAAGGTTTAAAGTATCGGAAACGTAAGGTGTATTGGAAAGACAATTTTAAGAGACGTATCAGGATATGTATGGATACAAACGAAAAATCAAGATACGGATAAATATAATAGAAAATTCAAATAAATCCTAAAAAATATATGACTAACAATACTTACAAATTATATGATTGTGAATAAGTCATTTAAATGCAAAACAAAATAATTTAATAGTTTATATAAAGTGTGACATATTGGGACCCAATTAGTAACCATTGAAAAATGATAGAATAACTAAAATGTAAATGTCAATTTTCAAAAAACCAATATAATTAATTTTAATATTTATTAGTATATAAATTTTAATAATTAATTCTAATATTTATTAATAAACACTTATCACACATTAAGAGAAGTTAAAATTTACTTACAATTAAAAAATACATATGATCATTGCAAACAAATATATGTGGCTTATTGCCGAACGTGTATTTGTTAAAATCAACTGGTTGCCAAGGTTCAAACCTTAGTATAGCTAAAATTTTGGAGTTTTTACATTAACAAAATTGAATTAATGAGAGGAAATCATTAATTAAAGGAATAAAGAGAAAATTTAAAATAGACTTTAAAGTAATTAGCTAATTAATGAACTTAAATAGAAAAATAATAATATTAATGAGGGATTCAGTATTAAATATTGCTTAGCGAAATCGGTGGACACAAATTCGAAACCTTGCCTACAAGTGACAATGCAGGTATTGGCTACCTCATAATATCCAACGATAATCACACAAATTGTAGCTTACAGGGCTACTAAGTTAGAGGATGTGGAACTATGTGCCATTATAATGGAATGGCAAAGGTGTGTGTATTGTCTAATGCAAACGTTTTAAATAAGAAAATCAAGGACACTCATGATGATAGACCATGGTGCTTGCAGCTCGTTTGGATCAGTTTTGGCAGTTGTGAAGTTCATTTTTCTGATGTGATTCTTAAGTTTTCAAGGAAAATTCAAAATGTTTTAGCACATAGCCAATTCTTAATGTAAAAATCAGCAAGATATCATCTATGAACGAATTTACTGTTTTGTCAATGAAATGGATAAATTACTGAAACCTTAAAATTTTTGGTTGTTGCTGAAATCTCTCTTGAAGTTTGGTAATTGCATTCATCTTCCCTCAACTTTTTGACATAGTTGTTTTTGTTAGAATCCTCTAAAAAGTGGCATGAAAATGTTTAAAAATACCCATGTAGCTATTTTGAGCAAAATATTTATTTTCCAAATTCTCTTCATATTAATTGCTACTCCAAACCCTCCAATCCCTTTTCTGAAATTGATTCATTTTTCAAATTTATCATTCATATCAATCGCTCAAAGATAAAATTGCAACTTTAATTTCTTTTTTTATTCTTCTTATTCATAACATTTACATTACTCATTTTTTATATAAAAATTACATGAATAGTTTAGACGTTTTCATGTCTCTTGTTTCAAGAGAAGTGATTGAAAATTACCAAATTTTAAAAGAGGTTTTAGCAATAACAAAAAAAGAAAAAAAACTTGTGGGGAAATTTCAGCAATTTTCCCAAAAAACACAATATGAGTATCATTCATTTACAATCATAAAAGATATGCATTCAAGATGAATGTTAAGATCATCTCATTAAACATTTATAAATCTTTAACAATAAATATACTCCCAAAATGACTGAAAATTTTTATGAATGATGTGCAATGTTATTATTCCAGTTGATAAGGGCAATTTTTTGTCTTGAATATTAATAAAAAGTATTATTTTTATAAAATAACTAAAATAAGATAGCTTTTTTTTTTTGGAAAAATATCAAGAAAGAAAGGGCGGTAGCACTGTTCCTCTTCATTCTCCTCTGCCTCTGCCTCTGTATTCATACGAATACACTGAAGACTGAGTTTGTGCAAACCTGTAGGAGCCGATGTAAACGATGAAAAGATCAGCAGTGAGGAGGGCCTGAAGCCAGTGCAACAATCCAAGCAAAAACTGTTCTTCTCGTTTTTCCGTGCAAACTCTTGAATCAAACGCTGATTAAAGAACTCCGCGAGAAGGGCCTGAAGCCAGTGAGGAAGACAAGAAATACCCACCTGAAATATAACAGTAAAATTCAATTAATTACCATGAAAAATCTACATACAAGTTGCAAAACGAAACTACAACCATGAAAGTAAGTGAAAACTATCATTTTTCTTTTCTTTTCTACTCTGCTTCTATGTAGAAAAAGAGAAGGTGGGATGATCACTGTTTATAAAGATAATGATACTCAAAATTAGAGGTTTCCTGCAGGGAGAAACAAAAGAGGAAAGGAGAAAAGAGGAGAGGAGTGTAAAAAGGGAAACGGCACCTGCAATTGCAACTACTGGTTACTGTGACCAAGGGAGGAAGCAACAGGAGTAAATCCATTGTTCCTTTTCATGGGTGTCGTCTTCGAATCCAGTGTATCCCCTCAATCAGCATGAATTTACAGTAAACCATGAAGACGACGGCGCCTCCACTGATACGATCGTCTTATCCGCCCATATCAGTGCGCAAAACCTTCGTCATCCTCTTCCTTCTCTTATCCGCCTTCGTCTTCCTTCAAGTCTCGCCGTCTTGACGAGGAACAGTGTCATTTTGTCTTTACTTGATATTTTTCCGAAAAAACTGTCTTATTTTAATTATTTTATAAAATAATATCATATAGAAACTCATTTAAAATGAATTTAAATCAGCCCCACAAGATTGTCCCTCATAACGTTCCACAGCACAAGACTTTGTTAAAAAAAATAACTAAAATAACATTTTTAGTTACGATGTGCTGCCCACAATACATACCCCACATAAACATCCAATCGTGTATAGGTAATATTTGCCCTATTTATCCTGGAGATATTCTCAATGCACGGTTGAATGTGCATGGGAAAAACGTGGCATGTGGGTTGCGAGTTCACCTAACACACCCGGCAAGTACAGCTAATCCAGTCTGCTTGAAAGTGGTATATACGGAAAAAGGCACGATACCTAAAAGAATTGATACCCTATCCACGGGTATCATACAAGTGGTAACCAATAACCAACGGATGAGTATGACATTCATCAAAATTCACGGGGCGTTTTGATTGGTCAAATTTCTCGGGTATCATAGAAAGTACTTTTGCCAGCACTCGCATGAACGAGTGATTTTCCAGCTGTCATCATTTGATTGGAGAAGTGCACGTGTCACAGTCACACAGCTTGCTGAACACAGCAGATCCTGACTCTTACACCTCTTTTTCTCTTGCAAGGTCGGTTCCTGGAATCTTCTTTTTGACTCTCCCTTTATAAAACCAACAGAGGAGAATCAGAATTCCTTCACGACGACAGAAATCCTTCTGTTAGTTCTCCAATTTCTTTGATTTCAACAACAATAACTATAACTAGTATCTGTTATTTCGTCATTTCCTGTGCCGAAGATGAGTGACCCCAAGTATGCTTATCCCTATCCTGCTCAAGGTATTCCAATTTCACTACTTTCTCTTTTGTTATTTTATTTTGTTCTCTCCCTTAATCTACATGTTTCATCTATGATCCTCACTCTTTGTTTGATCTTTAGTTAAATAAGCTTATTCTATTGGTAATTTCCTCCTTGCTTGCCCATTTTCTGGACAGAGATAGAACAGGGCTCATTACCTTTTACTTTTAATTGGCGTTTATGATTTCTTTCATGGTCTTTTTTTTGTTTTTTTCATGATTAAATCTCCACCCTTTTCCTGTTTCATGAAGGATTTGCTCTCTACATATTATTTTGGTGATGTTTTTGATTTCCTTTCTATTTTTGCTTGTGAATCCTTATGAACTTTCCCTGGTAAAAACCAATAATACTGATAAGAATTAAAAAAAAAATTCCTTGGTTGGTAATCTTTCTGTTCTTTTATTTTACCTTTTTTTGAGAGGGATTAATGAAAAATTATCATGTTTTCTTGTGGAAAATTTTCCTGACAGGCTATTATCAAGGGCCTCCTGTAATGGCACCTCCACAATATGCTGCTCCACCACCCAGGAGAGGACCAGGTTTCCTTGAAGGATGGTAAAAGCTGCTCTGCCTTTCATACCTTCTTTTCCCCATTTCTTTAAAGGGTTCTGTTTATTATTCTTCCATTCTTGTTTGGTGGGTTGCTAACTATACTACTTTCCCTTCTGTTTTGCAGTCTTGCAGCCTTATGTTGCTGTTGTCTCATTGACGAGTGCTGCTGCGATCCGTCCATCATCTTCGTGAGCTGATCCTTCCCGTGTCTCTGTTTCTGTTTCTATCTGTTGTAACGATGGGGTGTGATCCTGTTTGTAGACTTAATGATATCTCAGTATCCATCCTTTCTCTAATTTCTAAATAATATATTGGGTAAGATAGATAAATCACTGGTTTCTTCTTTGTTTGTTTTTTTATTTTTATTTTTTTATCCTTTCTTTCGATAAAGATTAATCATGGAGGAGAGATTGGTGGATGTGAGTAAGACAATTTGGTTGATGAAGTCTACTATCCAGGTCTCGAACTCTAACATGGACTCGTGGAGAAAGTTGCTTCTCATTTTCTTAAGTAAACAATGATATCGACGTTGATACTCTGTTTTCATACGCTTACTACGACTATATATGCAGTAGCATTAATAGGTTCTACCTGCCTCTGCGGCTCTGCCTACCAAGAGGAAAACAAATTAATCTGAAAAAAAGTAGGGGCACGAAATAACGCACTGCTGTTACTGGTTGCACCTTACGCTATTCAGTGTTGAGCATCTGATGATCTAACTGATGATGGAAACTTATTCGTTAAGTGGCTCACTTGAAATGTTTGCTTATTATTGATGGCTTGGCAAAGCCATTGATAGAAATGCATTTTTTGCTGAGATAAGATTTTCTGCACCAATGCCCACCACTCCACCAGATGGTATGGTTGACGACTTGACGGACCCCTGTTTCTCGTTGAAACAAGTATGGGATTTATTTATTTAAAAAAATCCCTTTTATTAATTGCAGAGTCATCACGTTGCAAACAACCTTCGTAGATGAGAAGAAAAATTTATAGAAGAGGCAGAGTGTGTTGGCGTTATCGTCGCTTTGTACCTTGTGAAGCTTGTGGTTTATTTGCAATTTCAGAACCAGCATTTCTGGGAGGTGTTTGGTGCAGTAGCGTTAATTGGAATGATGATGTGGTATGTTTGTTTCTCATAAATTTGTATTAATCAGATTCTACAGAAAAGAGGCACTTCGATGTGGAGGATATCCTTAGAATTGCTCAATGTGTAAGGAGGATGATCAAATCATATGCAAGCGCTTGTATATATGAGAGCACACTAGTTTCCTGTATGATTTCTGAATTCTGATCATCCTGTATGATAATGCCGACAATTTACCAATCACAGTGGTTGATGGAAGGGCACGACGCGAAATAAGTTGGGAAAAAGTTGTCAGTTTGACGAAAACAAATTAGATGCTTTGGAGTCTGGACCTGAAGTTGGGCTTGGTCTGGATGGATAACGTGGCTAATATCTACTCTATTACTTCAATTCATATATTATGTACAATTCAGTGTTAATAGAGGCATTTAAACCGTAAAAAGGAGATAAATCCCTTAAAATAAGGAGTGAACAGAAATTTTCAACCCTCCAAAAGAAATGTAGTGAGACATCCCTTAACTCAATAAATGATTGTCGACCTTATATGTTGGTGAAAGACTCAACCACCGTGGCTACGGAACATTATAGCCGATTGTAGAAGTGCCTATCTCGCCTTTTTACTTGCTTGCTTCATTTTGTTCGAAGTTCTGCTTATTTTGCAGCCCAAAGGAATGGGAATTGCTTCTCATAGAACATGGTTTTCGAATTGCCGTTGACCCGGATGGTCGGATCATTTGGCCCTGGAACTGTCCAGGCAACTGCTTTTATTTTATCCTAAATTCAATCTCTGGTCAAAACCTGTTGAATTAATCAACGACCTATTGATTTGGGTGATCAAACTGTTGACCTATTGACTTGTTTAATGGTGTTTTAGTCGTTTTTTATTTTTATTTTTATTTTTGTCAGAACAGGCCATCCATTTAAACCGGATGATTGAACCGTTGACTCATAAACCGGTGGTCAGAACAGTTCCGTTTCTAAATCACTTTTTTAAAACCATGTCATAGAACATTCCTCACACCCGCCTCACAACATATCCCACTGTGTACTGAGAACATATATCCATGAATATGAATAATAAATACAAGTAGGGAGATGTTCCTTATGTGCAGTTGGAACATGCGGCGAGGTTGGTGTGAGAAGCGCTCTGTAAAGAACAAGCACATCCAAGATTCAAAATTTTGATAGAGCCAATATGCTAGTAGGGGCATATCAGTCTGTATCGAAGCTGATTTCTCCTATGTTTTTTTAAACCTGGTTCAGAGGGATCAGTTTAAGACCTATCTACCCTAACTGGGTTAAACCTCGAAACACCCCCAATAGGGGTGTATTGGGAATCCTTCAATATGGCTCAATGTGTAACTAAATTTCAAACCTTGAGCAGATCTAGACTCCTTTTAGTTGAGCAGATATAAAATGGCACATAAAGGCGTTTATATGAGCCAGACCTTTTACTTGTTCCTCTGCTCTAGTCTCCAGACTTTCTTGTAACTACCCTTCCATCAGATTTATTGTCAAGCTAGTTAAAATGAAATTGTCGATGGGCTTTTCTATAAATAAAAAAAGAGGAAATCCCTTTCTTTTAACATGCATTTCAATTCTCAACTCAAGAACAAGAAGGCAACAATGTTTTCTGTTTTCCATAAAATACAAGTACTTGTAAGAGAACATCCAGCAATTCACTGTATTTTTTATCACTCCCAAGGTTCTCTGTTTTTCCATAAAATACAAGGCTCTATTCACATAAAAATGAAGGAAAATTAATAGTTTCCTGAAAATTGTTCTTTGACATTTTCTGGTTATACGAAAAATGGCATTCCTTTAATTTTCCATTAACTCATTTTTTCTGGATTCATAGCAATGTGATGAAGGGCCTAATTCGCAACAGTTGAGCTCGAACACCCAACTACTTCGGAACAAGTTTACCTCGGGACAAGGCCACCTCAGCCCCAAGGTACTTCGGCATTTAGTCTAGTTTGGAGCTAAAAAGTATCAGTTCGGGGATATCGATCCAGACCACTACGTGACAACCCCGAAAATCTCTCCAATAGACTCCAAATCCTGTGGAACCACACCGCATAATGGCAAGCCTTATCTCCTCCCCGCCCGGTTTGGGAGGAATTGATAAGCTTTATCAGTTGATAGTGTTATCTCCCAGCTAAAGTGGAAACAGATCCCATTGTAATGGAGACCACAGAACTGATCCGCAAAACCCGCAAAGATTCAACTATATGATGTAGCGTGATCTGGCTGCTCCCTACTGGAGGATGATCTAGCTTCCAGTCGGACAACGAGATAGGTAAATCTGCAAGAAAGGATCAAAGAACCCGAGGTGGCTAGCCGGTGAGGTCGTTCCGATGCTTAAGTTAGTAAGCTGTTGTAAGCTGAATAGTTTTGAGAATGTAGAGGGCTAGAGAGCTAGAGAGTAGAGAAATCACGCATACCTTGTGCCCTTAGGGTTGGAGCCTTTATATAGTTGAGCCCTCGTGGGTTTTGCGGATCAGTCCCGTGGTCTCCATTACAATGGGATTCATTTCCGCTTTAGTTGGGAGATAATGCTATCAATTGATAAACCTTATCAATTCCTCCCGAATCGGGTAGGGAGGAGATAAGGCTTGCCGTTATGCGGCGTGGTCCCATGGGATTCAGAGTCTGTTGGAGAGATTTTCGGGGTTGTCACGTAGTGGTCTGGATCAGTATCCCTGAACTAATACTTTTTAGCTCCGAACTAGACTAAATGTCGAAGTGCCTTGGGGCCGAGGTGGCCTTGTCCCGAGGTAACCTTGTTCAGAAGTGGTTGGGTGTTCGAGCTCAACTATTGCGAACTAGGCATGTCAAGCTGAGTTGTCATCTCAAAGTCAGGTATCGTCCACATGTCCCCTTTTTACTAGGTCGGGCCAAATCATCCTTCATCAATTGCCCCCCACTCCTTGAGCTAAGGGTTTTGACCCGATGTGGGGAGTTCATGACTAGTCCAGGTGGATTTGGCATAAGGTTTAAGCAGTTTGTTGAACGAATCATTTGGTCGGACCTGTTTGAACTTCTGGCTCAACCAGCAACAACCTAGGTCGTGTTGGGTGTACGCGTGGATGTCACACTATTTATGGACTCCGCAGACGTCAAAAACACACTCAACTGATTTCATCCTCAGGCATCGTGCAATCAGTTTTCATGAGAGCCGTTGGATCGAGCAGGTCTCAGTCGTTGATCGTCTCGTGGTGAACTATAAATAGGGGGCCGAGGGACCCCTCTTCTTTGCCAAAAAATCTTGTGATTGAGCTCTCTCGAGGTCGGGTCGGAGTCCTTCAGCTTGCTACTTTCTTCTTTATATTTTGAGGTCGTTTTCCTTTGGTGAGTTTGTCTTTTCTTATTTTATTCTCCTTTCCTGTTTTAACATGTCTAGTGCTAGCATAGATAGGCTCCATACCGATTCTAGCGAGCTCGAGGGTGCCGAGGTGCAATCCTCGGCTCCTACTGGCGAAGTCAGCTCCTCGCTAGGTAGTTCTCCCCTTCGCCCCTTAGAGGAAAACTCTTTACCCGAAGTTGGGCCGTCTCGGCTTGAGGAGACCAAAGCTCGGAAGGAGGAACCGACCTCTAGAGAGGAGGTCCCATCTTCTTCTCAGGGTCGGGATCCGGATGATTTCGGGCCTTCCACCATGACCTCAGATAGACTGCTGTATTTGGTAGCTTGTTATCATCTTTCTGACAACCTAGTTTTTAGTATTCCTTTAGGTCAGTACCCTTGGGTTCATGGTCACCATGAGCTCGCGGTTTTCAAAGAGCAATTCGTAGTCGGGCTGCGCTTCCCGCTCCACCCTTTTATTGTAGAAATAATGAAGGCTTTAGACATCACCATCGACCAATTTCACCCGAACTCCATCCGAACTATACTAGGTACTATCTCCTTGTTCCACGAGTACAACCGACCTTTGTCCTTAGATGTCTTTAGCTCGATCTGCTCAATCAAAAAGAACTCCGCTTGTTTGCGTAGGGAAGTCCAACAAAGCTACTACATCTCTCCTCGGCCCGGGTTCAAAATTCTATTTGGCAACCCGAACAAAGTACCGACTTAGAAGAGAAGATATTTTTTTGTTCAAAACCCTGAGGGATGGCCCTTCCCTACTCACTGGAGGGTGGCTATCAAAGACCCCGGGGTAAGCTTAGATGCGAAGACTAGGGCAGTCATTAACTCCTAGAGGGACCTCGGCCTGGAGATGAGAGGTTTCTTGGTCGAGGAGAAGCTTGTGCAAGCTGGGTTGAGCCCTCCTGGTAGGCCTCCACCTCGGTACTCATTTACTTTGGATATTCTTTAGTTCGTGACTAATCTTTTCTTTTCCTTTTGTAGTAGCCATGCCAGAGGTCGATGTAGAGAACCTTCTGAAGACCTTCCAGAAGGGAAAGAAGAGGAAGGCCTCAAAGAAGGCTCGCCGAGAGGCTGGTCCTTCTGCCCCTGTTTTGCCCGAGGTTGCTGGCCGGACCCAATCTCTGCCGAGCTTCTAGAGGAGAAAGTCCGTTCTCAGCCTCCCATTGTGGACCTAGACGAAGGTGCTCCGCCTCATGAATCGGGGAGCTCTTCCGCGCTCGAGACCTAGCTCCCGAAAGAAAGTATAATGACCCCTCGGCTCGGGCTCCTTAAGAGTGAGGACGCCGTTTTTCCTGTCGAGGTCGTGGAGTGAGCCAACATGCCTACAAGTCAGCTCGAAGGTTGGGCTGCCAGCTATTGCATGGTGGTGAGTATTCTTACTTTGCACTTCATTTCCTTGTTTGTTTTTTAAGTGTACTTACCTCTACTTCTTTTGATAGTTGAACTCCGCCATTCATTCATTGGTTTACTAGTTTGAGATCTGCCTCAAGCAAGCTTAGGAAGCCGAGGAGAAGGCATGAAAACTCTACCGTGAGCTTGACATAGCTCGGGGTGAGGTTCTTCGGGCTAAGAAGGGAGCTCGGAGTCAACAGGAGTTGATCCTGGCACTGACTAAGGAGAAGGGGAAGATTCAGCGGGAGAATGAAAACCTTGAAGCAATGATCCGAGAGTGCACCGAGATCTTTGAGACCGCCATTCAAGAGGTGCGAGCTAAAGAGAGGGAGTGTTCCATCGAAAACTTCAAGGTCTCCGGAGTTCCACAACCTCCAAGTTGAATACGGATCAAGCTCTTACCGGTCCGGCTTCAAGTTATGTAAGTACTTGATGAGGCAAAAGTTTCCCAAACTGGACCTTAGAGTCGTTTCTATGTTTGACCTTGCTCCTGAGGTGGTGAAAGTGGCGAATAAAGAACCTGGATCCTTTGAGGAGGAAAGCAATGATGAAGTCCCCGAGGCGGGCCCATCAGGTCAAGAGGATGTGGAGGAGGAGCATATGGAGACCAACCTACCAGGCAGTCTGAATGCATGGTCCTTACCTTTTTCCTTGAACCCTTTTTAATGTACACCCCGACCTCTGAGCTTGGGTTATAATGAAAGTTTTTTGCTTTTTGTTTCTTTTGTACTCAATCATTTTATATCAATGAAATGAAAACTGTTTTACTACATTGGTGTAAAAATTTTCTAAATGTAAATAACTCCCGAACTGGCAAACTAAACCAGGTAGGAGTAGAAATGTGTAGGTTACCCCGAATTGTCGAACTATCGAGCTAGACTACAAGTAGGGATAACTGACAAAATTTTTCTTAGTGTAGGTTACCCTGAACTGCCGAGATAGGGAGCTAGACTAGGAGTAGGGGTAACTTCGCATAATGTACGCCGAGGTGAGTGAACATTGTAAGGTATATACCTGACTTGTCTGTGCACGGGCTACTCGCTTAGGTGTTAGTTGTCCCTTAGGGCTAGTGGGATCAACCTGTTGTTATATGCCGAGGTGGGCTATACATCGTAGGGTTTATACCCGAACTGTCTATGGCTTAGGCATGGGGGCTGATTTGTGCCGAAGAGGCGATTGGGACTTGTCTGCCCATGCTGAAGAGGCGATTAGGACTTGTCTGTAGTGCCGAGGTCATATATCAACTCGGCATATAGCCCTTGGGCTTTTGGGAATGACTCGCAGTTCTCTCTCCAGTTCGGTGATCACACGTAGTATCTTCTCAGGTTTCCGGCATTCACGCTCGAGGTACTTGTTTCCCTTTCAAGGTCTCGAGCTCGTACGTACCTTCCCCGAATACTCATCTTACTCGGTATGGACATTCCCAGTTCGGTCCAAGCTTACCAACACCGGGCTCAGGTACCATAACCTTTTGAAGAACCAGGTTGTCGACACAGAAGCGCCACTTTTTGACCCAGGCATTATAGTACCAAGCTACTCTCTGTTGGTAGGCTGCAGTCTGGATGTATGCTAGGTCTCGTACTTCTTCCACCAGGTCTAGGTTAGTATGGAGCTTATCATTATTTGCTTCCTCGTCGTAGGCCTCCAAGTGTAGTGTAGGCACATCGATTTTAACTGGGATCATCACTTCCGTGTCATAAGTGAGACTGAAGGGAGTCTCACCTGTGGCAGTCTTGATGGTGGTCTAGTAGGCCCATAACACACTGGGCAGTTCGTTTACCCACAGTCCTTTGGCTCGGGCTAAGCGAGCTTTCAGTCCACGGAGTATGTCTCTGTTTGTGACTTTCGCTTGCCTGTTCGCTTGGGGCTATGCCACCGAGGTGAAGTTCTGTTGTATTCCCATCTTGGGACACCAATTCTGAAACTTGATGTCCTTGAATTGCTTCCTGTTGTTAGAGATGAGTACCCGACGTAGCCTGAAGTGACATACTATGTTCCTCCAGAAGAAGTTTTGTATGTTGCGGGCCATGATCGTCATTAGGGGTTCTGCTTCTACCCATTTCGTAAAATAGTCCACTGCTATGACCAAAAACCTCCTTTGTCCTATCGTAGGCGGGAATGGGCCAAGTATGTCGATTCCCCACTGTGCGAAGGGCCATGGGCTAGTGAGGTATTTGAGGTCGATAGTAGGTTGGTGGTAGATGTTGGCGTAAATCCCCCCACACTTAGCTTTTGCTCGTCCTCGAGCAAAACTCATATTCACTTTCCCCAAAACACCAAGGTTACAATGCCATCAACAGAGAACAACTAAGTTCTTCAATACTCATAACACATCATGAACAAACATTCTTAACAACTTTCAATTACTTAGTAAGCATTTTCACTCGAAGGTGAAATGAACTAAATACGTAGACCCTCGTGGAAATAAACACTCAACTCTCATGTTTGAAGGGTATGTGTTTCGCTCAAATTCATTCCAATGGAAAAGATCTACCATAGGCTTGGACATCTTCTCGTTCTCCACCACTGGGATCACATGCATAACATGAATTAACAGGACTTTTCAAGGGTTGTAATGGGGCTTAGGATTAAGGTGGAAAATATTTGGGAATGTAGCTCAAAAGCCATTGAAACTAGTGGAACAAAATTGAATCAGCTAAAACTCGAATGTATAAGACATGTCAAACCAATCACTCCATTCAGCAACTTCTTCAATTTTTCTTTAATGCATTTAAACCGTGTAAAACTCTTGCATTGGAAAAGAGATCATTCAAACGAACACTTTTTGTTTGCAGCAGGGAACAATCCTTCACAACAACTTCTACCTTTGTATGTATAAGCAACCCCCTTTTTCTTGGAATTTTAGGAGGGGCATGAATATTTTGTAACACCAAAAGCAATTTCCTCCATCCCTTCCTTTCATCTTTACCCCTTTTTTTTTGTTTTTTTCAAAGCATATTAATCATTGGAACTCGTGAATTGAGAATGAAAACATGTTCCATTTCACCATTCATAACCATACCATGAATTCAAACACCCCCACACTTGAAACTTGCACATCTATACATATCATAATGATGAATAATGCTCCACTAGTTCTACGGCTTGGGTAAGGGTACTATCTCTTTTTTTTCGGGTTTAAAGCTTGTAACATGGGTTCACAATGAACGACAAAGGTCAATAAAGCTCAAAGGGGTTCAACAAAGGGGATAATTTATCACAAGGTAGGCTATTTGGCTTATGTAGCTTATAACAAAAAAAAAGGCCTTAATCATGTTCATGCATGCTTTTTTCAATGTGATCTTGAAGAGAATCAAGGCAAGTTCGAGAGAAGCAAATCCATGGAAGAATATCTCACATAAAAGAAAACAGTGAGACTGATATGGATGTATCAGTCTGAAGGCTCAAAATCTCACCAGCTTTTGTCTACTAAATTTAGTCACTACCATTCTCAAGGAAAACAATTGGACTAATTAATTCTGAGTTGGAAGATTGCCTATCCAATCATGTTATGAGCTTTTCAAGCTGAATTGAATCTTGCTCATGGCATACACAACCTAAAAAAACCACAAAAACAAAGAGCAAAACTATTTTTTTTTTCAAAAAAAGAAAATGCAGAATTAAAACACAACCTAAATCCCCTCCCCCACACTTAAAACTTAAATTGCCCCCAATGTAAGGTGAAATGCAAAGAGAATGCAAAAACAACTAAAACATAAACGCAAAAATAAGAAGAAAAAGAAAAAACAAACTTCCCTTTTTTCAATCAATATAAATCGGATCCTCAAGGTCCAATTGTTCTACATTCTCTACTTGGAAGCCTTCATAGAAATGCTTGAGTCTATAGCCATTCACCTTAAAAGCTTTGGAAGTTGCTAGACTTTGAATTTCAACTGCACTATGAGGAAAAACATTAGTAACAACAAAGGGTCCATTCCAACGAGAATGCAACTCACCTGGAAATAGACGAAGTCGTGAATGGTAAATGACTTTTTGACCAACTTTAAACTCCTTCCTAGAGATCATCTTGTCATAAAAAGCCTTCGTCTTTTCCTTGCAAATTCTTAAACTTTCATAGGCATCATTGCGAATTTCCTCTAACTCTTGTGGTTGTAACTTCCCGTGCTTTCCCCTTTCATCCATCATGGGTGGGTTCAGCCTTCTTTGTGGTTGACAGGAAGGTTTTGCTCCATCTTCAAGTAGGATACGAATCATGCATTTAGATGGGCTGATTCCTTCAATATCCGCAATCATCCATCCAATAGCCGTCTTATGCTCCTTAAGGACCTGTACAAGCTTTTCTTCTTGTGGTGCGATAAGGTTACTAGAGATGATTACTGGTAACGTCTCTTCATCTCCAAGAAACACGTACTTGAGGTGATTGGGGAGAGACTTCAACTCAGGAATAGGAGCCTGCAAAACAGAGAGTAAAAGTCTCATGTCAGGAATTGGTAACATAATATAAGGAACATTACCTGACTGTTGTAACTCTGGAGAATCATTCAATTCTGCAATTGTTTCCTACAAATCAGCACTCAACATCGACTCCTCTTTCTCAAGATGCTTACTAATGGAAATTTCCAATCCATCATTCCCATCAAGTTCAAAAACTTCCTATGCTAAAGAATCAACCACATCAACAGAATGAACAAGATTATCATTAGCAGGATATTTCATGGCATCATAAATATTAAACTTAACAATTTTACCATCAACTTCCATGGTGAGTGTGCCACTATGAACATCTATCTTATTCTTTGATGTCTTTAAGAAAGGTCTTTATAACAAAATAGGAGTAGTTTGATCACCATTATCCACATCAAGCATGTAGAAATCAGTAAGAAAAACCAAATCATTAACTTGCACAAGAACATCCTCAACTACACCCTTAGGATAGACATTAGATCTATCAGCCAATTGAATCACAACACCAGTTTTACTCAAAGGTCCAAGTTTCAAAGAAGCATATATAGAATATGGCATGACATTGATAGAAGCTCCTAAGTCTAGCATGGCCTTCTGAATTCTAGTGTTACCTATCATGCAAGGGATAGCAAAACATACCTGGATCTTTGCACTTTACAAGGAGTTTTCTTTGAATGACTACAAAAACATTCTCCCCTACTCTCACCTTCTCACATCCTTTTAGTTTCTATTTCCTCTTATGTGTATACAGTTCTTTCAAGAATTTAGCATAACAAGGTACTTGTTTAATAGCATAAAAAAGGGGAATATTTACCTCACATCCACGAAAAGTCTCATAAAAATCTTTAAATTGCTCATCTTTTCTAGATTCTGCTATAGCCTGAGGGAAAGGAGGTATTGGTTTATAATCAAGAAGAGGTGGAAACTTACGCTTGGGTACGTCATTGTCATTGGGAATGATGTTTTTCTCCTTTTCTTGCTTCGACGATGCAGGGGCTGCCTTTTCTGGAATCTCAACCTCTTCACCACTTCTCAAAACGATTGCAATTACATTTTCTTTTGGATTTATTATCGTTTGAGAAGGTAATTTCCCCGAATTTTGTGCCTCTAACCGACTAATTGCGGTTGCCATCTGGCCCATCTGATTGTCCAAACGTTAGATACTGGCCCTCGCCTCTTGTTGAAATTGCAAAATATTAGTAGCAAGAGATTTAACAATATCTTCTAAAGGCATACTAGAAGTAGAAGTTTGGCCCGGTTGTTGCCTAGTGGGGTATGGCTGATATTGCGAGAAACTTGGGTGGTTTTGTGGATTATCATAGCTGAGATTGGGGTGATCCCTCCATCCCGGGTTATATGTGCTTGAATAGGGATCATACTTCTTTTGCAGTTGCCCCAGAAAACCACCTGCCGCATTCACTTGTTCAATGGGTTTCTCTTGAAGAGTTGGGCACATATCGGTTGGATACCCTACTACTGAACAAATCCCACAAGCCTTTGCCATTTGCATATTACCTATAGCCATTTGATGAACAAGAGAAGTTAGACTCGCAATTTGTTGTTCAAGTGAAGGGATTTTTACCTTATTAACATGCTTTGATGAAGGGTCAAGCCGAATGCCAAATTGTTGAGAATTGGCTACCATATTTGCAATCAAGTTTCTCACGGCCTCGGGAGTTTTATCCACTAAAGCTCCTCCACTAGCAGCATCAATCATGCTTCTATCAGTGGGTTGAAGACCCTCATACAAATACTGGATGAGTAGCTGCTCCTTGATTTGGTGATGGGGGCATCTTGCACATAATTTCTTAAAATGTTCCCAGTACTCATGTAGGGACTCCCCGTTGTACTGCCTTATACCACAAATTTCTTTTCTAATGTTGGCCGCCCTTAAAGTTGGGAAGTACTTATCTAAAAATAACCTCTTCATCTCGTTCCATGTGGTAATACTCCCGGAGGGTAGATAATAGAGTCAATCCTTAGCCGAATCCTTCAAAGAAAATGGAAAGGCTCTTAATTTAGTTTGTTTTTCAGTCACCCTCATGGGTTTCATACTCGTGCATACCACATGAAGCTCTTTTAGATGCTTGTGAGGATTTTCACCTACAAGACCATGAAAAGTGGGCAAGAGATGTATCAGTCTAGATTTTAATTCGAAAGTAGCATCAGCATCTAAAGCGTGAAACGTTGTGCAAAAGGGTTGTTGATTCAAATCAGGGGTGGCAAGCTCTTTCAAAGTCTGATTTCCAACCATGATTTCCTCCACTCTCAAATCAAAACCGCTAACAGATAGAGAATCAAGAGCTGGATCATTCTCTTCAGAAATACTTCGAGCTTCCCTCCTTAACATGTGCAAAGTTCCCTCTATTTCTGGATCGTACTGCAAATCACCTTGCTTAGAAAATCGAGTTACATGCATAAATCAAGGAAACCCTAATAAAACATGAACGACATATCATAAAAAAAATCTAGAGTGATGAGAATAAATAAATAAATAAATAAAACAGAAAAATTCTACACTAAAACACAAACAATCAAAGTGATCTCTCTTTTTCTTTCAAAAATTTCAAGACCGAAATAATAATCACAAGAAGCACAAAATCCGACTAGAAAAACTCCCCGACAATGGTGCCAAAATTTGGTGTGCTATGGGAGGCACCAAAAAATAAAACCTACACTCCAAAAAACAAATGCAGAAGTGCGAGTAAGGATCGTTCCCATGGAGAGAATGTAGCCTAGTTTTTGTGCTGCGTGAACAAAGATGGAGGGGGGTTTTGAGTATAATGAAAACTAGAATTAAAAAGAAAGAAAATCAAATGAGAAACAATGCAAATCAAAGTACTGAAATTAATCAAAAGAACGAATCTTGGTCTAAGTTAACATCCACCATCAGAATTTTGCTACTGATCATTGATGCAAAGATATATCAATTCACACTTTGAATATTCACCGTAGGAATTATTTTCCTATCTCTCTTTTTTGCAGTTAATTAGAGAACAAGCGATCTACTTAACCCTTATTACTAAACAACCTGAAACAAGCTTTCAAGGTTTAATCTAGTAGCAGCCTTAAGAATTGGAGATCGATGAAGTTAAACAACACAAGCACAAGCGGTTGCATTTAATTCAGTCGAGTGTTCCTCCTAAGATCTAACAATTTCTAATGCAGCAAATCATTAAACCCTATTTTCTTCGCAAATTAGAGGGATCAAACAATTACGGATCTGATATCTAACCTAGCAGTAGATTGCTATGAATAATAAACTAGTAGGCCTCCTAGAAATCAGACGAAACAATCATGAACATGAAAATAGAAGAACATTCGATATTCAAAGCATAAATCAAATAGTAAAAATCAAATTAGATCTCACAGTTTGCTGATTTTGAGGCTTTTGTTTCCTTCGACCAAGTATCAGAAATTAGCCATGCATGGTCATGGTGAAAACTCAAGAAAGAATTGGAGAAGAAGAAGAGAGATGCGGCAGCTCAAGTCTGATTTTTTTTTTCTCCTCTTCTTTTCTTCTCTCTATACTTCCCCTTCCCTAAGAGAAGCCTACAAAATCTTCTAAAATTTCTCTAGATAACAGTCTCCAAGTCTGACTTATCAAGAAAAATATAAAAAATAAGATAACACAAAGTTCTAATGTGAGTGGGAGAGTGGTGATTTCCGCATAAGAAAACTTGCAGGTTAAGGAACGTTTCCAGCACGTCAGCAGTGCGGTTGCATCTACTTTGCGCCTGATTTCGACCTCGATTCATTCAGTATCTATCAAAATTTAAAACATGAAAGTTGTAGATATTTTCCTTATCATTTCAACGCATTTGAGTCATCTTAATATGAGTTCAGATGAGAGAGTTATGCACAAATTACGACTTGGTTCCGAAACTGTCCAGAATTGCCCAATTAGCTCTATTTTTCACTTAACGCCTCCATTTGTGCCCTGAATCAAAATATAAGAATAATGAGTCCATTTAGACAATAAATAAGTATAAAAGACTAAACATTAAGGGAGAAAAATATGATATTTTTGATTCTCATCAGCATGCCTCTGACACTTGTCTTACTTCTCAACGACTCGAGTGCGCCTGCCTTCATCATGGGCTAGTAATAACCTTGTCGTAGTGTCTTCTGGGCAAGAGCCCTGCCCCCCAAGTGTCTGCCGCACAAGCCTTCATGGGTGTCATGGAGAATGAGCTCAGCCTTTGAGGGTCGCAAGCAGCGCAAGTAAGGGAGCATGAAAGATCTCCTATATAGTCGTCCGTCTATGATGACATACTTAACTGACTGGCGCTCTACCCTTTGGGCCGCATTGCGTTTTGCAGGGAGGTTCCCATGAAGCAGATAACTCACGAGCGGGTCAATGCGGCTCAGCTTTGCTTGTGCTACATGAGCGACCTCTCCTGCCCCCCCTCGGAGAATGCTAGGCCGAGGTAAGTCCTCTATGTACATGGTCTGCATGGTGGTGCTGCTTGTGCTAGCTAACCGGGACAAAGCATCGGCCTCAGCGTTCTCCAATCTCGGGATCTTCTTGATGAAATAGGAGATGAAGCCACATAGTATCTCCCTGAGTTTGGCTAAATAGGTTGCCATGGTGGGGTCACAGGCTTCATATTCATCGCTGACTTGGTTGACCACAAGCTGTGAATCGTTGCATATGACAAGATGCTTGGCCTTAACTTCCTTTGCTAGAGTGAGCCCGATGACTAATGCTTCATACTTTGCTTCGTTGTTCAATGCTGCGAACCCAAACTGGAGCGCGTATTCTAGCTTTACCCTGCTTGGACCGTAGAGAATCATCCTTGCACCGCTTCCTTGTTGGTTGGATGAGCCGTTAGCGTGGAGGATCTAGGGCTCCTCGTCCCAGGTCAGACCTAATCCAACTGGGATTGGTACCATACTAGTTGAAGCTTCCGTCGTGTGCTCGAGCTTGGCCAAATCGGGAATTGCAGTACGAAACATACATTCTGCCATGAAATCGGCCAAGGCTTGGGCTTTAATCGTCGTCCGAGGTTCGTATCGGATATCGTACTCCTTGAGTTTGATAGCCCACTTTGTCAATCTGCCAGACACCTCGAGCTTAAGCAAGATCTGCCTTAGAGGCTTGTTGGTGAGGATGACGACAATGTGGGATTGAAAGTATGGATGAAGCTTTTGAGCTGCTATGACTAGCGCGTACGCCTGTTTCTCGATCTCCGGATACCTTGTTTTAGCATCCTGCAAAACCTTGCTAACATAGTAGATGGGTCGTTGGACCCGATCTACCTCTTTTATCAGTACCAAGTTGACCACATCGTCACTCGCGAAGAGGTACAACTTTAAAATATCCCCTTCCTTGGGTCGGGTCAAAACCGGGGTATTAGCTAAGAAAGGTAGGTAGCGATTTGCCGATTTAGACATAAAACGGCTTAGAGTAGCTATCCGACCATTCAACCTCTGAACCTCTTTCAGTTTGCGAGGTGGTCTCATATCTAAGATGGCCTTTATTTTTTCCGGGTTGGCTTCGATGCCACGCCGATTGACTATATAGCCCAAGAATTTACCGAAGGTGACCCCGAAGACACACTTGTTGGGATTTAATTTCATGTTGTACTTTTTATAAAATTTCAAAAATATTTTGCAAATCATTTAATAAAAAATTTGAAAATTGGGTCTTAACGAACATATCATCTACATAACATTCAACTTTATCGCCAATTAACAGCTCAAAAATCTTATTTACAAGTCTTTGAAAAGTTGCCCTGGCATTCTTTAGTCCAAAGGGCATAACTTTATAGCAATACAATCCGAGCTTGGTTATAAAGGTTGTTTTTTCTTCATGGGCTGGGTCCATCCTGATCTAGTTGTAACCCGAGTATGCATCCAGAATGCTCAGCAACTCATGCCCTGAGGTCGCATCCACTAGGTGGTCGATCTTGGGCAACAGAAAATAGTCTTTTGGGTAGGCTCTATTCAGGTCGGTATAATCGATGCACATGCACCATTTACCCTTTTTCGCTGCTGTGAGTCTCACCGTTGGGTCTAGATCGGGGATCTACGGGCAGGTGACATTGAAGCGCTTGATGTAGCTTCTAATGGACTCATTTTCTCTTTGAACTACATTAAGGAGACTCTCATGGGACCTCAGACACTTCTTTCTGGTGATGAAGTGCGAGGTGAACAACTCCATGAACTACGCCCAACTCTTGATTGATCCTGGCGCGAGGTTCCGATACCATGTGCAAGCTACTCCTTTGAATGTGGTGGAGAAAGTCACGCACATTCAGGACTCGTCAGCCCTAGCTAGATGCATCTGGGACTGGAAGGAGTCCACGCGTTTGTTAGGATCAAAAGATCTGTCATACTTATCGAGGGGAAGCATCTTGAAGTCCTTAGGCATTGGGGTCGCCAAGAGCTCGAGAGATAGAGGGGACGACCCAGAGAGTAGAGGAGCAGTCTTTGTAGCTACTGAGCTTGCCTCTTCTTTACCTTTAATCTGTTCCTGCTGGTTTGGCCTCGCGAGCTGACTGTCTTGAGCTGAAGTTTGGCATGCCTTGCGACGCCTTCGCTGATGCTTCTTCATCGGCTCTGCATTGGTGTTGCTAACCTCTAGATGGTCTGGTACTGCTCTATTGCGAGGTATCTCTTGGTTCCTTGGGTTTTGAGGTTGACTGTCGCAGATAGAAGGGCCTTGCCTTGTGTTCTTGGCCAGAACCCCGAACTGGATACCTGCGAGCGATCCACCTTCTTGTTGCGAACGCCAAGGAAGAGTAGCTCTATTGGGTTGAGTGTCCCCGGACCTGTTTCCAATGTTACCTTGTGAAGTAGGCGGGGTGATCTGTTCGTCTCTCCTCCCACGAGATGAGACTTGGCTCCCAAGAGGAAGTGGGACCTAGGAAGTCTCCTTGCCTTGCTGGGGAGATCGAGTGATGTTTTGCACGCGAGGTCGGTTCTGTTGAGTTGCTGGGTGTCGAGGTGGAACCGACTGCTGTCTCTGCGGCAGTAGAGGGAACAGTTGTTGATAGTACTGGTAAAACACATGCTGCTGGTATTGCTGGAACTGTTGGACCTGCTGCATTTGAACCTAAATGGCCCACACATAGGGGCGTTCACCTATGTAGCATTTTGTGGCGTGGTCAGTGTTGGAACCCCAGCTGTAGTAAGCGGTATGGTGAATTGAACAATGCACACTGATGGAAATTGATGTTGCCCCCAGAGACGTTCATTTCACTGCCCTACCCGGCATGACTGAAGGATGCCATTGATTTCAGATGATCTGTTGATTGTGGAGCAGGCTTTTTGATCATCATCCCACAGACGGCGCCAATTGTGAAGAAGGCTTTTTCAATAATTCAGGCTTATTTTTCCAAGTTAAGCAAAACATCAAGAAATAGACAGTTCTACTTTGGATGTATCCTCAAATCCTTGCAGTGCAGATATTGGTGATACTATCTTATATGCTTATTTTATCTAAGTTGGATGGAAGGTTTACGGAGCCTAAAGAATTAATCCATTGATATTCCATAATCCAAACTACACACTGGTGTGCGACTCAAGGTTGAAAGTATCAATAAGATACCTCCGGTTTTAGGACCCTAATTTTTTTATTAACTAAATATATAAAAATCTTTAATACACCCTTGCCAATACATAAAAATGTATCAATACTTTAAACCATAATATCGCTTAAGGGTGCAAGTTGGGTCGGCCCGGTTTAACAGTTTACACTGTTTTGGATTCGGGTTTCGAATTGGACCTATTGAAATGTTGACAAAATCCCAACCTTAACCCGGAAAAGTTGCACCCCTAATGAACACTGCATATTTTTTTGTTGAAGCTTTAGGACTAAATCATCAATACTGCTACCTATATTCCTCTCTCCACCCTTTCAGCCATCAAAATCGTTCTACTTATTCATAACGTGAGATGAAATATATCTTCTCACATATCTTCTAGCTAGGTATCCATTTCATAGAGTTCTTTGTGTGCAGATGTGCCAAATCTTAGGTTCATATCCGATCAACGTTGGATAAGGTAAGGATGCAATATAGATAAGCATTTGAGATCAAGTTATATTACTTTGAGAATAAAGCTGCAAATGGCATCTGCTTCTTCGATTTCAAATTCCAATTCGATTCATTTATAATTGGATCAAATATTAATCTATCCCCTATGCAATCTAATATATATATATATAGTTGAAGTTTGTGTTAATGTTGTATTTTCAGTAGTTTGTCATATGTTTAAGTTTTATACAAGTAATTTTTAATTTATTTTGTTCATAAAATATAATATTAAAGTCATTTTTAATTTATCTTATTAGTAATATATAATATTTTGATTATTTTTAATCTAATTTATTTATACTATTTAATATCCGATTATAACCTGAATTAGATTCAAATCCGTTAGATATCCAATACATCATCCCTTTCAAATTCGGATGTAACCAAATCAAATTTGAATATGTCTATATCCTATTTGATCTGATCCGTTTGCAGCCCTATTTAAAAAATAATAAAATGGATTTGAAAGAAAAAAAAAGTAAGTGGTAGCCCATGTTATCCGTGCTATGTATGCACGTAATATGGCTCACCATGCATGAACGCGTTTGAAACGCGTCCCCTAGTCTTTAGGACTGATCCTCGTCGATATCTACTATCTGTTGGAGATAGGTTTTGTTACAGATAATTGATCTTATTCTTTGGATCAATATATATCCAAAGTGTACATATCCTTTACTATATATATCCAATGAATAAACTCAACTGATCTTATCTTTGGATCGGATTTCTCTCCCTTGAGTTAGTGTTTACCAAAAAACAAATGAAAAGGCTCAATCCAATCTATCTAGTAGAAACATTTAAAAAAATATTCTTAAAAGCACCCAAAGCAAATTTTGCTTTCTTTGGAAGCGTACTTTACAAATAGAAACAATCTTCAAAAAAGTGAGCCCCATAACTATTCTTACACAGAATGGAAAATGCTTAGGATCCATTTGGTTCCTAGTCGGAATTAGAATGATCCATTCTCATAATCTGTTTGGTTCAGAAAGGAATGGACATGAGAATTCAAATCAACAGGAATAGGATTTCATTTCTATGGAAGGGGCAGGGAATGGCCATTCTCTCAAATGAGGGAATGTCATTCTAACAAGAATGAAAATAGGATTCCAATTCTATCCAACCAAATAGTTGGAATCGGAATAATCCATTCCAATTCGATTCCAAACCCCTATTAAGCAAACAGACACTTAATCCAATTTTAAATACAAATTAAAGACAGTGTTGCAGAGAGATCGTGAGCAGTTTATGGGGTGGTATGGGTATTATTATATTTGAAAAATGACAAGCAAATCTGGTTAGGTCATGGCAATCCAATTTTAAATACCATTGCTCAAGTGATCTTTGATGTCCCCCTTGACCATGTGGGGTTTCGTAGCTTATAAAATCTGATGATCGTCGTTTCAAAGTTTTCATTGTCTAACCAGTCTGTTGGATTTGTCAGACTTGTTACTTTCGATCTGTGATTTTGTCGTTGATCCGCCCAATATTATGCTTCTCCTGGATCAGTTTTGGATTGGACCATTTAAACCAAAATCAAATTGGATGAATTGAACAGGCGGATAAGACACAACAAATTAGATCAAGCTAGACTTAGTGGTGTAAAGTATTTATTGAATTGAATTGGACCTGATCCATCTATAATGGATTTATATATACATTATTTGTTGATGACCCAGTAGTTAACATAGTCCCTCCGAAAATGGAGACATGAAATGAAATCCACAGAAGTGCAAGGTCTCCGGGGTAACATCACTGGACGGGCCCTCTCATGTGCACCCTGCTCTGTCCCCACCCGTGAATCCCCTGTAACGTGTAATATGTAATATCAACAAGAGAATCATACCATAGTAGGAACACATACCTGCAGCTTGAGCAACATATGCCCAGCCAAAGAAAAAGCTCCAGCAACAAATTGTCTTGTTTTGCATCAATTGTTTGATCTAGCAAGCATAGGCTATGGGATTTCCATCTTTAACATGCCAAATGCCAACTACTACGTTTTGATGTAATTTTAGGGCCTACTTGTGATGATGATTTTGCATCTGGTTTGAGGAGTGCTAGTACATGTATTTTCCTCCTTGGCATTATTGGCACTGTAAAAGCATTTTAGGTTCTAGCTATAACTATTTGCTTGTTTCTTCCATCGGGACCTATGTTGGGGTTGTTCTGAACAGAGTAGACTCACTTTTTTATTTTCACACTCGTTGTTGGGCCAATGCAACAGAGGACGAAGGAATCTCCATTTCCACAAGGAGGCAAAAGCAAAGCCATTTTGAGCCAAGCTGTTTTTGTTGGGGTCATTCATCTCTATATAATCCATTACAACAAGTTATACATCAAATTCGCCCATCGACGTTCCTAAGTTTAGACATCCTTTTACTCATTTCTGAAGCCTCCCCCCTCACATAATCATTTTCCTTTGACCCAAATCTCAAGGGAAATAATAGCTTTCTGGAGTCACGTGATTACAACCAGAGATGATCAAGGTCCCGTTTGGGTTGCAGAAATAAGGGTATGGAATCTCCGATTCCAATTAACTGTTTGGTTGAGTGGAATTAGAATCCTATTCCCATTTCTGGTAGAATGACATTCCCCCATTTAAGGGAATAGCCATTCCCTCCCCCTTCCTTGGGAATCGAAGCCCATTCTAGCTGAATCCGATTCTAAAGTATTTATCACTAATTTATGAATATTTTATTAATAATTTGTTATTTTATTATTATTTCTTATTAGTTTATTAATTTTTATTAATTTTGTTTATTATTTTAAAATTAATTTATTATTCTTGAATAATTGATGTGCATGTTAGTATTTTATTATTATTTGAATTATATTATATTAACATTTTATTTCTACTTTATTATTATTATTATTATTATTATTTAATAAATAATATTTTTGCCTTTTATTATTATTTTATTAGTAATTAATAATTAATATGTTATTATTTATTAATAATTTATTATTTAATTGTTAATGTATTATTATTATTTTTTACTTTAATTATATTGTATTAATATTTTATTTATACTTTATTATTATTATTATCATCATCTTTGTTTGTTATTATTAATTTATTAATATTTTATTATAGTATTATTATTTTATTACTATTTTACTAATATTTTGGTAATATTAGGATTTGGAGGGCTTTTTGTCTTGAGTTCTTTACTTCTTGACAGAGACACTGGAATGGGAATCCCATTTCCTATGTTGTGTTTGGTCTGAAAGAAAAAAGTGGAAAAAGAATAAAAAAGATAAAGAAATCTTTAGCTTTTTCCTACCTTTCCTTTCCTTTCCGTAAATTTTCCTTCAAAGCAAGAGTTTGTGTAGATCAAGCGTAGGAGATGAATAGATGATAAAGGCGGTATTTGATGCATCTCTTGGTGTATCTTTCAATCTATGGGAAGCTCAAAAAACCAAAAAAAATGTTTTTTTATATCGCACAGATCGACAAATCTGTAGACGAGCATGGGAAAAAAATCAAGAAAAATGAAAATCGGGAAGCTTCAAATGAAGCTTCAACTGTTTTTAACAGCCCAGTAAACCTCATCACAAACCAAAAAGTCTTCATATTTGAAGACAATATCCAAAATGCTTAACGCGTCTTTGAAAGATCTACTTATAAAGACTTGCCAAATAGCCTCAAGTGTTTACTGTATCATTATAAAAAATTGAAAACAACTATTATTTCCAACGAGTCTTATGACTTACAAGGCATTATCAGAATCCATACTCGCCCCATGTAAAAAGTGAAAAAAAAAAAAGATAACTGTTTCATAATTAAGGGTCTGTTTGGTTTGGGGGGAATAGGACCCTAGAATCGGAATCGGAACCATTCCGATTCCGGATGTTTGGTTGACCAGAATGGGAATGAGGAATCAAACCCGACCCCCTCCATCGGAATGTGATTCCCATTCCGCTATTAGTTTTCTTTTTTTTTTCTTTTTGGACAAAAATCCCCTCCAATCCAACATGCGATCGGGTTGCGATGAGAACGAATAATCCTATGCCCTTGATGTTACTGTCGTCAACCCCATTTCCAATGAGGAGGTCGATCTCTTCTCTCTTTCCTCTCTCTTCTCCTTCTTCTTCTTCTCACATTCCCTCCCTCCTGTCCTTGCTGATGCAATGGTCGTTGTAGTGGTAGATTGGACCGAAATCCCTCTCTTCTGATCTCTCTTCCCCCATTTTCCTTTCTCATTCTCCCATTTCTCCTATTTTTTCCCGATTTCCTTTATCATTCCTATCACTCTTTCGGTCAGCAAAGCACGGCATTTATGAATACGTGTTCATCATCTTCCCCGACAAGACGACAATCCAGTAGTGGCACGAATCCAGTTTTCCTGCATATATTCAGCGATTTTTGCCGTTTTTGGGTTTACTCTCGTCTACCATCGGTTTCATCAGTTTCCAAGGATTCCCATGTTATTGTTCTTTGTCACATGTTAAGAAAAACCATCTATAACGAAAATCGCTCGAGAGAATCCATTTTTCTTCCAGATTTCAAGTAGAGTCCACACCAATGAGGTTGTCTTCTCCTGTGAATCGCCCCCATCCACATTCCTGATTGTCATTGTAGCTCACAACAAACAACTTAAGGTGAAAAATCAATTGAAACTCGTCCTTGCTGCATCGATCAAGTCCAGGCCAAATCCCAATTAAGGTAAATACGATTTTCATTGCGTTTTACTTTGATTTTCATGCTTTTTTCTAAATTTTTTGCAAAATTATTGTAATTTTTGTATTTTTCCGCAAAATTTCTGCATTTTTGGTATTTTCATGCATTTTTTGTTTTTTTTGTTTTTATTTATTAAGAGCAAAAATGGAAATCATGGCTAATTTCGATTTTAACCACTTGATAAATCAAACAACATCCATTGGAATCCGATTCCGATTTCTGTTTGAACCAAACAGATAGGAGAAATAAACCATTCTGATTCCGATTCTAAAGGATTCCCATTTTGATTCTGATCTCGAACCAAACAGATCCTAAGAAATCTATCCTTTTCCGATCGAATTTTAGGAAATGAGAGAGAAAACGTCAATCATCACATATTCAAATCCTGGGGGTTCGACAAGGCTGTCTTTGATTTGATAAAATAAAAGAGAATAGAAAGTTGATAAAATAATAAGAGAGAATAGAAAGTTGAAGGAAATGAAGTGTGAGGGACCCCAATGGTAGTCTGGACTCTGGAATCAGAATTGTACATTCCAATTTCAACCATTAAGGTTGGATCTTGGGTAGATTTGTTATTTGGTTCACATTTTTGGTGGAATGACATTTTTCCCTTTGAGGGAATGGTCACTTGCTCTCCCTTCCTCTGGAATTAGAATCCCTTTTTAATCGATTTTTATTCTTATTTTTGTTTGAACCAAACAAGCAGGGAGAATATAGATTATTTTGATTCGAATTTCAATTATAAATCAAAAGGACCTTCAATTCTTTACATACATACATACATACATTCTATTCAAATAGCATGATTCAGTGAGTCTAGAATCACTTACCAATAAAATATGTTCTAACCCTTTACTAACATAATCTCACACCATACATCTCATACAAGGTGGGTCCCAATCTCATGGCGAGGTGTACTGTATTAGATCAAGTTGATAGAGGATTGAAACCTGTTTTGTTGGCAGAAAATCTCAACTTGAATTCAGTAAATACTAATATGTATATAATGAGTCCAAATCTCCTCCCAACAAAAGTCCAACCCAACAGACGAATCACAAATTCAGGGCCTCAATATAAGGCCTGGTTTTTCTTTTGGTCCATGTGAGTGGTCTTTTCTTGAGAGCAAATGAAAGTCCCATTGCTAGGAGTGTAGGACAATTTGACAATAAAATAATTAGAGCCAACAGTTTTACTAGTAAACCTGTTCACGGGCCAGGCTTTGGGCCTGAATTTACAATGTATTAAGTTTGGGTCCATTCAAATTTTGGCAAAAGTCAAACCCGAAATTAGCCTAGAATACTAATAACAAGAAACAACTTTGTATTACCATTTATATATCCTTCTATATTATATAAAATTGATACTTGTCTTGAGTTATGTATAAATTATAAAAATCAATGTCTTTGAACCATCGTTGACCCAAACAGTCGGACCATCTAGACCGGAAACTATTCAGACGACCAGTTTCATTTTACCCCAAACCCAATCCCTTGTCAAAACTGTTGAATTAGTCAACGAACCATTGGCTCAGATGGTTTGACTGCTGAAACGTTCGATCCAGAGAATGGTTTGCGGTTTATTTCTTATGACAAGTTACAACCAGAATGAAAAGGGAGAAGATCTCTCATATCTGAGATCTACTAAAGAGAGAAATCAGTTGAGAGATGTGTGAGAGAGTGAGAGAGATATGAGAGATCTCAAGTTAAGGGATCTGGGAGAACAGTTTAGATGAATGAGAAGAGACTGAAATAGAGAGAGAAAGAGATAGAGAGATTTGAGAGAAATCTCATACCTACTTTCATTGTCATTTCGCCACCATCACTGCCACTGTTGCCATTGTAGTTCACCATTGTCGTCATCGTCGTCGTTGCTGCTGCAACCTACATGTGACCTCCTCTTCCTCTTCCTTCATCTTCATCTTCTTCTTTTTCTTCTTTCTCTTCTAAACTCTCTTAGCTGCCGACAACTTCTCAAATCTCTCTCATTCTCAAACGGTCAAACCTTATATCTCTTATATTATATGCATCTTACCCTAATATTCAAATATAATGGGTAAGATGACATATCACCTATTAAAAAATTTAAATCATTTAAACTATTTGACCCAGATGATCAAACTGTTGACCAAAAAACTAATGGCCAAAACGATTTCATTTTCAAATCAATTTTTAAAACCTTGATAGAAATTAAATTAGAATACCATATATCTTATATATACACAATTATATAACATATAATCTAACACTAATACTATATAAAAACAGATGCTAAAATCATGTCGTAAAATTACATCCAAATACCTAGTATTGTACATAATTATATGTAACATGTACACTTACACTTCCACTATTATAACAAATACAAAGACAATATACACAGAATGGAAGCGATGCTGTATAAATACTTTCACAAAATTATCTCAAGTTTTCAACCATCAGTCCATCACAAAGTGCTAGATCTATAGCTGAAATATCTCTTTTTTTGTGTGAAAATTAAAAGAAAAGCACATCATTACAGACTTCGTTGGCTATTGTTAAAATAGTTCATGCATGGTAGGTGCATAATAGCTGATGAAGGGTGATTTGGCCCGACCTCATAACAGGGGGACACGTGGATGCGATCTGGCATAAGCGACAACTCAGCACCAGTTCGCTATAAAGCAACCTCGGGTACCCTATTATCTCGAACTAAAGTTACTTCGAGCTAAGATCATCTCGAACTAAGATCACCTTGACACCAGATCACAACAAGCATAACTCGGTACTAAGTCACCCAGTACTTAATCTAGTTTGAGATTTGTAGACATCAGCTCAGGGATACCGATCTGCCCTCATAAGAATCACAAAAATCACTCAGTGGTTCCTGAACTCCATGGGATCACGCTTCGTAATAGCTAGCATTATCTCCCCGCCCGATTTGGGTGGAAGTGATCAACCTTATCAGTTGATAGCGGTATCCCCAATTAATGCGGAAACGGATCCCATCATGGCGAGTATCCCGGAACTAATCTACGAAACTCGTGAAGACTCCATTACATAAAGGCTCTACCCCCGGAGGCCCAAGGTACGTGTAATTTTTCTGTTCTCTAGCTCTTGCATTCTAAGCTATTATAAGCTCACAACCAAGTACTAACTTAAGCATCGGAGCAACCTCGCCAGGTAAGCAACCCCGGGTTCTCTGATTCGCGTTTTGCAGATCAACCAAGTCCACTGTCTACTAGGAGCTAGATCACCTCCAGCAGGGAGCAACCAGATTGCACAACATCAATTGGCGACGCCTGTCGGAAACGCTACAAAAAGCTAAGTTCTCATCTCCTGAAAGGTTAAGTCCTCTTCTTCCAGAAAGCTAAGTTCTCACCTTTTAAAAACTAAAGCTATCACTTTCTAATTTCCATTGTTTATGAACTCAAAGACTAAGCAGGAAGTGGCCAACAGACTAAGCAGCTATGCCGATTTTATTTCAACTCGAACAAAGCCTCATCAGTCCTCTTCGTGAGGTACCCTTTACAAGATGAGCTCTTTGTGGCTTCCGCGAGAGTTGGCAGCCAACGGACTGCATGGACGCCCTTGCCGATCGAGCCTTTGAGGGCTCCCGTGCGAGCTGGTGACCTAAAGTCAGTAGTGTTGCCCCCATAGGTCGAGCTCCCAGTAGCTTTTTGTAGGAGTGGTTGATCGACATCATTAACGAGGCTGATGCAGCGAAGCCGTAACTCCAAAGTGTCGAACTGATAAAAGACCTTGGCACCACATAAGACCTAGTCGCCTCTTCGGCATGGGCAAAACCAAGGGTAAGGAGAGTGGACTATGAGTCGCTCCCAGAGCCTAAAGGCTAAAGTGTCGAACTGATAAAAGACATCGGCACCACATAAGATCTAGTCGCCTCTTCGGCATGGGCAAAATCAAGGGTAAGGAGAGTGGACTGCGAGTCGCTCCCAGAGCCTAAGGGCCTAAGGTACCGAGCTGACAAAAGACCTCAGCACCACGTGAGACCTAGTTGCCTATATTGCGTGGATGAAACATAAAGTAGTTCACATTCAGCATGAGAAAACAAAGGAAAGACTAATTCACTCTCAACACCATGATGGATGCAAACTTGATTTCTTCATAGCCAACCTCCACCTCGGTTGCAGGCTCCGCATCAAACTCACTATTTGGGACCAGTTCAAAGGATGTTGCATCGAAGTTTACCTAGGTGGAGCGACCTAATAGAGCAGTCACACAGAACCCCCTCTTAAGAACGACATGAGGAGCTTCACTCTTGAGGTACTTAGCCGGAACGCAGAACATCTTGATGGTCACATCCCTAATAAGGTAGATTCCTCGGAGTACTTGCTCCACCTCTTCTCGAGTAGATGAATTCACTCTTGGGCCCCGAAAATAAAGATGTCGAGGTCTTGCACAAGGTTGCAAATACTTGGACTCTTCCGACTTGGGAAGCAAATTGGATTGACGCTTACAAGCTCATCGAATTAGTCATTTCATGACAAAAGGAGCAATTTACTCCCTCCGTCGAGTTACTTTCAACTCGGGAGTGGAGGCAATTGAAGAGGGCGGATTTTGCCCTCCAATGACATCGTGACACGTGGCATCTTGAAACAAATGAGTGACACCCGAAACCACTAAGGCAACAACTTAGCCAAGATGGTGGTGTCCCAAATTGGCGACCTGGCATAGACGCCGACCTGGCGACCTGGCACAGGCGTCGAACTGGCAACTTGGCGACCTGACACTGATGCTGACCTAGCGACTAGCCTTTATGCCGAACTTGCAACCTCGACCATAACTCAGGTCGGCTAGAACCACCTTGTCCAGGGCTGACCTACAACACCTCGTCCCTGCTTGAAGTGACCTCGACACAAGGAGCAACCTCCCTCGAGGGCGTGCCAGCCTGACTGAGGTCCAGGTGGCGACCTGCGAGACATGTTCGTTAACAAATTTGGCACGCATATCCCAACACTCCCATGATCCTTGGAAGTTGGCCCAGGTATCGAACATTCTGGAGGGTGGTCAACGTGCATGGAGGTTGCCTCCAGGAATCTCGAACCACTTAGACGACCTTGCGGAAATCTCGGATACGGTGCGTGAAGCCCACGCCAAACAATGCCTATATAAAGGAACCAAGCCCAATGACATGAGGGGGCAATTAAGCATATTCTAGCTCTTATACTTTATGATTTTTTAGCTCGTATTCTACTATGAGAGTACTAACTTAAGCATCAGAGCGACCTTGCCAGGTTAGCCACCTCGGGTCCTCTAACATTAATTCCTTGTAGGTCTTTAAAAAATTACAAAGCTCAACAATCAATCCAGCTCACCACCAATCAGCTCGGCACCTAGCCTGCCCCCAATTCGGCCTGGTCAACTCGGCACCTAGTCCACTCCTAGCTCGGCCTGGTCAGCTCGGCATCTAGGTCCTCACCTAGCAAAATTCTCCACTTCGGCCTTCGAGTCATCGGTCACTTGGAAGCAGATCGAATGACGAGGTCCTTAGCACAAATTGATTCATCAATAGCGACTGCGATTATATTATTAACGGTACAACTCAGGAGGGGACGGTTTTATGTCGTCTAACAAGTTATGTAGTGGAAGAAAGAATTAAAAGAGATAGAATAGTAATAGCATTATCCTTTAATTAACATCTTGCTTAGTAACTCTAAACATCATTATTTTTTGCAAGAAAAAACGGACTTTCTATTATGTACAACAGATTTTCCTCTGTACACATTATTTGTTTTTGCTCCTAGCATGCTTTCCATACTATTATATATAAGCAATTATATTCAGGTCTCTATATATTCCATTTGGCATATCTTTTCGTGCGGATTGTTAGTTTTTTAGAGATCTGGCAATCCATGTCTTTGTTTTTTTTTGTTTGGTTTGGGGATGATTTAATTGTCCAAAAACTTTGCCTCAAAAAGATGTAAGAAATCTATTTCAGACCATTTTAGAGAAACTCTAAATTTTGTCTTTTATTAAAATACCTCTCCATTGAAGTGGGACTTTAGGTAACCATGTAATTTAATCATCAGCTTGCTAATTAATTGATTAATGATTGTTATAATAAAGTCTTAACTTGATTACAGTATTGGAATTCTTACTAGCTTCACAGTTCAGCCTCAAGGCCCATTTGGGAGGGCTGAGTTGAAGTTTTGGCTAAATTGATTGAGATGCTTCGAAACAACCCATAATGAGATAAGCTATTTAAAGGGCTGAAGGGGAAAGCCCTTCAAATGACTAACTGGCAGCTCATTTGGGATCTTTGGAACTCATTTTTTACTAAAAATAACTGATACGATGTCTATGCGAGGCCTGTTGGAAAGTCAAAAGCCACTAGGCCTCAGCCTTTCCTAACATGCACTAAGCACTTGGGAGGGCTTGGGTGAACATTCAACTAAATCCGTTCAACTACTTTGAGGCGTTTTAGATAGAGGTGTAAATCGGGCCGCATTGGGTCATGCCATGCTAGCCCACGGGCTTAGTCAGTTTGTGCTTCCCTCCTTTGGGATAGGGGGTTGGCCAGGCATGGCCCATGGCCCGAGCCCATGAAGGCTTGTGTCGTGGGCTTGGGTTGGGCTATAAATTTAAACATTAGATTTATGATATAAAACATTTTAAACTAAGAAATATGGAAAATTTCTCACTTTTCTATATTAAAAATTATATTTAAAATATAAAATATTAATATTTATCCATGGTTAGGTCATTTGATTTTGGTTGGTTTACAAATGGCCAAAGTGAAATTGATCCAATTTGGTCGAATTGAGAAATTTTTTAACCAAAACCGACCTAAAATACTAGAAAACTGACCAACTCAAGTCGAGTTGATCGGGTTGGTCGGTTTCATTAGTTTGGTGAATAAACCTAACTGAAATTAATTATTTTTATTTTTGTATTATAAAAAATATTAAAAGTAGTATATAAAATATGAATAATTATTGATTATTTAAAAAGTTGAAAATATAAAACAATTGTATACTCTTATGTGATTCTATTAGGGTCATTTACACACATCTTATAGTTTTACATATTTACTTAAACCTACCTTATAATTTTCATTTTATTAAAACGTCCCATATATTTTACAACTTATTTGTTTAACCAACATTTCATTAAGGAGTGTTTGTTTTGCCATTAGGCCCATAATTTTTTATTCCAAAAATACCCTAAATATTTTTTTTGTATAGAAAACAAAATTAACCAAATATAGCCAATAGAGTGGTTGCTCGTGTCTTAAAAAGGGTAAAAATGATATTTTTTTTCTTTTAATTAAATTTATTTAAATGAACATTAGGGTCAACACTATCATTGTCCACTATCATCTAATAGAAGATTGATTAAATACATTGCAAATTATAAGTGGTGTTTTAGTAAAACTTTAGCTATAGGGTAGATTTTAGTAAATCCATGAAACTATTAGGGGTATTTTAGTAAATGACTCTTTCTATAATTTAGCTTTTGATTAATAAATCCCGTGCATCGCACGGGTCCCCGCTAGTAAATATTTAAATTCTTGTTTTCTTGTTCTAGAACTTCTAATATACAAAATGCAATTTCTAATTTTAGAAATATGAGGAGAAATAATATTAAAAGCATACTGAACATAAATTTAAGATGTGACTTGCACATCTAATATGAAATAATTTACCACTAAAACATGGTTTTAGTTGAGATTTTAAAATATTTATTGTTGAATCATTAATACTAGCATTATCAAAACAAATAGAGAAAAGTTTATTTCAATTCCATAATTTTGTAAAGCATTTAAAATATTTGTAGTAATTGTTGGGCTAGTATGTGGTCATCCAATCCTAATAAAATTTAAAATTATTTTATGTAAAAGTCAATTTTCATAATAAAATGACCAGGAACACAAATATAACTTAAATTTTATTTAGAGGGCAAAATATCAAAAGTAATTGCAACTCTAGAATTAAGATTTGATAAAACATAAAGTAAAATTTGTTTATATGAATAAAAAATTTTAAAGCATCTGATCTAATGGTATTTCAAGAAACTCTTTTAAATTGTGGATTTGTAGAATATCCTAAAAACCTTTCAAGTTTAATATTTTCAACTAATAAAAATGGTTGTTTAGCATATGCAATATATTTTACTAATTCTTCCCTCATTTTTTTTCTTGAGAATATTTAAAAGTACCAAAAACCCCACAGCAAATTTGTATTTGTAATGTTTTCTCTTTTTCTTCTTTTGTTTCTCATGGGAGAGCAAATGTTTGGCAAACGACTTTTGTCCCTTCCTCTTCACATCTTTTATTCTAAATATTTTCCAGATCGGGCTAGTCAACTTAATGCCCTTCTTTTTTTCTTTCCCATGATAGCAATACTAGGGGTGAGAGCTCTAACAACATCAATAGCATCCATATCGGTGTTGACACTAGCATACTATGATTGAACAATTGACATTGAAAATGTTAGGGAATTGGTTTCAAGAGGAGGAGTTGGCCTTTTTTTAATTATAAAATAATAAACATTAAGTTAATTGCACTTACTTGAATTGCCAATTCAGGATCTCAACATGATTTCAGCGGTTGAAGCCTCCAAGCTTCCCAAATTGCTAATTTGAGATATTTGAGCAAGCCTTTTTGTTGTTGAAACTTGAACAAAGTTGACGATTGGAGAGTAGAGAGAGAGTATGAGAATTGGTGTGATGAGAGTGGTGGAGGATAAGGGTACTTATAGGAATTGAAAATAATTCAATTACCCAAAATGCCCTAAAAACTAGTTGTTTTATAGTTGTTGAGAGGGGTATTTTAGTTATTATAAATCCATTTATCACTTTACCAAAATGCCCCCAAACTAGTTGTTATATATAATTGTTGGGGAGTATTTCTATAAAAAAGCTCAAAAAAAGCAAAAACTAGCCATTAGGGGGGTTCCAACGACTAGTTTCCTTAGGCATCGTGCTTGGTCGTGTTGTACCGTGTCGGCCTATGGACTTGGAACTCCAACCCCAACACGACTTGCAAGTTGCTTGTTGAGCCACGAGCAACATGACCTAATTTGCACCTCTAATTTTAGAAAAATGAAGCAGACAACCAAAAAAATGATTGATTGACAACCAATTTGAGCTCTCTAGATTTTTCACCAAACAAAACTTCAAGGTTGTTTCATGTAGGCCTCACCTAGAAGATAGCCCTTCAAATGACTAACGATGGATCTATTGCATGTTCCTTTGCTCTTAAAACCTCTTATCTCTTGTCTCTTAGTTATTTTAAGAGGTATCAAGTGTGTTCAGTTGTCATTTTATTTTCAGACTTAATGCATTGTACATCATGCACGGTAACAATAATGCTTACGTTTATTTTCCAAAAATACCCTAAAAGGTTGCTCTTTTTTAGTCATGTAATGATTACTTTATAATAATAATAATAATAATAACATTTATTAGTTATTATCTAATTATATAATTAGTAATGAAATAACACTTATAAATTATTATTATTATTATTATTTTATTAATTACATATGTATTACTTAGTTACCTATATCATTATTTAATTACTTTAATTAATAATTATGTACGCATTTATTACTTATTAATTAATTAATTAATGGTCAATTCTTTAAAGATATTTAATAATTTACAATTTTTATCGATTCCTCTTCTATTAATTATTTTACATTGATTTAATTAAATTGTTTAATAGTTAAACAAACTTTTCACATTCAAGGTAAAAATGGTCATTTGTTACTTTTTAGAATTTAGCATTCACATTTCAGAACAACATTATCTACATATTGATTTTAGAACCAAGAAAAAATTCATCAACTCTAATACACATCTTAAAATAAGTATTACATTTTTAGATGCATTTAGACTTCAGTGTTTAGTGCAAATGAACAGACCCTTAGATTCTTTAGATTTATTCATCAAATATATCTCATAAGTTGTCTCGGAAAGCCAAAAGTTTTTGGAACAAAAATTCCATTTAGGCTGTGTTTGGTTGCAGTGCTATTTTATTTGCCCTAGTACAAGTAAATGAGAGTGCAAATGTAAAAATATGCAAATTCTTATTTAATTTTGTTTTGGATTTTACTTTATTCTGTTCCATGTCTTAATTTACTTTATTTGTGCTGTAATCAAATAAAATAAACTAAAATTTGAAACAAAAATAGGTTAGAATTTATACTTAAATCATTTGCACTGTCATGATTTTGCATTAGTGCAAATTTATTTGAATTGCGACCAAACACAACCTTAGGAACTCCTCTCCAATGTATGATTTCGAACTCTTCTCAAACGGACACAGGGAACTCATAGTCATCGGAACAAAAAAGTTTTTGGAAAATCTTCATTCACCCCATCTTACAAATTTTTACTTCATCGTAAAGTTAACAGCAGCACTAGGGAATATAATGTGATAAGTGGGGGTATTGAAAATTTTAAATTATTGTAAGTAATTAAAATAAAATTTTGTAAAGTGAGTTTAACTCTTTCACTCGTATTTCCCCAAGTTTGTTTACTTTGAGAAGCCATACAACCTCTCCTGTACAAATACGACGCGTATAGAGATAAAGGATGCTACTCATTTCGCTGCGTCCAGATAAATTGACCCTCTTAAGCCGGGGCCGTGCACTGACGAGATCAATTCAGCACCCCAAAAGAGTGCCTCCATAACGTTTTACAACACATTCTTCCCGTGTATTGAGAACATCTCTTAAAGATATTATAAAAAATGATGATATCATCATTAAATGATGTTTACAATACATGATGTGGGACATTGTGAAGGGCAATCTGGTGGGGTCTTATTTGAACTCCGCACTGACTGAAGCCGATCCCCTTTTCGCTCGCAGATGTATATGGGCTCACGTAAAAGTCTAGCCCACGGTCCAGACTCGTCCGCTTATCTGATTTTTTTCTACTTTTATACCACGTCAATTTATAATTCTTTACCAGACCTTCATCTCATCTCACTGCCTTCTAACGAGAAAACAAAGAATCCATACGCAGAATGTCTCAAAGATCCGGTTTTTCTTTCCAATCTACGTCCACGATGTCTGCCACTTCTACCTCTAGGGCTCTAACCACGACGTTATATTTGTCACATCATCGACTCCGGTCTGATTCGGAATAGCCTATCAAAAGGTCGGATCCGGTTCGAGTCAGACTTAGACCCAAAACCGTCCTTATAAAAATTGGAATAACTGGTCTGACCCGATTATACTAACAGAATTTTGTTATCATTGATATTTCCATGTAAATAATAATTGAAATTTTGGTTTTTAATAATATAACCTTAGAAAAAATGACAGTAAAACTATAAATTATTTATGTTTAATAAGTATTTTTAATCAAAATAATCTTACATATTATCTATTAAATTTACTCTTTTAGACAAAATAAAATATAATAAAAATTATAAAAAACTAAACAACCTTCATATATTATTAACAAAACAATCAGTTCAGATCTAATAACCAAAACCGATTCAATTACGGACAAAATGACAGAACCAGAACCGACATACCCGGTTCGATTTGATAGGTCAGAGAGAACCGATCACGGCTCTGTAACTCCAGCGGCCCAGATCCAGACGGCCTCTTTTTGGTTTGTGTTGAAGAGAGATGCATAAAACTGATAAAAGTGAACCAAAACGGGAGCCCGGACCCACAGCATTAAACGTAGGCATCAAACAAAGCACCCGTGTGACATGATGCTTCCACGTGGTATACATAATACCATACCATTTCCGGCGCTGACTTGGCATAGACGGATTTTGGCGGGAGAAGATTCCGCAACCGCAACAAAAGATATTTTGCCGGGACCTGCCAGCTGGAATTTTTCCACGTGAGCTCGGATGGGGACCCCACCTTCCAGAAACCAAATGCAAAATGCAGTAGTCATTCGTCCCAAATTCACGCCAAATTCAATTCCCGCTCGGCAAACTTTGACGGCTTGTAATATGACACGTGTCCACACCTCAAATCCCAGCCATCCGTGACAGATGGGACGGTCAGAAGCTCGGGCAGAAGGTAAGACACTGAAACCGTTCGATGAATGGCTAGAAATACATCGACGGACTGTAACCAAACTAAGGTCAAGACGGGCAGATCTAATTGCCTTTAAGAGGTGTAGTTGCCGCCCTTTCGTTCCTCGCTCCATTGAGGGTCTTCGAAACCCTCGTCTTCACGCTGCCCTTTCTCCTTATTTTTTATTTTCTTTTAATTTCCTTCCTTCTCCGGCTGTCATCCGGCGATAACTGCTCACTTGCCGGAAAATCTTTTGGTATTCCTTGCCCTTTTTCCCCGTGCTGATGCAGTACCTCATCATTTCTCAGCCATCTACAGTCGAGCTTTCTTGCCGGATGTTCGCCGGAGTCCGATCAATCTGATTTAATCTCGTGCATGCATGGCGTCCGCTCTCTTGGCCAGTCGGAATGAGCCGTATTGGGGAGAACGGAAGGTTTATATGAGGAAAAACCCTAGTTCTAACCCTCTCCTTAAGGCCAACCCTAACCCTAACTCCAACCCTAACAAGTCGATCTATGGCCCTCCAAAACAAATTCATGGCCGGCAGGCTGATGAATCAGCGGGCGTTTCTCCGGCACTGTCAAACGATTCGTCTTCACTGAAAGGGAAATCGATCAACCACAACAATCGAAGAGAATCGTCACTTGGGGGATACGTTACCTTCAATATCGCAGCTTATTCGAGAAGAGAGCTAAAGGAGCTCAAGAAACGCCTGATCTCGGAGCTAGAACAAGTCCGGAGCTTGAGCAGCCGGATCGAACTGAGAGAAATCCAATCTAGATCCGGTTACAGCGCTTCTGGCGGCTATGGAGGTAAGGAAGTCACCTCTGCAACAAGGCCGCCTTTACATCTAAACCAATCCTTAGATTCATCAGGTGCCGATGGAGCAAAAGAGAAACGGACTCCGAATGCGAACCAGTGCTATGGGCACTCTGATTTTGTCACGGGAAAGGAGAGAATGCCTCCTGATGGCAAGAAAGGTTCAGGGAGCAAACGTCCTCTTCCTCCGGCCTCTGGCAGAGACCCAAAGCGGGCAGCATTAGAACCCGCCCCAACGGGCAAGCTAATTTCCGGTGCAATGAAGCGCTGCGGGCAGATCTTGTCCAAATTGATGAAGCACAAGCACGGATGGATCTTTAATGTCCCTGTTGATGTTGATGGCATGGGGCTTCACGACTACAACCAGATAATCAAGCACCCAATGGACCTTGGAACCGTTAAGACGAAGCTTGGCAAAAATCTCTATGCATCGCCTCTTGATTTTGCCTCTGATGTTCGATTAACCTTCAACAATGCCCTTGTATATAATCCTAAGGGTCATGATGTTTATAACATAGCGGAGCAGCTGCTGGCTCGCTTCGAGGAGATGTTTAAGCCTTCTTACAAGAAGTTCGAGAATGAGCAACAACGCATGATTGCTGTCTCCACCCACGCCGCGACTACAATTGCTGCCTCTGCGATGGAGATGCGACGAAACTCTTGGACTCGAGTTCCAACACCGGAGAGGTCAAGAAAACTTGAACACGCTCCGGTTTCAACAGCAAGGCAGGCTCCAGTATCAAATCCCCCACCAAACCCACAGGCGGCACAGAGACCAGCTCAAACGCCCCCATCGGCTGCTATGAAGCCACTGATGGCAGCAAGGTCTGCCATGGTAAAGCAGCCAAAGCCGAAGGCAAAGGATCCAAACAAACGGGAAATGAGCTTTCAGGAGAAAGAAAAGCTGGGAAAGAACCTCGAAAGCCTCCCAGACGAGAAGATGGTACAGGTGTTGCAGATCATAAAGAAAAGAAACGCTAAATTGGCGCAGCAGGGGGATGAGATCGAGCTTGATATTGAAGTTCTGGACACTGAGACGCTTTGGGAGCTTGATCGTTTTGTATTCAATTTCAAGAAGATGATGAGCAAGATTAAGAGGCAATCAATTGCTACCACCCCGCTTTCCGTGGCCCAAGACAGCCAGGTAATGACATTGTTAATCTAGGGCTTGATTGTTTGATGTTTCCCCACCTTCTTGGTTAGTGACATTGTTTTTACTTGAAGCAGGCTTTGGTAGATGAGAAAACTGAGGCAGCAGCAGCCGCAGCAGCAGCAGCTCCAATGTCAGCTTCTGCAAAGAAGGTTAAGAAAGGGGAAACAGTGGAGGAGGATGTTGATATTGGGGAGGATATCCCAACAAACAACTTCCCCCCTGTGGAGATTGAGAAGGATGCTGGCTGTGCGAGCAGATCGAGCAGCTCTAGCAGTTCAAGCAGTGGCTCATCCTCATCCAGCGGTATGAAAACCATTACCTTATCTCTCCATTGTTTACCTGTCTTTTGGGTGTCGTTAGGGAGAGCTTATTTTGTAGTTGTTGCAGATTCGGATTCAGGAAGCTCGTCTGGAAGCGATTCTGATACTGATGAGGCACAGTCCCCTTTTGTCGAGTCAAGAGTTTCGCCCAGGACCCAAGGAAGTTAAGTAGGAATGGTGGGCGGATGTGGAATGATCCAATCAAAACTGGGAGACGGCCAGGAGACGGCCAGGCGTTGAATTGGGGGAAATGAAGATGGAATGGAGAGTACAGCTTCTCTCATTCACATAAGCTGCGTTGCAATTTCTGCCGTTGTGTTGTGCGAGTTTATACAAGATGGTGAAGCTCAGGTTCTTCTCTGTGGGTTGTGTTGGTTTTTCCGATTTTTTTCCTTTTGGTGGTTGCAGTGGAAAAAGGGAAGGTGGGGGGGAGCGGTGCAGAGTTGGCTCTGGCGCTCCTTATTTTGTAATATATGTAAAAAAGAGACGGGGTTCAAAAACAACTGAGATAAAAGAAGATTTAAGAGATAGATCTGTTGACTGTCGAGATTGAGTTTGTGTAGGTATTTAGGTTAGTGGACCCACAAAATCAAAGAGAGGAGATAGAATTGAGATACTTAATTTTGTACCATTCAATATCACCATATGATTTTCTAATCAGAGAGAGCTTTTGACAAATCAATTCTTTTCTTCCTTGAGGTTTGATCCATTAATCCATGGGCAACAAACACCCACTGCTTGGCAAGTTGGCGACGGTACTTAACAGAGCAATGATAAAAAGAACAAGGCTTCTTCCCCCCCACCCTCAGAAGGGAAAACACGTGGCGTTGCCTTTCTTTTTAAGGATTAAGGCATAATACTTAAAACAGCTAGTAACGCTTTGAACCAACTTTCTACGGCTACAACTACCGCTTTTCTTTGGCCATCTCCAGGGTCCAATTAATTATTGTTGCAACACCCATTGCAACAATGTGCTTTTGCTCGCTCTTGCGGGGTTTCAACCATTGTTGCAGCAGCACCCATTGCAATTTCTGCAGGTTTCTACCCTGGACAATTCTCTTTCACTGGTTTTTGCTTGATAATTTCTAGGAACTAGAATCTTATATTTCTAAAGCTATCACTTATCAGTATGAAGAGAAGAAAATCATCATCTATCAACAACCAATTACAGGAGCCGGCAGGGTGCGACCACGGAGGGTACAGTTGAGGAATCATTTCTTTTATGGTGAAACATCAATTATGATCTGGTAGTGTTTAAAGAGGCAATAATGAATCCCCATAACCATCTGCCTTATATGTTAACCATCTTACTGGATAACTTAATACATAAATAAAAAGCTCAACCCTATAGGGGTTATCCGAATTTAGGTTTCAACAGAACTAAATGGACGAGGAAACTTCCACCTTGTCTGTATGTGGTGCAGCTATGGCGTTTTCCACCTTTGGTGCTTTTTGCTTGCCAACAGTCTTTGTTTCAAGGAATTGGCAACCAGTCAAGTCAAATCAGAATCAGAGATGCTTGCTTTGCAGGCGGGGTGGGGGGTGTGTGTGGGTGGGGGGGTACATATCTCACTCATGGGTTGCAAGTCCTACTCGTTACTAGTATGGTGATTGGTGATCAGTCTTTGATTTGGGAAACCTGACATGTGCAGATTTGTTCAAGAACATTATACTATTCAATAACGCCCCCCTCCCCCTCTTCTTTTTTTGGTGCCCTGATGATAGATATAGCAAAAGAAACAAACTAATACCTGCTTGGCAAAGTGGGCAGAAATTTAATGATAAAACAAAATGCCAATAACCAGTAGAAATGTGAACCTTGAAGCATTTTTTTTTTGTCCTGCCAAAAACACTAATACCTGCTTGGGCCTTGGCAAAGGATAAGAATCACTTGTCTCAGTGTAATTTGCTACCCAATACCCATCCTGAAAGAACAGAATATGGCTGAGGAAACTTAACTGCGAAGATTGAGGAAGCAGCCTTGAATAAAAGAAAGGGTTTTCAAGGAAAGTTTTTACTTTCAAGATTGACTGAAGAAACAAACAGGAATTTTAATGGTAGGGAAATAAAAATAGGACTATGAACCTGTCATCTCATAGATAGCATCATTGGCCTAAAATACACTGAAGCTGCTTTGTTTGCATGGCCAGAGCACAAGGAAACACCAATTCTAGTGGGGCTGCAACCAAGATAGAGGAGAATTTTAACTTTTAAGTCAACATGATATGCATTTAATTGAATATCAATTTGCATTTCAAAGGGCAAAATGAGCTTGTACATACACACCATTTCCCAAGAAAATATGCACAGATAGCAGTTCCAGGTCTGTGAAGCACCAGGGTTACTTTCTGTTTGAGGAAGGAAAAGCAATTGACAAAAAATTAGATTTCCATCTAGAGAAGTAGATGAGGGGAATGTTTATTATATGATATTCTCCTAATCACTAATGTATAGAAATTTTAACAAGAGAAAGGAATTGGTGGCTCAGAGCAAAATGAGTAGTACATAGCATGTTTTGCAGATATTAAGTGGAAATAAGAGTATTAAGGACAGTTGGTATAAATTAAAGGAAAAACCATTTAAATGAAACAGAGGGGTGCCAGACATACAATTGAAGGATAAAAGTCATAAGACTATTGATATTGAGAGAAAAAGATATAGGCTGAAGTTGGGTAATATCTGATGTTCCAGAGCACAAAGCTTCAGGTAAAATGAGAGGAAAGCAACAAAAAGCACAATTTTGGGTAAATATAGAAGCATCAATTTAAAGAATATTCAGGAGATTTAATAAAAGGATCCTAATGATCATGTGGGAAGATAATGAAAAATAAGAGAGGTTGTATGGAGAACAAGAATTTCGAGAAAGAAGTTAGATAAGGGACGCAATCTAGAAGTTTGTGAGGTCAACCCAAGTTAAGATTTGATAATGGAAAATGTTTGCATCAAGAGATAGTAGGGAGGAATTGAACATAACAGGTGCCAAAAATAAGTTGGTAAGACATAAGACAGAAAATGGGTCAGGTCCAATTTAGAGGCAAGTGATAAAATACTCAATACTGTTGACAAAATAATGGAAACAGAACAGGCCCAAATTATTAATATTCAAATTATTTATGTTAGTAATACAGCTAACATCTAATGAAAATTCCCCAAAATTCAAAGTCATCCTTAGTGCCAACATGACCAGTCACAGTCAACTACAAAAGATGGATACACTTAATATATGAGAACATTGATATATGATACAAGAACATTGTTAGGAAGCTAAATCTATCTGAGCCCCTTTTTGGGAACACTTAAAATAAGTGCTTATTCGAATAAGTATTTATTTTAAATGGTGGGACCACACAATAAGTGGAAAATAAGCACTTATTCATGTTTGGAAAAAAACCCAGAATAAGTGCTTATTTTGAAAACAAGCATTTCAAAAATAAGCCAGAATTGTGTGGCTTTAAGTGCTTATTCAATATGAGTACTTATTTCTTTTTCTGGAACAAGACTGTCCCCAATGTTTTGTTCATTCTCCAGGGGCTGCCCCTATCTTTAAAAGAAGATTACTGTTCACCTCTCTCTCTCTCTCTCTCTCTCTCTCTCTCTCTCTCCTCTTGTTCCTTCTACCGTCATAACTGAGTCTTTCCAGAACCACCACTGTCTCTCTCTCCTTTTATTTATTTATCTCTTTCTTCTTCCCCCTCCTCTCTCTCTCTCTCTCTCTCTCTCTCTCTCTCTCTCTCTCTCCTTTTTTCTTTCTTTCCTCCTCTCTTCCTCACACCACTGCTGTGGTGAACATGGAAACAGGTTCAGTTATGGGAAAAGTATTTATTTATATTTTTTATTTGTCTTTGTATTTATCCAATATATGACTGTTAAGTTAGGCTATAATTGTCATTTCTGCAAAAAATACAAGTACTTAAGAGATAAGTGGCTCACCAAACACTGCAACACAAATGAGTATTTAAAATAAGTAGAAGTGATTTGAGAAAAGACCTCCCAAACACTAATATGTACTTATTTAAATAAGTACTATGACATTATACAGACAAAAGTAAGTTCTAAATAATTTAAAGGAAAGATGAAACTATGAAGTATGAGAAGTAGTCCCAACTTTACATGAGAAATCAAGCAAAAAAATCATTTACAGATCCACTACGTCAAAGTTACAAAGAAAAAAACTACCAAAGTTCTCTCCCAAAAGCTGCTGGCAAACACATACAAATGCCTATAAACTAGGAAATTAATCCAACATGGAAAGACTTTTCTACCCAGTTGTTACACAATGACCACTCTGGAAGCCCTCTGTTCAACGAAAGACCTTTCGGATTTAGAGACATCTCTTCAAATCTATATGATAGGTAAGTTCCATTTAATGCACATATACTTCACCATATCAGCAAAAGTAAGATTCAGATAAGCAAAGGGTTCCTAGAACTACTTGTATACCATTCATAGTTTTTTTTTTTGTGTGTGTGCATCAGTTCATTCAAGTATATTTATTGGTATGTGAGCAAAAGGCATTTTCCAAGGACGTATAATAATTAAAAAAAAATAATATGGACTTGACTTAGTTTTTAATTTCGCAAAATCTGTTTTGAACACTTCATATTGGTGTTGGACACTGAAACACATGATGGTGTATAGATCCGAATGATCTGGACCTTTAAATGACACAAGAAAAAGATACCAGTCTAGAATTATGTGTTATTGGATAGATAGATTTCATTGCAAAAATTTGGACCTTCAAATAAGGAAAGAATTTCCCCCTTTCTTATTTTGTAGATAACTATAAGTTGCATTGGACAATGAGCTGAAAACTTTGGCTGTTGGGGGCCAACAACCTGGGCTGTTGTGAATGTTCTTGGGCATGACACGTCAACCCATTCAGTCCCCTGCTTGTCTTTTTGGTCAAAAGAACATTGAGGACAATTACTCTTTTACCTCACATTCATGGTAACGTGTCATGCGCAAGAATGTTCCTAGCAGCCAAAGTTTTCCTGACAGTGAGGGTTATGGGTTACCTTAAATACTTTAATTACATCATTTCTTACAATTGAAAATCTAGTTGTTTATCACTGTAAAGAATATTATCAAATGCAAAGACTTATCTTAGCAGGAAATTTACTATGAGGTTAGCAAGATCAGTGACCTCTGTTCCATATACAAAGCATCTGGTTTACAACTCTGTGGTTCACTTGAATTTTCTAGTCTAATTTTACCAGATTTTGGAAGATATCTGTATCCTATGTCTCTTAGCCTAAGTCTGGTGCTATTAATCTCTATCACCTTAGAAGTCCGAACCTTGCAGGTGTTTGTAGAGGAACCAACATGGAATTTCAACAATGTTCAAGTCAACGTTGGGCCTTTGTTTTGCCATTATCCATGATATGTCTGCAACATCTTTCAAAGTCTGCTAACTTGATTTTTGGATTTAAAGAGTGAGCTTGCTGCTATTTTTCTCTAAAATCAAATAGATGATTCCCTGATGGGAATGAGACTCTCTCCAAAGTTGATGTATTCTTATAGTGCTGACCAAAGCCAACTGAAAGGAGGAAACATAGAATAGGCCTATTGTAGTACCAATTGTAGATGTGTGCATTCCTCTTAATCAAAATAAATGTTTCTTCAACTGACAGGGAAGGGCATGAGAATGAACCACAAAATTCCACCACTCCCTCCTAAAAACCAAGCACCAAACTTTCCTTTCCCACAAATCATTTTAACTGTCTTCAAACTGATCCATTTTTTAAGAAAGAAAAATAATTCTTACGAACGGTTATCAACATTTTTCCCAGATATGAGTTAGAATTACAAACTAGCTTTAAATAGAATGATTGGCGAAACATGATTCATGTAGCCAGCCCCATATAGTTGGGATAAGGCATGGATGATGATGATGATGAGTTAGAATCACAAACATAGCACATTTTAAGATAAGTTATAATAGGAAAAAAAGGAAGGGAAGGCAAGATAAAATAACTCTTTAGAATCCCACATAAGAAATCCCCAAGTAGGAACCCTGAAGCCACCCACCTAACAATGGAGATAAATGTAAGAGCTCAAAAGAAAACAATCCTTGCTAGCATCACTTCACAATATCTCTGAAGCCAACATTTAGGGATCCCTAGTGACACCTCATAAGAAGCCCATATTTAGGGATCTCTGAAGCAACCTGCTTGACAATAGAATAAATGTGAAGTGCTGACAACAGAATAGTCCCTGGAACCATCATGTTCCCAGTCACAAGTCCAATTTCTGAGTGGCTTAAAGGAACTGATAACAAACTGCCCAAGGAAATAAAAAATGTAATCATGGGAAGTTCAACCTTGATCCCATCACTATTGCCCCATGGCATGTAAAAAGATGGTTCAGTTCCCCTGTAATATCTCCTTTCTGATTTGTTTCCACGATGTGAATAGATCCCATCCTTTGCATCCTTAATAAATACAGTTTATGGAAGTAACTATCATGACTATAAACATTTACGCATCCATATGATAACTTCCAAAGAATTAAGCTATTTGAGAACATAATATAATGCAACAGACATCATTTTTAGTTTGTACCATAACAGCATTTTCTTCTGGAAGAAAGCAATCTGTGCCTGTCTATTGAAGCCATTAAACAAACAACTTGAAATAGCATCTGCACCAAGTTTTTTTCCTCATTCTCAGGCCTTTTTGGGTTTCAGTGTCCAATAAAAAGCTCAAAATGGGTTTTTACAATTGACAGAAATGTTGTTCTCTATAAGTGAGAGCAATATTGTAAGAGTTGGACTGTTCATAAAACCAGTAAGGCCACCAGGTCACAGGTTAAGCAGTTCAACCACTGAGTTGACCCAGTGACCCATGATATCATATATATATATATATATATGATATTACATACCGTAACATGTGTATTGGTTGTGATTTAAAGGTCATTTTTCTGATCTCCATTCAAGTGATTCAGGTTCAAGTCTTGTAAATCATGTTTTTCTATACATGTTTGCTGTCTGTCATCTCTCTGAGACAAATTATATCGATATCAATTACAATAAATAAATGTCATAATCTTGTTGTCCAATGTTTGATTTAAAATTGGAGACCCTTGAATGAATATGCACCCTTTGCATGATACACTTGCAATAAGGTAATTCAAGCACCAAGGAGAACCTAAATTACCAGTAACCTCATAATAAATCTAAATCTGCACCCTAGTCATGTACTTTGCCTTTATTGCTTTTGCTTTGTTACCAAAAATAATCTAGATGTGAAACTATATTTCATAAGAAGGGAACATCAACACTCAACAAACGCTTTATATTTTCTCCATGTGGAGAAGGACCCATATCCCCAATAAATGCTTACCACATAAAAGGGTTTTTGTATGGAGCAATTCCAAGTAACATCCTATCTTACTCTTGATCACCTTCAAAGGGACGTTTTGAACATGGTATGATCAAAACAGATGCACCCTATACCAATGACAGATTTTTATGAAGTCTACTAGTTGGAATTAAATCCAAAACGTAAAGACCTAAGAAACGAGGCATAAACAAAAATTCCACAAGGGCTGCAACGCATATTTGTATGAACTATCAGAACCAATTGTAGTGTCTTGTAATCTGGAAACCAAGTAGACAATAGGATAGTAATGGAATCTTACAATTGATAGAGGATGCAATAATGATTAAAATTTTGGAGTTTACATATGACACTCAATCTTGGTAATATGATTGGCATACTAACCCCAGAAGTTAGCTCAGCCAAATTCTGCACAAGGAAAAGGATGCAACTTGTCCATGGAAGCCAAAGCCTCATCTTCTGTGTGAAAATGAAATATTTCAGAAGTATGCAGCATTGGATAATATAATATTAGGTTTTCCCCTATGAAGAATGGTGCATCCATTCTATCAAACTATTGCGTTTTTCACTTAAAAAAAAGACATTTTTATCAATCTCCTTATGAAAGAAAATATAGGAGAAATAGGAAAAAAGCAATCAAGTAGAAGACTAGAAGTGCCAGTGTGAGGAAAAAAAAAAGCAAAGTGGCATAGGATGAGTTCCAGGTATAGCCAATATCTGAGGAAGTACACTAGTGCAATAAATTTTAATGGTAGTTAGAGAGTTTAAAAAAGAAGAAGACAGTGTTAAGCAACTAACTAGTTAGGAGCTTGCCACCCAAAAACAGAATTGATGTATACACTAATTTTAGGGAAGTAGTATGCACCTGTAATTAAAAATAGTAACTCCCAAATCTGAAGTGAATGAATTGGTCATCACCTCCAGCACTTTCTGATGCTCTACTATTGTTGCTTGTGATATGATCCTGTCCGATCTGTTCATGCTTCATATTGTTCTCTGGTGGATAAACAAACAATGAAAACTGGAGAAACCATATCCAAATCAATCTAAGGGTCACCCACCCAGCACCAAAAAAAAAAAAAAGAAGGTGCCATCACACTCTCTTACAACCCTACAAGTAAGCATTTGGTTAGCTAAACGGGAAAAATCACAAATAGTATGGACTGAAAAACTCCCACCCCAAAAGTTAAGAAAATAAACATCTGGTTGGCTGAAACCAGACTGCAGAAGGCCTAATCTAAGTTGTGCAATACTGGAAAATTTTCCCTTCAATATCAATGTTTCTTGCTTCCTACAAACTATCTTTCAAAATATGGAACAATATTGATAACTTCAGGCAATAGAAATCAATACTGTTTTCATAAATATGTATGGATGTTGATTTTCATTTCCTTTTTCCAAACATTGTCTTCTTGAACATAATTTAGACTCATGACAACAGATCCAAGGAACCTCCTCATCACAAAGTTTGGGAAACATAACTATAGTTCGAGATCACCAACTGGATGGCTGCATAACAATTGAGGAAAAAAGAATTAAGAATTCGGCCCCAACTTTTTGAGATTCAAAGGAAATAAAAGAAATTACATCCAATAAATCATTAAAAAAAGGAATTGGCAAATGACAACCATGAATTTTTCTAGAATATTCTGACAAGTGGGAGTCCATCTTCAGGACAATATTTGATTATGAATAAATTACAAGCCAAATAAGCCTCCAATAATTAAATGGGAAATTTTACCATAACATATTCTGTGGTCCCTTGTAAGCATAAATGAGCAAAACTTTATCTTTTCTTTATTCCTTCTTTTTTCTTATCTTTTTCTGGTAGGTGGAGGTGTGCTTGGGTCGTTCTGCTTCAATTCGTGGGAGAAGAAAAAAAAATATAAGGTGTTCTTCAGAGTTGAGAGGAGGAGGATAGAGATCAAGAGATCCATCGACCCAAATGAATCCATTAGTACTCATAAAGAAGGAAGACCAAGAAAAAGAAAGAGAAGAAAATAATCTTTCTGAGCAAAACTTCCATCTTTTTTGTTGGTCGGGGGAGGTGGTGCTGGGGTGGGGGCGTTCTGCTTCAATTCGTAGAAGAAGAACAAAAAAAACGCGGAGTTCTTCAGAGTCGAGATGCGGAGGGCAACAGAGTTCAAGAGGACAATCGATCTAAATGAACCTACTAATGCTCCAACAGAAGGAAGACCAAGAAAAAGAAAAGAGAAAAATGTTCTAAACAAGAAGAAAAAACAGGGATCATACCTGAGTATGTGTTCAGATCACCACTCAAATAACAAATCCTCAATGAAAATCTGACTCAGAACCTGCACTAAAACGATGAAGATTATTAATCACTTCTTCCCTTGTGGTAAAAAAAGTTTTTGTTTTTAAGTTGATGTTTTATTTATTTATTTTAGCATCAGAAAGCATGATCACACTTAAAACAACGACTGAGAAACATTGTTTTTGACTATTTTCAGAGAAGGGCTGTTGAATCTTTTTAGGGTTCATTGGTTCAACCAATTTAAGACCCAGATCACACAATAACACACCTCAACGTAATTTCCAACACTTAACTGAATGACAGCAGCAGTTGATTGGATTGACGCAAGTTGAAGAAGGTGAGAGGGAGATAGGACCAGCCAGGCAGCCACAGCCAGACCCTTGCACGGAACGGAATGTCGATTCGCCCTACAACTCTACTTCGTACATCACACATCAAACTAAATGGGCCCCCTAATTCCAGAATTCCTATTACTCTCTTTAACTATTTTTTTTATTCACATTAAAAAAACATATCCATCCACAAAATTGTGTAAGTTTTCCACACCTACAAATATTTCAGTTATTATTTCCATTCCTTTTATAGCGAAAACTCTATTTTTCATTGTAAGAGGAAGAAGATATAACCACGATTTTATTATGTTCCTGTAACTACAATCCAAGTCTCATGGTCTCATCAAAAACAAAAAAATAAAAAATGAAACTTCAGTGGCCATCGCTTTTCCCTTCCATAACTCATCAGTGCAAGCCGGGAGAAAACGATGGTCTTCGCTCCTTGGAGTCTCAGACTTGCATCGATGAGAAAGGAAAAAGAAGCATGGCGATGGCGGTATGTATCATTTTGGGTAGTGGTACTGGGCTAGCCCGGTCATGGACATGGAGGACCATGGCATTTATTATTACTTTGAGCCGGACCCAGAATCAAAGGTGCTGCAACTGCAAGCCAACGACATGCCTCGTGACTTCTGTGGCAATGGGGGATAAAAGCATAAACATGCACGGACTGAGACAGACGCAGACATATAACTGCGAAAGCACGTCGGATGGCGTAGACGCAGGCAAAGTCAGCACCTTCGTACGAAAAGGCTTGTGTCATCTAGGTAGAGTTTGGTAAATTGCGCAAACCTACCGTACTTTTTTACGGTGGGCATTTATTTGAATAAACGATGTCACATACGTGCCGCTTCATCGTATTCCCTACGCAAGGGTAGACTTTGGTTTACCGTTTACGTGCCTTTTTATTACGGTGGAATGACCAATCAGGTCAGATCAGAATTTTATAGTCTCAAAATATAGGGAAAATGCATCCTAATCGTGAATTAATGCATAATTAACGGGCAGGTTGTGGTTTATAGGAGAGAGGGATAATAGGTAGGGGGGGGCTGGAATTCAGAATTCTGCATCGGATGCTTCTCCGTTTTATTATTGGGAAGCTTTATTTTAGCATTTATGCGAAGATAGTTATTTATTTACTCATTTGTTAATTTGGCATCTAATGGCGTGGAACGGGTTTATCATTGTTTTTCTTGGTTTTTCAAACAAATAAAGTATAAAACATTTAGTCAATAAATGTTCATAGTTACAAACACATACTTTATGTAGGTGTTTGGCATCTAAATGTGCTTAGCTATCACTGATGGAGCGCGATCCGGCCGGTCTTAACTGTCCACGACCTTGCTTCTGAACGGGGTAGCAGGGAACCTGAAACGGAGGAGATGGAGAAGCTTCGGGCGGAACCCGGTGTAGAGGCTCCGAAGCTCAAGTTTGAATCCTTCAAAAGCAAGGTAATACCGGATAGCGCAAAGTTTGCATACCTCTCTTATAATCACTTCGTGCACTCGCCTCGAGGCCCTTGTCAGGTCGGGTATGATTACCCTTGTACTTGTCAATTCGGTCGTCGTCCTTTCTGCTCGGACAGAACCATCACTGCCTAACCGTCTTTTTAACTGGAGATGGCGGTGTCAGTGGCGGTGGCAGGTGGCCGTTTAGAGTGCGGCCGTCAAACGTCAGACCCCAAATCAGTCAGGCGCGGTGCCCTCGAGCACGGACTTCCTTAGTGTCAGGCATGGTACGACTTGTTTGGTTTGGTGCCCAGAAGGTGATGCGGAGTGCTGAGCGAGGCGAAGTCTTGAGCTCGGAGGTATCTATAGGGCAGGTCAGTTCGGCGAGGTGTATCCCGAACTGTTACAAGGTGGCCAGTTCGGCGAGGCATATCCCGAGCAATTACAAGGTGGGTCAGTTCGACGAAGTGTATCCCGAGCTGCTACAAAGTTGGCCAGTTCGGCGAGGTGTATCCCGAGCTATTACAAGGTGAGTTAGTTCGGTGAGGTGTATCCCGAGCTGTTACAAGGTGGGTCAGTTCGGCGAGGTGTATCCCGAGCTGTTACAAAGTTGGCCAGTTCGGATTACTCTGGTTTTGGGCAAAGGGTGAGTTCAAGCCCCCTGTAGGGAGTTCGGTCCGCTGGTGTCCCCTTGTTCCCGCCTAGGCTTGGCCTCTTTTGCCGAGTTGTTGTTTCTGCCACATGTCACGTAACAGTGAGGTCGGGCCAAATCTTCCTTCATCAATTGCCCCCCACTCCTCGCGCCAAGGGTCTTGCCATGGTGCGGGGAGTTTCGCGAGGTAGCAGGTGGATTTGTCCCGTTCTTCGAATCTTGATTGTGCGAGCTACTTTTGCCAGGGTTCTTTCGGTTTCCGATGAGGCTGGAAACGTGCCTACTCAAGAATGCTGATGGTTGTGACAGCGCGCATTTTAAATTTCAAAAGTTTGCGCCGCTGGGACGTGACAGCGGGTCATTCAAAAAAGGCATGCCACTGTTGTACGTGCGCGGGCGACTGTCAGGGAGACGTGCGGCGCATTAGTTTTGGAAAGACGTGCGCCGATCACGTCTCGACCTTATGGGACGTGCGGTCAGTGAAAACGTGGTCCGTCGGATAGTCTTCGATCTGCACGGTCGATTCTTGGTTACTGTAGCTATAAATAGTGGGGGACCCCAGTCAGTTTGTCACTTCTGCGGTTTGTCTACTGAGCTCGCGTCCAAGTTTTATCCAGCTCGCGTCAAGGCTGGTTATATAACCTTCACGGTTCTTTGGCTTGTTCCAGTCTCCGGAGCCTTCAAACTTTCTTCCGGTGAGTACTTTCCTGAATCCATCTTTTCCCCAATGTCTAGCTTTGATAGCTCAAACGATTCTTCAAGTAGGGCCGGCGTAGGTTCCACCAACCGAGCCGTGTCCCTCGACTGCCTCAGTGATCCTGAGGTGGAACTTGAGGACTACGAACCAGTAGGCTGAGCCGCTTCGGGCAGTTTGGCGTCTACCTCCCGCCGAGGTTGGATGCTAGACAGGTTTGGTCCTTCGACCATGACGCCTGAGGGGCTTCAATCCATACTTATGTCTTACAACCTTCCCGGGGGGTATGCATATTTTATTCCTTCGGGTAGCTTTCCTTGGGAACACGGTCCTAACGAGATCGTGATTTTTCGAGAGCAGCTCGCTGTGGGGTTGCGACCGGGTTGGAGAGCTCGCCTTCTCTCTTTCTTTTCTCATTCCCGCCTTCGGTTCGTTGGTTGATTTCTTCCTCTGTCTTCATGAACTTATCCGTGAGCTTGTGGAATTCGGCCACAGTTGCGGGCTGGTTAGCCACCATGTGCCATTTGAATTCTTTGTGCGTCACCCCTCTTTTGGCCGCCGTGAGATGCACTGCGGGGTCCAACTGCGGTATCTGCAAGCATGCTTCGTTGAATCGCTTGATGTAGCCCCGAATGGATTCTTCTTCTCTTTGGACTACTCTGAAGATGCTTTCCTCTGTTCTGGGGCATTGTTGGCTGGTGACAAAGTGTGCGGTGAAGACCTGCACGAACTAGGCCCAACACTTTATCGATCCGGGGGCTAGGTTCCTGTACCAAGTGCGGGCTACCCCCCTGAGGGTGGTGGTAAAGGCCACGCACATGCATGATTCGCTGGCCCTGGCGAGGTGCATTTGGGATTGAAAGGCGTCAACGTGGTCGTTGGGGTCGAAGGACCCGTCGTACTTGTCCAGAGGTGGGAGCTTGAAATCTCTGGGTAAGGGGACCGCTAGGGGGAAGGAACCGAGAGAATCGGGGCAGCTCCTACCTCGTTCGAGCTCGTCTCTTTGCCTCTGAGTTCTGACAAGGCACGGGTGGCGGTTCGGCGACTTCGCCGACGCCTTCGTTGCTGAGCGGGCCTTGTACTGGCGCTGCTGGCCTCTGTGTTACCGAGCTCGATGGGCCCGGAATGCTGGTAGTCTACCGCCAGGGTGCCGAATCGGTTTTCGGTGAGCGGGAACTCTGGCTTGGAGCGCCGGGGTGCCGACCTCGCGGGCGAGGTTCCCGACCTGCTTGCGGGTTGCGAGGCGGGGACGACATTTTTCTCTCTTCGGCCTGGCTGTTAGGGGGGTTCTGGGGCCGGGAGGCCTTTGCCTGGTGGGGGTGTCCATCCTGTGGGGAGGCCTTGACCGGCCTCGGAGCGGGGTGGCGAGGTGGAAGTAGTGGTTGGTTCAGTGGCAGTTGGGGGAACTGCTGTTGATAGTGATACTGGGAGATGTTGTGCAGTACTTGGTGCTGATGAAGATGGTGCCGCTGGAACTGTTGCATTTGGGCTTGCATTGCTCGCATGCACTGCATCAGGTCATCCAACCGGTTTTGGCTAGCTGCCAAGGGGACGACAGTCAGTTCAGTGAAGGTTGTCTCAATGGGGAGAGGAAAGGGGATGCTTGTGGCAGGAGGGTTTATGGGCGCCACTGCTTGTGGTGCGTTCAAGCTGGGGATCCCATCCACTGAAAGGGGGATGGTGAACTGTCCAACGCACACCACGGGGACTTGAAGTTGTTACCCAGTGGCGTTTGTCTCCGTGCCACGTCCGGTGTTGCTGGAGGAGGCCATGAGTGTTGGGTTTTTTGAAGAAAATGGGTTATGGAAGTTTGGAGGGAGGCTTTTTGAAGCGTTTTCCACAGACGACGCCAATTGATGGAGCGCGATCCGGCTAGTCTTAGCTATCCACGACCTTGCTTCTGAATGGGGTAGCAGGGAACCTGAAACGGAGGAGATGGGGAAGTTCCGGGGGGAACCCGGTGTAGAGGCTCCGAAGCTCAAGTTAGAATCCTTCAAAAGCAAGGTAATACCGGATAGCGCAAAGTTTGCATACCTTGTTTGTTGGGGGCAGGGGGCTCTTATAATCATTTCGTGCACTCGCCCTGAGGCCCTTGTCGGGTCGGGTATGATTACCCTTGTGCTTGTCAATTCGGCCGTCGTCCTTTCTGCTGGGACAGAACCGTCACTGCCTAACCGTCTTTCTAGCTAGAGATGGCAGTGTCAGTGGCGGTGGCAGGTGGCCGTTTAGAGTGCGGCCGCTAAACGTCAGATCCCAAGTCAGTCAGGCGTGGCGCCCTCGGGCACGGACTTCCTTAGTGTCAGGCATGGTACGACTTGTTTGGTTTGGTGCCCAGAAGGTGATGCGAAGTGCTGAGCGAGACGAAGTCTTGAGCTCGGAGGTATCTATAGGGCAGGTCAGTTCGGCGAGGTGTATCCCGAACTGTTACAAGGTGGCCAGTTCGGCGAGGCATATCCCGAGCTGTTACAAGGTGGGTCAGTTCGGCGAAGTGTATCCCGAGCTGTTACAAAGTTGGCCAGTTCGGCGAGGTGTATCCCGAGCTGTTACAAAGTTGGTCAATCACGTAGATTGTTTTATGAGAATATAATTTGTTTGGCAAAAGTGTTGTAGAACCACTTGTAGCATTGGTTTATGTTATTCAACATCCACATTATTGTACCATTGGCAACAATTGAATTTGACATTTTCTTAAACCACACTTTTTGATTTCTAAGGCGTGTTCTAAAGCAATAAAACGGTACCAAACAAGAGGCCATTTTTTGAAGCATTGTTTTTTTTGATGTAGTGCCTATGTGGTGCCATTTTCTCAGAAAACGGCATCGATGCCAAGCACCTCATATATTTATTGCATTGCCCTCCCTGAACTTATACTATTTTTTCTACATCTCTTTCGTTAACTCAACATTAGAATGTTAATGGAAATTGCTAATGTTTTAACATTTCAATATTTTTAAATGTACAGATTTGGTTTTACATCGATTAAAATCTAAACTATTTTAAAAAGCACGAATAACCTCTAGAATATTTCTGGAATTTTTTGAGGACAAAATTTACCCCTCTATTTAAATTAATTGATAAAAATTGAGGGCAAATAGGGTAATCAATTGTTGATATTAAATAAGTTAAAAAGAGGTAATTTTAAGATATTAAATGTATTCAATTCTCTCTTATTAAATTCAATATTTAAGGTATTAACTTGCATTCACCTTTATAAAATCATATATTTAAAATATTTTTGTTTCTTCTCACCATTAAATTCTATTAATTAAATCCATACATAAAAAATTAATAATTCCAATAACATAAAAACTTATACTTTCAAAATCTACCTAGAAAAAATAGTGTTTTCATCTAGGTGGTGGTAAGAAATCAAACCATTTTGGGCCAGATGAGCCAATCCATGTTGCCACAATTAAATAATAAAATTTAAAATTAAAATAGATAAAATGCAAAAAATATAGAAATAAAAAAATAAGAACATTTTTAACATCGTATGTTTGACATATTAAACAATAATAAGTATGATAAATAAGAAATGTTTTTATTGATGATGAAAATGGAATATAAAATTAAAATCAATCAGAAATAAAATTATTTTCTTATTCTTTCTCATTAAATCTTATATTTAAGGCATATTCTTTCATTAAATCCTATATTTAAGATATATTTTTCTCATCATTAAATTTTATTGATTAAATCCATAACATTAATTTTAATAGTATAAAAATAAATATTTTAAAAAGTACTTAAAAACAAAACCATTTTTTCCATGGTAGGAAAGCAATTCAACCATTTAGGGTCAAATGGGTTCATAAACAATACCATAATTAAATAATAAAAAATTAAAACAAATAAAATCTATAATACAAAAAAAAAAAAAGAATTGGAGTATCTATAATATTGTATATTCATTATACTAAACAACAATAAGTATGTAATATAAGAATTATTTTTATTAACTATAAAAATGGAATTTTAAATTTAAAAATTCCCAATAGGTACCCTGTACTTTAGGGCGAGTGACAATTTAATACCTGAACTTTAAAATGCAACAATGTAGTAATGTAGTAATGGAACTTTCATTTTGCGACAATCTAGTACCTCACCGTTAAGTATCATGCGAAAAGACACAAATGACCATTAAGTTTTATCTAAGTTTTTACCGTTCACTGGCACTATTCATCGTCATCTTCGTTGAACACCACCCCAACGTGGCCGCTATGCCACCGTGAAACTCCTCCTCCTCTATAAGAATGAGACCGTGAAACTCATCTGCCTGTACCTTTGCAAAGCTAGAGAGAGAGAAAAAAGAGCCTCAAGAGAAGAGAAATACAAAGAGAGATGGAGATGGGACCTGCAAGTGCAACTCCGCCTGCATCTACTGCCACCGGATTCAGGGGATGGAATTCTCCACTACCATACCTCTTCTCCTCCTCCAGGGGAAATCCATGAACCCAATGAGGAAACCAGCACTGGATAACTCAACTGTGATGATTGACGAGATCAACTTGCTTAAAGAGAAGTTGACAGAGAAGGAGAAACAACTGAACATGGTTCAGGAAGAGAACGAGCTCTTGAAAAAGAAGGTGAAGGAGGCAGCGGTGAAGTCTGCTTCTTTTCTAGTTATGGAGGAGGAATCCGCTCTGAAGAAACACCAGATGACCTGATCACTTTCGGCTACCTTCATCTGTTTTGACCATCACCTGTCTAGCATCGTTGAACAACTTTAACGCGGCAGAGGACTGGGAACACTATCAGAGGTGAAGCGGGAAGTGGAACATGTGGATCAGTAGGTACATCTCCGTTGTGATTTAGAAACACCAGAAGAAGTTGAGGGTGCAGACAGAGAAGTGGAGGAAGGCAGCCGATGCAGCAGCCGCGGTGTTGCCCGACGGAATGGAGATGAAACTGAGGAGAAAACAACAAAGCCCACCAGCCCATCGCCCGACACTGAGTACAAGGTTGTCGTCCTCATGCCCGGAGACGACGAGCCAACATTCACCGCAAAGCCCGTCTCTTCACCCAACATCAATAGCAGTGATGAAAAGAGCCCCAAGAGAGAGAAATACAGAGAGATGGAGATGGGACCTGATGCCACGACTTGCATTGCTATGCCACGACTTAGTTGCGGCTTGAAAAATGCCCCCCAAGTTAAAAGAGCTGCCCCCTCTGTTTTTCTCTGCTGAAGCACTAAGAACACTGTACATCAAGAACTGCCCTCAGTTGACTTGGACGCCATTTTTGCCATCGCCATGTCTTCTCCAACAGCTTGAGGAGTTGGAGTTAGAAGGTGATGTAGGTGGTGTAGAGCTGCAACGTCTTTTGTTTATGCCCATTCCTGTCGAGTTGCAACGTCTCACATCGCTACAGAAGTTGGGGGATTTATCGTTGTCATCTACTAGAAGAACGTTGTAAGAAGTAGGAGAAGACTGGATGAAGATATGCCGCATCCAGCGGGAGCCATTCTGTTTCATTTTTTTTAGAAAGAAGATGAAAAACAATGTATCTTTTAAGATAATTTTGGCATTTAAAAAATTTTTAAATTGCACATAAGGTCACAGGTCACGTGATATACATAAGTGACGGTCCATTACGGTAGGTACTTGATTGTCAGAAAATAAAAGTTTGGGTATCAGATTGTTGTCGCATTTTAAAGTTTGGGTACTAAATTAGCACTCGACCTAAAGTGGAGGGTACCTATCAGAAATTTTTCTAAATTTAAAAAATAGGAAATATAAAGAATCACAAAAATAAAAAAAAATAGAGAAAATTTTGGACACATATCTAATGCTATATGTTTATAAAAATAAAATATTGGGTACATCTATAATATTATAAATTCATTATATTGAACAAAAATAAGTTTTATTCATAAGAAATAATTTTATCAATGATAAAAATGTAATACAAAATTTAATGTCAGCCTAGAAATCAAAATATTTTCCTTTGAGTGGTGGGTTAGTGGTTTGGGTCAAACAGATTAATCAACGATATGATGGTTAAATACTAAATTATTAAAAATATAAAGTATAAATAATTAAAAGAATATATAAAAAATTATATATTATTTATGTCAAACAAAAATAAGTGTGATAAGTAAAAATTATTTATATAATTAATGTAGATGAAATATATAATTTAAAACTGATTCAAAAGAAAAGCTATTTTCTTATCTAGATGGTGGGTCAATGATCCAACTTTTCAAAAGACTCATGAAGTTATGATTGAATAAAAATATTTAAAATAAATATGAAACACAAAAAAGAACAAAAAAATACAGAATTTTGTCCAAAACACTTGGGAACATTTCTAATGTTATATATTCATCATATTGAATAAAAATAAAATTTATTTTTATTTTGGAATAGAAAATTTAATTATAATAAAAATAATTTGTTATTATAATTTAAAATTTCCACATGCAATGCACATGCAAATTTACTACAAACATTTAAATTTATTTTTAATCATACTGTTACTTTTGTAAACTTTTAATTTCTATCTTAACTATGATATATATAAAATTCAAGTAATTAATATGAAGAAAACTTTTTCACATGCAAATGCACGTGCTTAATAGTGGGTTAAAACCCACTTTGACGCTTACCCACCTCAACCCACCCGTTTCGATACATATATCCATTATACAATATTTTTCTCAAAACACACAAAAAACAAAATTTTCAATATTATATATATATATAATAAGAAAAGGATGCAGAAAAACAAAAAATGAGAAAAAATTCAAAAATATATATAAATCAACAAATTATATTGCCCCCTTACATCAACTCAAGACAATAGAGGAAGTATTGAAACAACAAATATCAGAAATTTGAGGGGAGGATATTGGCATATATATATTAAAAGAATGATTTCAGGCAAAAACCTTCCCCAGTACACATGTGATTCTCCTCCATTCAATACCTGTACATAAAAAATTGTTAGGAGAGTTTATTCAGTTTCCCACTTAGATAAACCACTAACTTGCAAATTCAAAACCAAGTGTCGTATGTTCAAAACCAGAAATTCAACCTCAGATCTCCGCCATTTAAATCTACAGCTCCACGTTTTACTTGGATGTCTTTGGTTGATGTCCAAATGAACTGGAAAGGTGAGCATTAGACAGATTAGACTCGACTACAACATTGAATTCATCGATTCCACTTTAAATTAACTTTTGATCCAATCCCACAAGTTCCTGCATTTTGCCTTGGGGTTGATTTTGGTGAGCCAATTCAGAAATTGTAGAATTTTAGGCAATCAAACAAGCTTTTTGGCATGCTTTATCATTTGAACATGAGGCGTGTGATATCTTAAATGGTATAAATTTTTAGCAAAAAGATCCCAGAAGTGAATTTTGTGACTGTAAAACCTTATGGGTAGATTCTCTAAAAATTAAAAGAGGGTTTTGGAATCTAGATTATGGGAGGTCATCTTTATCTTGGCTCAAAGACATTTTACCTGAAGAGTATTACCATTAACCTCAACTGTGACTTTTCTTTTGACAGAAGAAGTTGGCATGAAATTAGCTCATTTTTCCGCTTAAATGGGCCACCTTAAATTTGGAAAATGGTGGGGATATCACCCATTTACTGTTGTGTGATGCTTTGTCAAAGGATGGCAAATATGTTGCATTTCTCTAACTCTATTTTGGTTATCCATTACATCTATTTCCTACTTAATTATATACCTCATGGATGTACAATTTAATGGCACAATTCACAGTATCACAAGTTTTATCATCACGGCCGACGTACCTCACAAGTTTTATCATGGCAGAGTGGCCAAATCTCGAACATTATCGAGCGTGCCATCAATGTTAAGTCAATAAACAGGCATCATTTCTCCTCTCTCTTTCTACTGCTTTTGAGAAACCATTTTTTTTTCTTTGATGGATTTGTTTCAAACATTGGTTTTTCTTTAATTGTTTCTATTTTGTTGTCTAAGTTTTGATGTGAAATGCATTATTTCTCTGTTTGTTTTTTAATCCAATCAAATCGTACAACATGCGTGCGCCTGTAAAGTTACTTACTACTAACCACTCAGATGTGTATGTTGTTTTATGATCTTATCATATTGGATTCATTACCAACTATATATTTTTCACACTAGATGTTAAAATTTATTTCCATGTTATTATTCTCATCTTTGTTCTAATTTTCCCTATTTCTTTAGTTAGTTATTAGTTGAATTATGTTTTTTTTTTTGTTTTATTTTTCCACTTTGACTGTACAAACAAGGGGTTCTAATTCCCGATTCCCGAGTTAGATTTGACCAACCGTTGCACTCAAACGCCCACTCTATAGGTTTCTAAAACTTGCTACTATCAAACTCAACAAGGTTCTTCAGAGTTCATCAAACACCATGAAATTCCTGTCCTATCAGATGAAAAATGGTTTAAAAATAGAAATGTATTTAGATTAGACCCCATTTATTGGTGGTTAGGTGCTGCTGCTCGTTTGGACAATGAAGGGAGCAGATTAATTGATATCTCATATCGGTAGTTGGTGGGAAGATTTGAAAGATAAGACATAATATAGTTTCTCTGGAAAGAAATGTTTGGAAAAACATAAAGCCCAAAATTGCAATTAATTATAGTCATTCAAGCAGCTCTTTGTTGAAGTTCATTTGGTGGCTTCTTGAGTAGCTTAGCTAACATTATTTAGAGTACCTAATACTATTTATAGTAATATTATTTTATTTATAATATAGTAAAATTCAAATAAAATAATATTACTATAAAAAACAGAAAAAGTAAAAACCAAAATGATACATGTGATTGCTCTGTATTTAGTATATGGTCATTTCTTAGATAAAATATGGTAACTCTCTTACATCAAATAAAAAATTAACTTAAGTTTTTAATATAAATTATTTTAAAAAAATGAAAATTTGAAATAGTTCATATTATTGGCCCTGTACTTAGTACACGGGTCATGCCTAGTTGCTATTGACATAAAGCAGCATACTGAATCACAACTGTCAGAGGAAAGGGGAGGTTTAGGCAATTTACCCTTCGGAAGGGCCTTGGTGGAGTTTGGCTTCGATCAATGCAATGACCTTTGAACAGCTTGGGAATATCTCCTATGTACTTTATTTCACGGGGAGATATTCCCAATGCAAGATTGCAAGAGGTTGTTCAAACAATGTGAACATGGACTTTCACTGATTGAAGCCATCAGTCTCGCCTTAGTGCAATGAAATGGAACCTCTCAAGGTCCCAAAGTCATTATTTGTTTTGAAATTCTGGAAATCAGCTTCATTTCTCACAAAACTGTGCTCACATGATTTACAAAGTCCTCACAACTTTGCATTGGGATTATTTCCTTGTGAAAAAAAGGGAAAATTCCCAATCAGTGCCCTGTACTTTGGCTTGAGCCACAATTTGGTCCCCCAATTTTAAAATGCGATAAATGCAATGCCCAAGTTTTCAAAATGTGACAACCTAGTACCCAAACTTTCAAAATGTGACAATCCAATACCTGTCGTTAAGCATTCTATTAATAAACCATTAAGTGACATTTGAAAAGTCAAAAATGCCATTCGAATGTCATCTAAATCTATTTATTAACCGTCCAAACGTTGACAAAAAGCTGATCAGTCCCAAATCTTAGCCTCTTCTATTCAAAAAAGTTGGTGACGGTTTAGAAGAATCTAGAATTTGGGACTGTTGATTTTATTGCCAATGTTTGTTATGTTAAATATTAATACTTTATTTTTAATACATAATTTTCTTATTTTAACTATTTACAATCTAGTTATGTTCAATATTTTGTTATTTAAAAAATGTTATTAATTGATTTAAAATATTAATTTTATTATTTTCTTATTTAAGATATTTACTTATTGAAATATTTAAATAATACTTCATTTTTAATGTTATATTTTTATTATTCTTATAATCTTTCGTGTAATTTATTAATGATATTTAATATCCAAATCTGATCTAAGTAAATTTGGATCTAGTGAATAAGATTCAATCAAATATAAATATTAACAAATTAATCAAATGTGTTATAAATGGAAAGAAATTTCATTCTCTGTTGGAAGAAAAACTCTTTTATACTGTGGTTCACTCAGAAAAGTAGATAGAAAAAAAAAAAAATCGATGGAAAAATTACAACCCACATCAAATTATTACCAAAGCTCTTCAATGTTTGACAGAATTTCTAGAATCACAAGAGCGATTGGGAAGATACCATATGAAAGAAAAGAAAACCATATGAGTCAAATGGGTTCCCCTAGAGGGTAATACAATAAAGGCAAATTTTGATGCCTCAAAAAATGTGAATAGAGATGTGCCTAGTGGTGCATTGCAAGAGACTCAAATGGAAAAGCGGTGACACTAAGCCTGCATTTGGCATTACTTATTTTAAGGACTTATCTCCTTTTTAAAATTAAAATGCCCCTATGAATACTAAGTGTAGGGCCAATTGGTATTTTCTTATAATAGTAGTAGAGATAGAGCAAGTCCTGAGGCTCAAAAGATAGTGGCATCTTGGAGTCACATATGTAATCATTGAAGGAGATTCAAAGTCAAGCATTGAAGCCCTCAAAGAAAGGGCTACAACAACTTGGAGATGTCATTCCATCATTGAAGAATGTCGAGGCTGGCAAGAGGAAGAATTCAAGTCATATATGTGAACATCCACAAAGAGGAGGATTACATTGTATTAGTAGATGCTTTAGGTGGTAGTTTTTGTAAGTTTTTTTAATCTTATATCCCATTGAATAAAAAAAAAATCAATACAATATATAATACAAACAAATGATAGCAATACAATATGCGTACTACAGGGTGTATCATATCGGTATTCAAGAGGATTGGCACATGATATGGATGGAATGATTTAATATTGTCACCATTTGTCCATGTACAGATTGTATTTATTGGTTGGCATCAACAGATGAATGTGTATTGTTCATATCAGTTTGTAATTTTGTATTAATCAATTTCATAAAGAAGATTGGAAGGGTTTGGGGTAATGAATCATATGGAGAGAAAATTTGGAAAATAAACATTTTTGTTAAAAGTAATTGTATAGATATTTTGGACATTTTAATGTCGTTTTTAGAAAATTCTACTAGAGGGGATCTACTTGCAACTATGTCAGAAAGTTTAGGGGAGGTGATTGCAATTACCAAAATTTAGGGGAGGTTTCAGTAATTTACCCTTTTTAAAATTTACATTTAGATGTTTGCTAATTGTACCATTCAACAAATTAAATCACACTTCTTAGTGATTGTGCCTTAATTCATTTTTTGTGACCGTAACAATTTTTCCAATTCAAATTAAGACAATTAATTTCTACCATTAATGCCATTAATTGTGCACTTTTGAACAATACTAATTATTCTTTTTGATGGATGAACAATGCCAATTATTCTCTCCTTATTAAGCACAAATTAAAAACGTTAACTTACAAGCTATTAGTAAGAATTGAATCCATATCTTCCAAATTAGGGGTATGATCATTAATCATTAGAGCATCTTCCAATGTTGTGCATGTAATTAAAATACATTCGGAGGTCATTTGTAATTCAAATAAATAATGTTATATATGAATGTTGAATAAAATAAGTATTTATGAATTTTAATGAAATGAATGGTCTATCAAATCCCTTAATATTTATATCAAAAATGATTTTTAATTTTTGGTAATTTACAAAAATAAAAATACTAAAAGAAAAACAATTATTTTAGTGATTAAAATTTATGAATTTACATATGATTTGTATCTTAGAAATTCTAATGGATCTAATATATATTTAAATTATTATTATATATTTCCATAAATTATTAATTAATATTTTAATTTTTAATAAAGAACAAAATAATTTATTTTTCAATTAAAATATAATAGTTACACGTGATTTGTGTATTGGGTGTTTTATATTCTCATTAATCTAATATTTTTTATGGTTCTATGATCATTAATTAATAATTTAACTTAAATAAATAATAATATATTAATAACTTTATCCAAGTGTCCACCATGTAAGAAGAGGAAGAAGAAAAGAAGGTTAACTTTATTTTTTTATTTAATCATTCACATTTATTTATTTTTTATAGAAATCATTCATGTTCAATTGTTGTATGTATTTTGGGGTTCCAATTATTTCAAAACATATATATTTGTGGTTAATTATATGATCTTTATTACATTTATGCGTTTTCCCCGGAAAAATAGAAAAATCCAAAAATAACAAATTATTCCTATGTGTCTTAGATGGCTTCTAATAATGATTTATCAAATATCAAACCCATTGATCCAACAACAATTTATGTCAAAAATGACATTTTTCTCAATTTTTGGTACTTTACATAAATTACGTAGTGACTACAAAGTTGAAAATTCTGAATTACATACTTTATGTAACTTAGAAATTATAACGAATCTTAAATATTTTTAAACTAAAAATATGTGTTTCGAAAATTTATTGATTAATAATTTAATCCATGTTAAATAATTAAAACATATTGATAATTTGAAGAAATAGAATAACTATTTATGTAATAATATTAAATAAATAACACCTTATGTTGAACTTTTGGTTAGATCTATGATATTTTTATCCTCTATTAATGAATTTATGAATTTTCCTTAAAAAAATTAGGTAATTCCAAAAATCATTTTATACTAAAAAATTATTTAATATATTGAAAGCTTAAACACTGTTTGAAAGTGTTATTTAAAATGTATAATATTTATGTGTTCCTAGACTCTCGGTCTCTTCATATAAACTATTGAAGTGTGCATTTATTTTATATTTATACATCAAAGTATTTAAACCTTATTCATAACTTTTTTAGTTCATTAGGATACACAACAGGGGGTGGTCATAGCCCATCCCCCAATCCCTAGTGGCATCGAGATTTGGTCCCAAGTCTTTACTGGCACGAGCCAATGACTGATGTACCAAGTACCAACTGAGGCACCCATCAGTTGGTTATTTGGTTATTCATAGTTATTTGAACATTAGCTTTAGTATTATTGATGTATTTGTGGGATTTATAAGGATTTCTCTTATATATCTTGTGTATCTATTCTTTCCACCATGTCCATGTGTATTCTGATACTTGTTTCTATCCAAACTTTTCAACATGATATGCAATGTTCAAAATTTTGATACGATACCTCTCCATATTGGGCGTATCATATCGTGTCTTTTGGGTCCCGAACCTGTTTACAGGTATTTCGGGACCCAAACAGGTGTATCAGGACCCACTAGTTTTAATAAAAAAAACCCTTAAATACCTTCCAAAAAAAAACAAAATTTGAAAAAAAAAAACTAAAAGAATATAAATCCATATTTATCTAAGTACCAATATACCTCTGCCGATACAGAGAGGCATACCAATATACCATTGCCATTCTTGGCCTTTTCACCTGCAGCCATAAAAATTAACTCACAATATTTAGTAGCATCATATTGTATGAGATCTTTTACTTTTACCCATTCATCTTTACTTATATATGTACAGAGTAGGTGCGCTTACACCAGTAACAACAAAGATGTACTCATTCACTATATATATTAGGGTTGCAAGTTGGACCGGGTTAGGTCGGGTTGAGGCAAACCCTAGTCCAATCCTAAGTTCTAAACTCCCAACCCTAACCCTAACCCAACCCGACTTTCAACCCGGCCTACCCAACCATAACCCTAACCCTAACTAAATACCTCCAATCCTAACCCAACCCAACCAAACCCAAAGTCAACTTCGGGTTGGGTTGGGCTCGGGTTGGGCCCAACCCAACCTTCTTCCCATCCCTTAAAGTCTTGTAAAACTTATTAATCTAAGATCTTAACTCAAATTTCACCATATATATTAATCTTATGTTTTATTACTATTTGTTTGTTGATATTTTTATTGGTTCTCTAAGTACAAAATTAAAAAATATATATATTTGAAATGACTAGTTTATTATGAGTTATGACTTATAATAGATATTTTATAGGCAGCAAGGTATGGATGGCAAGCAATAAAGAGGAAATAAAGAATAAAATATTAAAAAAACATAAAATATGTTATTAAGGTTTTAGTATTTCCAATTAGGATTAAGTGAAGTGATTATCTTAAAAGAAATAAATGATAGCATGTGGTGGGGGTTATACAACTATCATGCATCTAAACAAATTAATATATGATATATTATATATATAACATATATTTATATATGATATGTACTATAGAGTCAGGTTGCCCAAGGGATCAACCCAAGGGCCAACCCGACCCAAGTTGCAGCCTCCTTGCTCCGTTATCCCCACCCTTCATTCTCCTTGACTCTCTCTCCTCTCCCCTTCTCACCATTCCCATTTTGCCAATTCAGCATTCTTTCTCTCAATTCCATAAGTACCTCAATATATTACCTAATCTCCCCCTCTCTCTCCCCACTACTACTCATGTCTTTCACTCTCTTTACCCACATAACTACTCTCCTTAATTAGCTCAATTCTCTCTCTCATGATGCCATGTCACCACCCTTCTAATATTGATAATCAATTAGCGTTCATTATATTTCCATGTTTGTGAGATATACATCTCATAGGGTAGAACCAATCACGATTCCTTACAAAATTGGATAAAGTATTTTGGGAAGATTTTGAACAATCTTCCATTTCCATATTCCTCTTCCATTGCCAAGAACAATATGAGTTGCATTAAAATCTTGAGTCAAAACCTTGCAGACCCCATTCTTGGGTTGTATAACACCAATGATTCACATAATTAACACTAATTGATTTAATTAGCTTTATTTACATAATTAACAGTGAAATGGCCAATTATAAGTTTCCATAATAATTACTTAATTTACACTAATTAATTTACTGAATTTCTAACACTTTAGACCATTAATTTATTAGGTTGCTTAATAAAACTTAGTTGGATTATTTAATTAACAAAATTACTTAGGGATGGCAAATTTTCCCATCCTTGTTGGGTAGTTGACCTCCCCGACCCAATGGGGATTAATAAGGCGAGGATGGGGATTAATAGGGATCCCTAATTGGGGATGGAGAGTGAAGTCCCTACCCTGCGTTGACCCCAATTATATATATTAAATATTATTTACATTATATATACATCAAAATATATTAAAAATATTGTTTATATTTTAAAAATTTCCTCTATTTTAAGTGAATCTATTTTTCAAAAATACCTTTAATTAAAAACTTTAGTTAACTTTAATCACATAATTAATAGTAAATTGGTTAATTTCATTATCTTAATTAAAGAATGAAGAAAAAGGGTGCTGAATTGGTAAAATGGGAGTGGTGGAAAAGGAAGAGAGAGTTAAGGAGGAAGGGGGTTTGGAGAAAGGAGAGGGTAGCTGATATGGGCCGCTATATATATATATATAGTATAGATTATTTACATTATATATATCAAAATATATTTAAGATATTATTTATATTTTAAATTATTTTTTATTCTCCAAATAATACTTTTAATTAAAAAAATTTGATAATTCAGGTCCCACGGAAAACCCATCTTTGTCAAGGATCGGGGATGGAGGGCAACTTTTATCCCCAAAAATAGTCTCGGTCGGAGATGGGGAATATGGTAAATGCCCCAAACCCACTCCGTCACTATTCAATTACTTATCGTAAAAACAAGTTGATTATTTTACTATTAATTAACAACAATTATTTAAATTTAATTACAAATTAATAATAATTTATTAACAATAACTATGGTTTAACTGACCTTAAATTAACAGAACAGTAATTATGCATTTATTATTTTACTGTAAATTACTTTCCTTCGACCTTATTATTTAGTTTTCCAAACAGCATACTTGCGTGGCACCTCATGATGCTAACCTCAAGCCGCTTCCGTGGACCGTGAGTCCCCTCCATTTTATGTCAACTTGCCGCCGCAACCACCATCACATTCACGTCTATACCCACCGCTGCCACCACATATACTGTTTGTTCTTCACTTGTCTCTGCATTCTCTGCAGCTACGCATGTTTCTACATACACCACTCTTTACCACAATTTGGCTCTCTACATCACCAGAATTTCCGTTGCTAGCACCTGGCACCACCACACTGCATTTCTCAGGCATTTCTGTCTGTTGTTTTCTTCAGTACAGTGATCTATCTGTCCGCTCTTCCACATCACAACCCTCATCATCTTCATTTAAATCATTCATCTCCTTTCTGTTTTCTCCATTGACAATGAAAACGCCGTATCCCTCTTTCCTCAGAATGTAAGAGAGAATAAAAGCTAATGTTATCCCAGGCAACAAAAACCATTCTTCGTTGACCTACATGAGTATTCAAATGGGTATGTTATTGAAGAGTTTTCTGCTAAAGGAAATTAGAATGCGTAGACATACCTTGAGAATTCCTGATTTCAAGTTGAACAATGCCAAGGCTTTGCCGTATGGATCATCGGTTGAGTATTCAACTGCAGTCATGTAGTCACGTTCACTCTTTTTTGTCTCACGGTTGGTGGTTTCAAATTCCAGCCTTCTACCAACGAAAAGTTTCACCTGTACCACAATAAAACATGAGATATCAGGTGCATTAATCACCCATAAGATACAACAAAAAATTAGGACCGAAGTGCATGTTGCTCTTATAACTACGAGGGTAGAAAACATAATTTGAACCATCTCACTTCATTCAATTCCCTCCTGTTAAGTCCAATATTTAAGGTGTTAACTCCCATTGGCTCATTAAATCCTATCTATTTTCGAGGTAATTTTGTTTCTTATCAATAAATTTTACTATTTATTTCAAAAATAAAATTTACTAATTAAATATACCTAATAATTTTAACAATACAAAACATAAAACCATCCTGAAAATGAAACCGTTCTTCCATTCAAGTGGTGGGTAAGTAGTTCAACCATTATCATAATTAAAAATAAAAATTAAAAAAAAAGAACACAAAAAAATTATTAAAAAAGAAATATTTTAGAAAACATCTAAATACATCTCTAATATTATGTATTCATCATATTAAACAAAAAATAAGTGTATTAAATAATAATTATTTTTATTCATGTTGAAAATTGAATAAAAAATTAAAACTAACTCAGAAAAATACTGTTTTTCCATCTAAATGGCAGTCAGTCCAACCATTTGGATTGAAAGGGTTAACCAGTGATGTCATAATTAAATAATAAAATTAAAAATAGACAATACAAAAAACATATGGAAATTTATAAAAAAAATTTAACACATCTCAAATACTATACATTTATCATATTAAACAAAGATAAGTTTGATAAACATAAATTATTTTTATAATTAATTATGAAAATGGAATAGAAAATTTAAAGCCACCCAAAATGAAATAATTTTTTTGAGTCAAATGGGTCAATTAATGATGTCATAATTATATAAAAAACACAAAAAATAAAGAAATAAAAATATATAAAATACAAAAAATGTCCACACTCTAATATTATATATTTACCATATTAAACAAAATTAAATATAAAAAATAATAAGTATTTTTATTAACAATGAAAATGGAATACAAAATTTAAATCCACTAGTACACAGTGAGTTTCATAGGTTTTCATGTGCACCACACCTGGACATCCACTAGTAAAAAGAAATGTCAGGATTACCTAGATAACAAACATACGGACTGGTATTTGAGTGAGGATGCAAATGTTAGTGCATGTCAACCTACATCTCGAATTAATAGTATGCTTTTACACTCCAAATCCTCAATGGAACCAGAGAATACTTGGCCAATCATGATATGCCACATTAACTTGATATATGTCCCGCATGTATGGAACTGATGTGTATTGTGATTGATCCAGTAGTCTGAGTAAAAATTGTAGAGGATTTAAATTCATTTCCTTTATATTTTAGTTTCAAATTACCATGTGGTCCATAATGGTCCAAGTCAACTACTTTTGAATGATAGGTGTCATGACCATCATTCTGGATAAAATTACACTATTGGATGCTTAGAGCACAATTTAATTCATAGTGGTAATTTTGGCCATGTTTGATACAGCATGTTGTGGACATTCCAGGTTGACGGGCATGTATTCCTTACAGGTATCCTGTGACAATATCCCAACCATAAAATGGCAAAAGGAAGATGTAATTTATGTACACTTGCATGATAATCTGACCATTTGAATAGAGAGACGAGAAACAATTACTTTGAGGAAATTGAACATACTTACCATTTGATTACCTCTAAGCTCAAAAATATGACCACGTTCACTGGATGTCTTCCGAAGATGAAAGGAACCATGAGAACTCATCAAAGACCAACCTGTTCCTACAGACTCAGCTAGAATATGACTTTCACCAGATCCAACAATGCCAAACACCTCTTTCCTTGCAACACATTTGGTTCCTGCCTCTGTTTTTTTAGAATCCCTGCAATGCATAAAAAACTAGCAATTGATAAAATTCAGGATTTAGGTATGATTCATACAGTGCTATTTTCTTTTCTTTTCTTTTTTACCATAAGATACCAATTAGGTAAATAACAGGGAAATTTTATTTTCAGGTCTTTACATCAAGTAAGCACACCATACATGCATACCAACGAAAGAGCAAAGAAAAGGCATCAGTTTCTTAATTTAGAAATGGAAACTTCTGAGATATAAATGAAATGCATATTACCACAAGAACCAACCTAAATTTTTCAGATTTGGGGGAATACAAGAACCAACATAATTTTTTTTTTTTTCAATAAACCAATGCTCCAGATTCTAATTCACATCTGAAAACTGTAATGATGCCAAGTTATTTCCACTCAAATAATTTTTCATTTGCCCAGAGCTCTAGCATAGACAGTTTTAACTAGTATCTTTCAAGAGGAAATCTAAATTGTTCATATTACCGCATGAGGAGATCTATGTGGTGGATGGACTCACCTAAAGTTAGAACCATAAGATCATTATGATTAAGCATTTTTGTTTTTGAACATCTAAAATAATTATAGATTAATTTGTTAGAATCAGATCAGGTAAGCTTCTGAACAAAATGGTTAGGCACCCAAATTTATATTAGCCATGCATTTTCATGCACCAGCAAACTCCGCTTTGTTGGCTGTCTTGGTAGCTTGGCTGCCTCATGTTACTAACCTAAAGCAGTTTAGAGTCTTTAGACTCACCATATCAGATAACCCTGTTTATCAGAATTTTAGATTCTATACCTGCAAGGAATTACAATTTCATTTGTCAATAGAAAATAAGTGAGCAAGTTTTACACACCTCATCTTAATAACAATGATCTCCTTGCCACTTTCATCCAGAACACATTTCCAACTCTTGGCATGTTGGATCCTTCCTAGTAGTGGTGAAAAACAGGGATTAATTGACAATGGATGTAACCGGACCATATGAAGTACCTGTGCTGCTAGTGAAGGGACAGTGATAGAGATAGCAATGCGCAGACAGATTGGCTTAGAGTCAATTCCAGAACTGGCTACCAACTCGAACCATTTTTCCAGTGAAAGCTTATAAACTGGGTCAAGCAAGTCTGACATAGATATAGATGTTGTCCCCATGATTTTGGCCGGCCTTGATATGGGTAAGATGGAAGGTGAATGGGACATAAGTTCAAAGAATAACTCTCCTGTAGGTTCGCACTGAAAAGCAGCAACCCGTTTCTCCCCACACTCAGACAAAATACTCACTCTTCTCTTAACATTAAAGAATAAATCTGGTTGTTTCTTACTAAAAGAAACAAAAAGGTTGCCCTTGTGCCTGGTTGGTAAGTTTCTTACCCCCACAATCTCCAGAAGTACCTGAAAGAACAAAATAGGTGCATAAGAAATAGAATGACATGACTCCAGAGGGTAAAACACATAAATAATAAAAAAATTGTTGTTCTAGGGTCAGAACAATTAGAGCTATTAAGTTTCAAGGTTCTCAATCTCAATGCTGAACAGGATTACTAGTTTTAAACTAACAGACCATAAAAACCTTGTACAGATTACCAATAATAAAGCTTCCCTTTTCTTAATCAGTAATAGTTAAGTTTATTAATTGAAATGTGTAGTAGGATTTTGTACAGTCAAGTGCCTAACACTCCAGAAGGTAGATATCCTCAGCTAGCCAAATAAAATCACAATTTACAAAAGTTGCATGCTTTTCTCAAGGGGAGATCAGGTCCCAATACATCTGGCTTCTGTTTACCCCTCATTTTGCTAGTTCATCAGCAGCATTATGGGCTGATCTTGGAATCCACCTATATACTGTCCTCAGTTCCATTGCTAGCACTAAATCTCCTTAACATGTCTATACTTCCAAGAACCAGCTTCATTACTGCTTATCTTGTGATCACATTTGAGTCCCTTTCAACCAAGATGTCTTTTTATTAATTATTACAATGATTTTTTTTACTAGCTGTAATTCATGCAGAATAGCTAATGTTTAAGCCCTAATTGAATTGCCAAAACCTGCCAGTCCAGAATATAAGGCTAGGAAGTTCCCTCCCTGATCTCAAATTTCTAAACACTCCACACTCCAGATAAGTGTGGACTCCCCATGCTGCAGCCATCAATGTTCAGCTTGATTGTATTTGGGTTAGGTGGAAACCAATGTAGTGACTGAACCTTCAATGATGAAACCAATGTGGAAGTCTATAAGCCTCCTCTTTTTCTTGGTGGGGGTGTTCAAAAATACCTATATTATCCTAATCTTAATTTGGAAGGTCCCTATAACTTTCAAACTGAAACCATTAGTGATTGCATGTAACAGTATAGCAGTCTGGATCAGGTAGGCACACAGTATGGGCACATTGAGTAAGCATTTGAAAGTTTTTTGACACTTGTTCCTTAAAATACCCCCAGCCTACCATTGAAAAAGATTAAAATCAATTTCTGATATAGGTGTAGAATATTTAGTGTGTGCTCACCACTGTGCTTACAATGCTGTGCCTACTATATCCAGACTCACATTATTGGCATCTAAGTGACAAATATACAAAAGGCCTAAAATTTCCCCAGTAACATACATAGCTAACTGTTTTATGGGCTGTCTTCTGATGCAAGAGCTACAGACTCTCCAGCCACTCCAATTAATGATTTGGTAGCAAGTTTGCTCAGGTCAGGTTTCAGAAGTTATCTCAGACAAATGTATCCAATTAAGGATCCAAGTCCCTACTCCCTACATGTACAACGAAGTATTTTTCTTTTAATCTATAATACTGATTTCAGAACCAACCTTATTCTTTTTTTCTTGGTGGAACATGATTGTATTGAAACAAGAAACATGTCTTAACAAAAAAGTTACAGAAGCCAAAAGAAAATTAAAATGTTCAAGAAGAAAGTTCAGGAAGCATTTTATAATGAAAATCATGATAAATACACATAAATATAGTACAGACAAATTGTTAGATAAATGGTTAAGGGGTAATACCTCTCTACCTAAGGAAAATATGGAGAGATACCGAACTCAAGACAACGCCTTCAATGAAGTGGCACTAATGAGAAAATTCTTGAGCATCAGACCTAAAAGAATCCTCTAAGTACTCAACTTCTAATTAAGAAAACTCAATAAGATATAAACACACTTCCTAAATAATAAATAATAAATTATACATCTCTAAATTAGTGAATCCCACCATAGACCTGTATTCCAACAGCAGATTATCCATAACTTTCAATTGCAAGCTTTTGGTCTCTTTGGTTGGGTAACTGAATAAATGTCAAATAAAAAAAAAATCTCATCTTAGATTTTAGAAAAACAAAAATAGAAATACAAGCAGTAAACATACATGCTTTGTTCCTGTCTTAGGTCCTCAAGCTTAGTTTCAGTTCTGTTCCTAAAAGAAGCATTACAATTTTAAAGATGGCCATCATCATCTAAGCCTTATCCCAACTATATGGGGTCAGCGACATGAACCTGTTTCACCATTCCATTTTGTTCAATTCTATATCCATTGTTAAATTATGAACGCTTAAATCACTTCTTACTATTTTGATCCATGTCCTTTTTGGTCTGGCCCTATCCCTACTAGCCCCTTCAACTTGTAACAGATCACTTCTTACAGATGATATTAAGTGGTCTACTATGCACATGACAAATCATCTTAGTCTACTTTCTCTCATCTTATTACCTATTGGAGCATTACAGTTTTAAAGATAACTGTTCAAAATTTGGATCTGGATTTACAATTTCACATGCCATTCTGCCCCAATATAGAAATAAATTATTGTTTCTTTATTATAATCTCAATAGCATAATTTATTTGATTACCAGGATTTCCTCCAAACCTTATAATTGTAGAGGCAATCAATTTCTTTGAAATTAGGAGAATATGAAGTTACTTTGAGGTAACATGACTAGTAAAGGCATAATAAATGCACAAAAGAAAATGGCAATTGCAAAAATAGGGTTTAGAAAATACCAGCTTACCTCCATAACCTTTGTCTTGCGAAACTCAATTATGTTCTGATGCACATTGGATGGATCTACCTTCTTGCTCACTAAGTTTGAGGCAAATGGTGTTAATGTAACAGGAAATGGAGCAGCACCTCTATACATTGCCCCAGCTCTCCAATATCTTGAACCAAATGTGTCTTCCCACTGTTTGGTGGTTCCAGAAAATCCAACATCCAGTTTCTTCCCTTTGGTTCTGTCAGAGTCTGTGTCATCATGCTCTAATACCTTACCAATTGCTTCTACCAGGTCTTTACAGTAAGAAACAGGATGTAATTGGTGAGAGTGCCAGATAAGGTCAATGTCATACGTTGGAACACAGAAGCGCTTGATGGATCTCTCCCTGTTTCTCTTGATCAAATGCAAAAATCCTTTGTATCTTTCCATGGCACATTGAAGAAAAAGATTGTTGTTCATATTTGGTCTGTCAACCTGCCACAAATTTATATGCAAAGACATAAATAAACAAGAAGTCAAGGAACTGAATGAATAACCTCCATGGAACCTCTGAAGGAAAAGAATGAAATAACAGTTCAACTGCATGCTTGAAAGAAAGGAGAATGAGGATGAAATCATATGAATCAAACATAGTCAAGGCATAGTAGCCAAAACAATAAAATCACATGAATGAGACATCAACTAAGGACCTAGTAGTGCCTCTGGAAATGTGCTAACTCTATATGAGTTAAATCACTGAGAAAATATTCAACCAATTCTCAATATATCATGATTCACCATATAAACCCAGGATTCAGATCAAATCCCATGAAAATGGCACATGAACAAACTTGGCTTGTATAATTTGTCTTGAACAAAAGCAGTGAAGAACTTGCAATCACTTAAACATAGTGCTAAGACTATCCTGTATCCTGACTTCCACAATACAAATCAAGAAAAATCCATTGATCTTCTTGCTCATGAATGTCCTTCCACAAGTTGTGGCATTGCACAAGTCATTTTCTGGAAGGATATTAGAAACCACCCAAAAGTTTGAGGGAGCACATTTTTGGTCTATTTGAGCTTCATTTGAAGGCCTGTGTCCCTTAGAGGATGAAGCTCTTTGTAGTTTCTGGGAGCATATGTAATGTGAAGAGAATCACTATGTTTTGGATTTTATATATTAACAAAACTTGCAGGAGAAATAAGCTCTTAACATCCTACCCCTTCAAAGGACTCAATAATGATTTCTCTAAATAGAAGAAGACACCCTACTACTTGTACATTTAAGGTAAAATATATAACTTCCTGTTCTATTTTCAGTTTCCTATTTTAATTATTTCAATCAATTGCTCCTGGGAAGACTTTTCAAACTGGGTTAGTTGATTCATGGATCACCTATCAATTCAAAATCAGTCAAATTACTGGTGAAAGAAGAAGAAGAAATAAAGCATGCCAAGGATGGAGTAAAATTGGTGAACCTCAACTCTCTGCAAACATTCAGCAAATTTAAGCAAGTTCTAGTCTTGTTTGCAGTGACTGTTAGAAACTTGTGTCATTGTAAGATCCAATTAACCAAAAGAAGGCTTTATTTATTTCCTTGAACTACATTTTATTTAGTTCAAAGTTCAGATTTTCAGTAATTTTATTAGTTTTTTCCTTTCTACATGAAAGAAAGGCAGAAATTAAAAGTGAATGAGCAAGGATTGGGAGCTTGGCCTAACTTGATGCATTGTCCCCACTATAGTAATCAGAGCCACATGTATGGAGCATACTGCTTCTAGTACAAGAATTTTATTATTGGGAACAGAAACATAGTCAAAGCATGTTTCTCAAAATTTCAAAACATGTTCATAATATTTTGGATATTCATGCCAAAATCCTTGCTTGTTCAGAAGCCTCCTGTGGCCCCTACCATCATTACATGAAGGACATATTGAAGTAGTTGCAAATAGGGGTGAAGGACATAACGGAGTTCAATGAGATATGTACTCCACCCCTTAAGAGTTGAGTTATGTGAAAATGGGGGAAATTGATGTAGGAAAACCCACAGATCTAACCCAAAAATACAAATCCCATCTGGATAGACGAGACAACCATCTCTTTTAGGAACACTACACTCATTTAAGGACAACAGGAATACAGGACAAGTTAATCCAGCTCATGCTTGAAGCCAACCCTATAAGAAAATTAAAGACAAGATAAAAAATGTTTTGGATATATTTTGTGCTTTCTCATTTTTTATTATTTTCTGTCTTAGTAAGTAGCTTGAGTAGCCAGCTATGATTAACATTTCTTTAGAAAGGGAGAACAGGCTCTTTATACTCTCCCATTTTAAGCTAGCAAATGGAATTTTAATGAGATTTGTTTTCTGCAACTATTGGAGTTAATGCATTGAGGAAGAGTCCTCTTTCTTGGTAGCAACACCAGCATATTTGCCCTCCATTGTCTCCAGTTTTCTTCTTATTTCTGTTAAAATGTTTTAATACAGAAATTCTGTCCATGATCATTTACCCTCTCAAAAAAATGTACATAATGTAATGGGACCCAAAATCCAAACACTTGTACTTCGGTAATATCTAAAAGAAGCATGTCATAACACTACTTTTAGGTATTTGATGCTATAGGCTGGTCCCCATGAGAATGTAAAGGAAAAAAAATGGAGTCCTCTTAATTACCTGGTAAAAGAAAGGGTTTTGCCTTTTAGCAGCTGAAACCAAGTCGTATTTGGTGCTTTTTGAAACCCCTGAAAGGTTTTCATCAACTTTTTTTGATAAAGGAATTCTCAAATCAAGTTTGTATGGATCTTCAGGATATAGATTGTTCCAAATTTCTTCAGTTTCCTTTGTAGAAACCCCTTGAATAGTTGATACAACATTGCGGTTGTCAAGGATCCTTCCATAAAATTCCTCACAGTCTGCTTTGTACCGAACCTAAGTAACAAAGCCAACAAAAAAAGAAAGTTCAATTACTGTTAAACAAATCAGGAAAAGAGATACATTTTTCTGCCAGTAACAAAAACAAGTTATGTATATTCTAGATGTCTACCGGGTTAAGCCTATGACAGTGCCAAATCCATTCACAATCAAGTGGCACAACCAAAGGCCCTTCTAGAACCCAAGACTCGTTATGTTTGGCAAGCAAGGGAAGCCAGCAAACCTTGTACCTGAAATCTTACAAACCAGAATTTGATAAGAGGGATTTGAACTTACAATTTCGGGATTTATAAAAGGATAAGTCACATAATCCAATTTCTTTAAGAATCAAATATTCTATCTTCCCATAATGAGATCAAAAGAGTGATGAGTATCCAGTGTTCACCATGCATGTTGGTAGTGCACTGCACATGCCTGTTTTATGTTCAACTGTGGAGACCAAAATTTAGTTAAGAATTTTGTTCTGTTTCTTTTCCTCTAGTAGGCAAGGTCTATTGAACCCAAAACACAGTGGTTTCTTATCTCATTCATCCTATGTCCAACTGGGTGATTGGCCTACACACTTTGAAGGACTAACCAATACTATCATCACCACATATTAATTTAGGAAACTGTCAATGAACCTACATGCTATTTTCTTTATAAAATGACTATATGATACTCCGATACTAGATCTTACAAAATGACATTTGATCGGTATAAAAATGGGATACACTTGTTAGCAGTGTTGAAGGAACATGGATACGGGAATCAGAATCTGATGTGCATCTGGGAATCTGACTTGGCAAGGCGAAAAAATAAGGACTCACGGGCACATCTATGGACAAGTATAAACTATTAAAAATACTCCATATTTTGTTGAATTTTAACATTAGTCCTATAAAAAAGTTTTTAAAAGCTTGTTTTGTTACTTAAGAGCATTTTGTAGGAAAAATGGCATTGAATGTGCAAACTGTTCATCTCCATCAAATAAACAATGAAAGAAAGAAAAACACCATGTAGAAGTGTCCCTCAAGAATCCATGTGAGTGTTAGTGTCCAATACAGGCAATTCATCCATTTAGGAGAGTCCATACAACACTGCTTGTTAGGCTGCATACCTGTAAATTGCATAGTGCAGAACAGGATCATCATAGAGATAACGATTTCGATCAATGGCTGCAAGGAATTGCAACTGTGCTTTTGCTGCAGCTACGAGGTCTTCACTTATGATGATCTTCTGTGCTTCAAGCCACTCTGATTCTTGCTCTTTTTCCATTTCTTAGTAAGGAAATCACCCAACTTTGCAAGGCTATCGTAGGTTGTGAATTTAGAAACCTGGAATTGGCTTCAGAACATCCAGTGAAATTAAACAGTTTCAATCTTGTCGTCCATTATAAACTAATCATGAATTCTATCATATTGAGCTTTCTGATGAAAGAAAAAAATTTCTTGAGAAATCAATATTCTTCATCATTCAAATATTGAGCTCAATTATTGTTATCATTATTTTGCACCCAATTATTTGCTTAAGGCGGGACATCAATATGGGAAAGAAAGAAAAGAAAAAGGCATTCGACAAGAACCAGAACTCTTTCATTATTTGAGAAGGGACGGTGCATGATATTATACAAAAGTATTTAGATGGAGCAGTAACAGAATAGCAGAAAATCAAGACAACCCAAAATATGGCATCCAATTGAGACCTAGACTTACATGATTAGGCTCGGAAAAATGAGTTCTATAATTACTACGCAAAAGTTCAAAATCCTGGCATAACTATTTTGAAAGAACTGAACAAATAATGAGATTATGAACAATTTTGTAGACGTTTAAACGAGTAGCAGAGTACGTCACGAAATTAAGAGCTTGCTAAGCGGAACCATGGAAGTCGACCGGAAGTTTCAACCTCTTCAGTTTGTCAACGTTCAATTTCAACACAGAACTATCTATAAACATGAATTTCTGCGAAAATAACAGGAAACAACTATTCTTGGGTTTAAATTAAAGAGTAAACAATCGGCAGGGTACATCATGAAACCAAAAGCTTGCTAAGCTGAAACATGGAAATCTAGAGGAAGCTTCACTCTTCAGTTTGTGAACGTTCAATTTTCAGCATAAACGACTATTCTTGGATCTAAACTAAAGAGTCAAAGAAGTAAGAAGAATATTAAGAAAACAAGAAAAGAAATACAAGGCGCGTATATCGCGGGAAAAATAGCATACCAGAAACGTTGACCCTTCAGATGCACGTAAAGAAGAGAAGGCTTAACGTAAATGCGTCGACGGCCAAACTCTATTAATCATCTCCCGGGATGAGATGATGAAATTATGAGTCTGTAAAACGAGATTTTTATTTGGTAAAGCTTGTACAACGATTTTCGTTTTTTTTTGTAAAATACAAAAATCTCCCTTAAATTTTGAAAGAATTCGACAAAAACCTCCCTTCCATCATTCGTTCACACGGAAAACGTTAAATCGATGCATTATTTTTTGGGAGAAGTACCGATCAACCCAGCTCATACTTTACTAACCACGAAGTACGGGGGGAATGCATCCTGACCGTGAAACTTTTCCCTTATTTTTTATAATTACTGTAATCCACCTCGGAAATCTGAAATTACAGCCTCGTCTGGTCTAGTAGCCCCCTATCCTACCGTGGATTTGGCATTGATCCATGGTCAGGATTCATCCCACCTGTACGATGGAGTTAAGGTTTTTAAGGGTGGATTGAACATTAAAAACCCCTTTATAAATTAGTTCACAAACATTGTTCCCGCCTTTTCCATCCAAACGCAAATAGAGAGATATGCTATCTTGACCTTTCCGATGAATTCTTCGATGGTGTTAGTGAAGCATGTAGTTACAATCTTGACTTAGCATTTATTTGGCATCAATGCCACGTTAGAAAAATGGTGCTCTAGGAAATGCTTGTTTGTTTGGAACCGTCTGTCCATAAAAAAACAGTGCTCCAAATCACACATTGGAAATTGGGAAAGTGTGGCTTAGAGCAACGCCGAATTTGGCGTTTCCTAGAATTGTAACTCGTTGCTACCAACAAGGATATGACGTGGCAGTGATAGGGACATGACTATCGTGTTGAAAACATTTCCTAGAGCATTGGTACTAAATAGAAAACGTTGTTGTTGCCCCAAAAAACGTTCTACTTGGCAGCAACATTTCCAAACAAAAAACGACATCATTTTCTCAAAAAACGGTGCTTCCAACCCACACATCAGCAACACCGTTTTAGAAAATGGTGTTGTATTTGTAGCATCGATGCCAAAATATACTTAGTCGTTGTTGTCTAGTTCTCGCAGCTTGGCTCTTTGCAATACATGCTAGGTCAACATGTTAGGTTTCGGTGGCCTCATCGACATCATCAAATGGTCCAATGATAGACGATTCACAAAAATGCGTCAACTCACTCAAGAGCTCGCTCTAGAGTCATCACCTTTACATTCCACAACGTGCAACGCGATTCTCTATTTCTGTGAAAGTCGGCTCCATCAAATTAGCTCACTAAGCTACTCTGTTGCATTTAACATTACTTCCTGTCGAAATGCGACATTGACGATAGTCGTAAAAGCTACATGTTGATAAGAAAGGACCTAGAATCCACTAGGTTGAAATTCTGTAATACACCAAAAATTAAGAGAAACTCTTTGAAAAAATTGTATTTGGAATTCACTGCCTATAAACAAAGGCTTAGTGTCCCTTTTATAACCCTTGAATTACAAATTTACTCAAAATAAGAAACCAATTCCTAAGGAAACAAATAGGAAAGGAGACAACTCCTACACCTTTCCTAACTAATCTAAAAGAAAACAAACAAATAAGAACTCTATTAAGACTAGGAAACTCAAAAAAAGAAACAAATAAGAAAGTTGAGTGTTTCGTATGACTTTGTGTTTTCATCATTTCATTCCTTTTTGGGTAGTTTCTTCCTATCCAATTGCTCCATGTATTTATTTGCAAGCTGCTCCACATCATTCCCTTCCACTTGAAAAAAAAAAAAAACTCATCTCTGAATTAATCTTTGGATAAGATGGACCATTAGATGGAAAGTACTCGTACAAATCAGCAATATTGAAGGTTATGGAGATATTCATGTTCTTAGGAAGATCAACAACATAAGCATTGTCATTGGTTTTCCTTAAGACCCGATAGGGACCATACTTCTTTGGCTTCAATTTGTTGTAGGTACCAACAGGAAACCACTCCTTATGACACCATCACTTGGTCTCCTACATCAAATACCTTCGTTCGTCGTCGCTTGTCAACTACTACCTTGTACTTGGTGTTGGACTCTTCTAACTTCTGTTTCACCTCCGCTATAGTAGCTTGGTGATGTTTAGCCATGGCTCTAGTTGTGACATTCGTACCAAAAACATTAAGCAACTTTATCATATCTAGAACATGCCTGGGCTCCTTCGTGTAGACAGTGGAGAATGGAGATCTCCCTGTTGAACTATGAACAATATTGTTAAATGCAAATTTTGCTTGAGCCAAAGCATTGTCCCATTGTTTAGGCTTGTCACCACAAATGCTCGTAATCAAATTGCCCCGAGTTTTGTTTACTACCTCAGTCTACCCATCCGCCTAAGTAGGGGTGCTCACGGTTTGGTTATTTTTTCAAACTGAGCCAACCTAATTAGTTTTTTAAATATCCAAACTGAAACTGAACCGATGCAATTGGTTAACTAATTCACCGATAGACTAGTTAACTATGGTTCAGTTTTTCAATTTTTTTATGCACTTAAAATATAAAAAAAAACCTAAAATTGTCAGTGGTTGCTATCGATGCCGGTGGTTGCTGGCGGAGCCGCAAAGAGGAGAGGTGAGAGAGAGAGAAGGCTTCCATATGCTTCAAAACCACCGCCCATCGGTAGTTGACAAGTGCTTCAAAACTACCAATGACACTGAATGGCATTGGTGCTTGCTTGCCAGCAAGGCAGCGATCGACATTGCCGCTTAGTACTTAATTGTAGACCACTTCTACGAATGGCTTGTAATGTTGCACCTCTTTCAAGACCAAGACCTTTTATCATGACTTCTGCTCGTTGCATACCCTAATCCACTACTATAAGAATAGCATTTCCTACTGCGGTTTGAGCAGCAAATGGTGTCCCTCTTCTTGTACCTTGAAATCCACAAGTATCGGCAGAAGACCAAGAAACCACTCGACCTCGTACATCTGTAATAGTCACAATGGTATTGTAGAAACTTGCTTGAACATGAATAACTCCCTTTGGTATTTTACGTCCACTCTTACATAAACCAATACATCCATTTTTACATGAACCAATTCTTGGTATAGGTTTTGCCATATTTTATCATCTCATAAATATGAGTTAGAGATATATGGGTATTATCCATTTCATGTCAAAACAGATTTTGAGAAGAGAACGAAGAGACTAGAGAGACTAAGAAGAGAACAGAGAGAATAGAGAGACTGAGAATTGAACGGAGAGACTAGAGAGACTGAGAAGAGAAGAGAGAGAGTAGAGAGACAAGAGAAAAGACAGAGTGAGAGAAGTTGAGAAGAGAAAAAGGTTTGAGTGGTTCCGAGTTTCGAAGAGAGTGCGGCTGGCAGTGGCAGTCTAGCACTTTGGCAGATTGCCAAACTTTCAATTGATTCAAAGAAAGGCTGAAATTGAAAGCCCCTTAGACTATCGAACATTTTTGAAAAATAAAAAATATAATATATAATATATAATATTATATATATATATATATACCAGTTGTTTTGGTTAACCGATGGTTTTTTAAAATGGTTAACTAAAAATGAACTAAAATTGTCATTTTTTTAAGAATATCAAACCGAAACCAAATTGACTGGTTTGATTAACCAATTTTTTGGTTTGATTTTGGTCAGTTTTTTCGGTCATTTCGGTTTTTTGGTTTTTTTTTGCTCACCCTATGTCTAAGAATGTGTCATGCTACTAAAATTAAATTCAATATTGAACCACTTCCATAAAATCAACCAGAAGTGAGCTAGAAACTTATTGTCCTGATATGAGGTGATGGACTTAGGCACTCCATATAGGCGCACAATCTCCTAGAAGAATAATTTTGCCACATGCATTGTATCAGTAGTCTTGCGGCAAGGAATGAAATGCACCATCTTTGAAAACCGATCAACTACCACAAACATAAAACCTACTCCTCTCTGAGTTTTGGGGAGTCCTAATACAAAGTCCATAGATAAATCCTCTCAAGGTTCTAAAGACACTGGCAAAGGCATGTAAAGACCTATGTTTTGAGATTGCCCCTTTGTGACTTGACAAACAAGGCACTTTCTCACATAATTTCCGACATCCTTCTTCAGTTGAGACCAATAATACCTTTCCTCCATGCTACCAATTATCTTGTCTCTGCCAAGATGACCACCCAAACCTCCAGCATGTAATTCACAAATCACATTGTCCTGTAAGGATGTTCTAGGGAGACAACTTATTTCCCTTGAACAAAAAACCATAATGCATAAGAAAATCACCCATAGATTATCTAGTAGTATGTTTCTCCCATATGTTTTCAAAGTCCTAATCGAGCTCCTTTAAGCACTTGAACCCAATAACTTCATTACTTACAATGATGAGCAGAGAAGAGTGTTTGCTCAATGCATCAGCTACACGGTTCAAAGTGTCAGATGTATGCTTGATAACATAATGAAACTACTCTAAAAAAGTTGCCCACCAGGCATGCATCTTGTTGAGGTGTCGTTGATTTCTGAAATACTTCAGCGATTATTGGTCTAAATAGACCATGAACTCTCGCTAAATCAGATAATGCTCCCAATTCTTAAGAGCTTGAATAACTGCATATAGTTCCTATTCATAGGTTGGCCACTTCTATCATGTCTCATTTAATTTCTCACTAAAGTAGGCTACTAGTTTACCTTCCTGAGATAGAACACCACCGATTCCAACCCCATTAGCATCACACTCTAGCTCGAAGACTTTGTCAAAGTCTGGTAAAACTAGTATCGATGCAGAAGATAACCTCTCATTGATTTTAGCAAAGCTTCTTTCAGCCTCTTTTGTCCACTTGAACTTTCCTTTCTTCAAATAGTTGGTGATGGGGGACACAATGCTGTTAAATTTTTTGATGAATCTCTTGTAAAAAGTGGCCAAACCTTGAAAGTTGTGTACCTCCATCACAGTCTTTGGAGATGACCGATCTCGAATAGCTTGGATCTTTTGATCATCCACATGTATCCCATCAGCACCAACTATATAACCAAGGAACAACAATCTGTCGGTCATGAAGTGGCACTTTTTCATATTGACATAGAACTTGTTCTCATATAGTACTGTCAGTACTTACTATAAATGTTGTATACGCTCTCTCTTAGATTTTCTACGGATCAAAATATCATTAAAATAAACCACTACAAACTTGTCAACTAAGGGTCTGAGTATCTGATTCATTAGCCGCATGAACATGCTAGGAGCATTAGACAGTCTTGTTCGTAAGTTGACCACTTCTGTCATGTCTCATTTAATTTCTCATTGAAGTAGGCTACTAGTTGACCTTCCTGAGATAGAACACCACCGATTCCAACTCCACTAGCATCACACTCTAGCTCGAAGACTTTATCAAAGTCTGGTAAAACTAGTACCGATGCAGAAGATAACCTATCATTGATTTTAGCAAAGCTTCTTTCAGCCTCTTTTGTCCACTCGAACTTCCCTTTATTCAAATAGTTGGTGATGGGGGACACAATGCTACTGAAATTTTTGATGAATCTCTTGTAAAAAGTGACCAAACCATGAAAGTTGTGTACCTCCGCCACAGTCTTTGGAGATGACCAATCTCGAATAGCTTGGATCTTTTGATCATCCACATGTATCCCATCAGTACCAACTATATAACCAAGGAACAATAATCTGCCGTTCATGAAGTAGCACTTTTTCATATTGACATAGAACTTTTTCTCATATAGTACTGTCAGTACTTACTATAAATGTTGTATACCCTCTCTCTCAGATTTTCTACGGATCAAAATATCATTAAAATAGACTTGTCAACTAAGGGTCTGAGTATCTGATTCATTAGTCGCATGAACATGCTAGGAGCATTAGACAGTCTTGTTCATAGGTTGACCACTTCTGTCATGTCTCATTTAATTTCTCACTAAAGTAGGCTACTAGTTTACCTTCCTGAGATAGAACACCACTGATTCCAACTCCACTAGCATCACACTCTAGCTCGAAGACTTTGTCAAAGTCTGGTAAAACTAGTACCGATGTAGAAGATAACCTCTCATTGATTTTAGCAAAGCTTCATTCAGCCTCTTTTGTCCACTCGAACTTCCCTTTATTCAAATAGTTGGTGATGGGGGACACAATGCTACTAAAATTTTTGATGAATCTCTTGTAAAAAGTGGTCAAACCATGAAAGTTGTGTACCTCCGTCACAGTCTTTGGAGATGACCAATCTCGAATAGCTTGGATCTTTTGATCATCCACATGTATCCCATCAGCACCAACTATATAACCAAGGAACAACAATCTACCGGTCATGAAGTGGCACTTTTTCATATTGACATAGAACTTGTTCTCCTATAGTACTGTCAGTACTTACTATAAATGTTGTATACCCTCTCTCTCAGATTTTCTACGGATCAAAATATCATTAAAATAAACCACTACAAATTTGTCGACTAAGGGTCTGAGTATCTGATTCATCAGCCGCACGAACATGCCAGGAGCATTAGACAGTCTTGTTCGTAGGTTGACCACTTCTGTCATGTCTCATTTAATTTCTCATTGAAGTAGGCTACTAGTTGACCTTCCTGAGATAGAACACCACCGATTCCAACTCCACTAGCATCACACTCTAGCTCGAAGACTTTGTCAAAGCCTGGTAAAGCTAGTACCGATGCAGAAGATAACCTCTCATTAATTTTAGCAAAGCTTCTTTCAGCCTCTTTTGTCCACTCGAACTTTCCTTTCTTCTAATAGTTGGTGATGGGAGACACAATGCTGCTGAAATTTTTTATGAATCTCCTGTAAAAAGTGGTCAAACCATGAAAGTTGTGTACCTCCGTCACAGTCTTTGGAGATGACCAATCTCGAATAGCTTGGATCTTTTGATCATCCACATGTATCCCATCAGCACCAACTATATAACCAAGGAACAACAATCTGCCAGTCATGAAGTGGAACTTTTTCATATTGACATAGAACTTGTTCTCTTGTAGTACTGTCAGTACTTACTATAAACATTGTATACGCTCTCTCTCAGATTTTCTACGCATCAAAATATCATTAAATTAGACTTGTCGACTAAGGGTCTGAGTATCTGATTCATCAGCTGCATGAACGTGCTAGGAGCATTAGACAGTCCAAAGGGCATCACCAACCACTCATATAAGCCCTCCTTAGTTTTGGACATCGTTTTCCATTCATCATCATGCTTGATATGGATATGATGATATCTACTCTTTAGGTCAATTTTGGAGAACATCTTAGATCCTGCCAACTGGTCCAACATATCATCCAATCAATTGATGGAAATCTGCATCGGATGGTGATCTTGTTGATGGCACGACTGTCAACACATATCCTCTAGCTTCCATCATTCTTTGGTGTCAACAATGCAGGTACTACACATGGGCTAATGCTCTCTCGAATATGCCCTTTTTGTAGCAGCTCCTCCACTTTCTCTCTTAGGATCTTGCTTTCCTTTGGGCCCATCCGATAATGCAACAGATTTGGTAAGGTGGTACTAGGAATCATATCAATTTGACGTTGGATGTCACGCATGGTGGGTAGATGGTCTGGTTCCATAGTTAGGGCCTTGAACTTATCCAACAGGGGCTGCACCTACTCTGAAACTTTACGATCGGGCTCTGCCTCACCGTTGATCACCAAAGCAAATGTCTCATTGGCCTCCTTGGTATTTGCAAAAACTCAACTTCCAATGAAGATATTGAAAGGAAAGATTGCCCTCCACTTTAGAAGCTTTAGGTGAATCTCCCTTTGGTACAAGAGAAATCTTCTTGTTCTCCCATCTAAACACATACATATTCTGTCTACCCCTATGTGTAGAATCAACATCATATTGCCATGGATGCCCCAACAACACATGACATGCATCCATATCTACTACGTCACACCCGATAGTGTCTTTATAAAATTTACCAAAGGAGAGAGGAACCTAACAGATTTCTATCACCTTAATGGCAGGGCCATTCTTAATCCACCAGCGCATTGGATACATAATTCTTGTAGCGGCAGTTGTCTATAATCAGGTCACTGACCTTTTGGTTGATTAAGCACTTTGGTGTGTAAAGGATTCGCTGCACCACACAAATAATTGGTTCACCATCCTCTGCATTGATTATATCATCAAATTCACCTTCATCTGGGTCTATGTCATGATAATGGTTGTCTTCCGTAGAGGGAAATCACTGGATTTGTGGTTGTATTCACTGCACTTTGTAGCAAGGATCATTAGACACTGGCTTGGCATAAGGATAGGGGTGATCATTTCAGCCTGGCTCAGCCTGGAAATTCCGGGCTTGGGCTTGGATTTTGTGTTCAGGCCCGGCCTGGGCCCGACCCTCATCAGGTCTACAAATTTTAGGGTTGGGCTTGGGTTTAATACTTCAAGCTTGGCCCAAGCCCGGCTCGGCCCACATATATTTAAATTTACACATTTTGTGTATAATGTATACATATATATACATGTTATTTTAAATTAGATTATATATTTTATATATAAATATTATAACATGATATGTATAATTTATATTATATGTAACATATTATATTATATAATGTACAAAATAAGTTTATATGCATGTTATGTTATTTAATAAAATATTATAGATATGTAATGTTTTATATATGAAAGACATTGGCCAAAATTAGGCCCGATTTGAGCCCATGCCCAAGCTAGCCCTTATCATATGTGCAAAGCCTAGAAACTTGGGCTGGGCTAGGGCTTATGTTTCAAGCCTAGAACCTTGGGTCGGGTCGGACCCGTGCCTAAGCTATAGCCCTTATCATAATTGCGAAGCCCAGATCGGGCTCGGCTTGGCCCCACCCATGATCACCCTTACTTACATAAGGGTTATTGTTGGTCCTACTAGCAAAAGCTCCAGCTCGGGGTATCGAGCCATCCCCTGTTTGAGTAATTGTAGGTTCTACTCCAGATGGTCGGGATTGATTATAAATCTAGGACTACTTATCCTTGGTGGTAGAAGACTTCTATGGCTCTGCTTGCGTGCACTTATAATTCTCTATTTTGCTTGTTGATTGACGTGCTAGCAACCTATTTGCTTTGAGTGCCAAATTGTGGGCTTCATTAATAGACCATATAGTTTGATCCCCAACTTATCTTGTATAGTGTACCTCAAGCCATTGATGTATTTGACAATCTATTGATTTTCTATCTCTTTGAGATTGCAACGGGTCTGCATCCTTAGAAACTCCTCTGTGTATTCTGCCACTGTTCACTTGCCCTGTACACATTTATGAAATTATTGGAATAGGATTTGTTCATGATCTGCAAGCAGAAATCTTCTTCTCAATAGTTGCTTCATCATGTGCCACTCTCATACAGGACGCTTCCTTGCAACACCATGTTCTCTTGATGGCACTGCCACCAAGCTCCTGCCCCTCCTCTTAATCTGTAAACAACAAGAGGAACTTTCTGATCATCTGCTATGGTCATGACATCGAAGAATTTATCTACCTTGTATAACCAATCAATGAAACTTTCAATGTCTAAACTCCTGTTAAAAGTAGGAATCTTGACTTTGATCTTGTATTCCTCAACTCTTTGTGGCCTGACCGCTATGTAGGGCTCTTCAAACTCTCCATCGTTAGAATCATCCTCTTGGACTCGTTGTTGCCTATGAATAGGAGCACGTCTCTATGCAGGTTGATTTCTCTCACGAGCATTACCTTTGCCTTTGTGTCCTTTGTTGTCAAGGTCGAGACCTATAAGTGTAGTATGTATTTCTTCTAGCAATTTGGTTGTGTGATCCAACCTTTTGTTCGTTTGACATTCTTGAGCCTCCAACGCATCCCATAGAACTTCTACTCAATGTTCATTGTTAGAGTGAGCGTATTCTCTACGACCATCCATTAGGATACTAAAGAGTTATGATGAAATAGGGAGGATAGCCTGCTTTGATACCAACTGACATAGGATGAAAACCGTGGTTGAGCTTGATATTGTGCAACCTACACATTGATAAGAAAATACCTAAAATCCACTAGGGTCCCTTTATATGCCTTGAATTACAAACTTACTCAAACTTGGAAACCAATTCCTAAGGAAACAAATTGGAAAGGAAACAACTCCTATACATTTCCTAACTAATATAAAAGAAAACAAACAAATAAAAACTCTACTAAGACTAGGAAACTTAAAAAACAAAAGAAACAAATAAGAAAGTTGAGTGTTTCTGTAGGACTGTGTGTTTTCATCCTTTCGTTCCATTTGTGGCAGTTTCTTCCTATCCAGTTGCTCCATGTATTTATTTGCAAGCTGCTCCACATCAATTTAGAATAGAATTGTTGAAATTCATCATATTTTTGCTACACTAAGTTCTTTGGTTAAGTTTTTAATTCTTTATCCCATAGGCACATTCTTTCTTGAGTATTACAATTTTTAGTTTCTACTATTTTTTATGGAAATATCTTTCATTTTAACTCGATATTATCAACAAATTTACGAAAACAACGATTTGGTAAGTAAGGTGAGGTATGATTTGCTCTTTTTTGAATAGATGAATAAACTAATAGAGTGATTGAATTGGCATGAGATTTCCACTCAATTTAGAATATTCTACTTAATAAACTAAAACTTTAACGAATTTAAGGGTAATTCCAATAAAATATTACTTTGGTAGCGGTTCTTTTTTGGTGGTTTTGTAAAACATGAGAGTGACTCATAACTTTTCAGAGAACAAATGGAAGTGATTCTGGTAACCCATATAAAATGTCCCATGGAAAGAAAACATTTGCTATAATTCGAAATGGACTAACAACTAGGTTTTATGGATGTTTGTCATTCTTCTTTCTTTTTTCTTTCTTTCTTTCTGTATTTTTCCCATTCTCATTGCCAACTTGTGTTGTCACCACTACTATAGGGTAATTGTTTCTAACTTTCGATTTAGAGCATATGATGTATAACAACGAGAATGTCGGGAGAAAACGATGACCAAGTGAGTAAGATGTTCGGTAGATTGTCAACCGAGTGAGCAAATACAAAAGCTCGACAAGTCCAAAAAAGAAGATAATTGTGAAAAGAATAGTAAACCTCTCTTGTAACTCTCCCGAGAGACAGAGAGACTATCAATCACACCAAGATTGGGGGTCATAATAATTGCATTCCTCCTCTTCAGATGATGGAGTTTAGGAGTAGGAAAAGAAGAAAAAGAGGTTGTATTAGAGCTTAAAACTATTTAGATCTTACGTAAAAGGCAAAGATAATCTATTTACTGGAGAGCATAATTTTATTGATGAATTTAAACCATTAAATACAACTAAATCAGAGATGCACATAGCAGAAAAATAGGTAGCAACTAACCCATCACTAACAACTCCTAAGCTCATGGCTTTTTCCCAAAGAATTGGTAAACACTACCTAACTTCCTAAAGAATAAGATTACAAATTTATTCTGCTGAATAACAACAAAAGAATAGACTTTAACACCCTCCCTTAAACTAGAAAAAGAAACAACTCCAAGCAAATCACGCAACTTCACAAATGCACCCAATTTGAGAGGCTTGGTTAGTATATCTGCAATCTGGTCTTCATTGCGACAATAAACCAATTCAATGACTCATTTTGTGAGATCTCGAAGAAAATGGTATCTTATATCTATGTGTTTGCTCCTATAATGTAAAAATGGATTCTTGAACATTTTAAGGGCTGAACTATTATCACAATATATCTGTATATTCTCCTGCTTGAAACAATGAAACAATTCAAGTATTCTTTTCAGCCAAATAGTTTGACACACACAAGAAGCTGCTGCTATAAACTCTGCTTCTGTTGTAGACAATGCAACAACTTGTTTCTTTGATGCCCATGAAACAACCCTTGAATTCATCATAAAGACATGACCATAAGTACTTTTTCTATCCTCGAAGTCTCCTGCATAATCACTATCATTGAAGCCAATAAGATCTTATCCTCCTTTTTGATAAAAGATGCCAAAATCAAGTATATCCTTCAAGTAGTGTAAGATTTTCTTTAAAGCAAGGAGATGGAGCTCAATTGGAGATTCCATAAACCTGCTAATTAAATTTACATCATATATAATATCAGGTCTAGTTGCTATTAAGTACATCAAATTTCCAACAATTTGCTTGTATAAAGTACTATTAATCTTCTTTCCTTCATAGTCCTTCGTGAATTTCAAAATTGGTTCAATTGGAGTTCCCATTGAGTTACAGTCCATCATCTGAAACCTGTCCAAGATTTTCAAAGCATATTTCTTTTGTGTGATGAAAATCCCAACTGCTGATTGCACTACTTTGATGCCAAGAAAATAGTGCATCATTCCTAGATCGGTCATCTCAAATTCTGCCATCATGGACTTTTTAAACTCCTCAAAAATTGCTTGATCATTTCCTGTGTAGATTAAATCGTTCACATACAAACAAACAATCAGAATTTTCAATACAGACTCTGATTTAATAAAGAGAGTATGCTCATATGGACATGTTTTAAACCTAGGCTTGGTAAAATAAGTCTCAATGCGGTTATACCAAGCTCTAGGTGCACATGGCCAGGGGGTTAATCTATAAAAACCTGCTCATCCAGATTGCCATGTAGAAAAGCTGATTTCACGTCCATTTGAAAGGTTGGACAATAATTTTGTGCTGCCAAAGCCACCACCATTCGAATAGTATCATGCCTTGCAACCGGAGCAAAAATTTCATTATAATCAATGCCAAATTGCTACTTGTATCCTTTTGCAATGAGTCGAGCTTTATAATTGTCTACTTTGCCATCTTTGTTCAACTTAATTTTATAAACCCATTTAACACCAATGGATTTTTGTCTGTTTGGAAGTTTTGACAACTCCCATGTATTGTTTTTTTCTTTGACCTAACCTCTTCATCCATGGATTTTTGCCATTTTGGATCTTTGACAGGTTCTTGGAAGGTTATTGGATCACAATCTGATAATAAAGCATAATGAGCAAGAGTATCATTAGAATGATCACCACTAATCTCATAATCCTCCATCCATGCTGGTCTTCTTCCAATTCGTTGAGATCTTGAACTTGCACCTTCTGTTTGAGCTTTAGTGACATCAAGTGACTGTTACAACTGATGGTCAGGTTGTAATGACAGAGGTTTATTAGAAATAGTTTGCATTTCTACTCATTTTTCTTCAAAGTCCACAGGTATTGGCCGCTGCCCTGCAGTGTTCTCTGTCCAATTCCATGTATTTTCTTCATCAAAAATAACATCGCGACTGATGACAATCTTTCCTGTGATTGGATTGAATAACTTGTAAACCTTTGACTGCTCACTAATTCCAAGAAAGACACATTTTTCGCCTTTGTCATCCAACTTCTTCCTCTTCTCATCGGGAATGTGTGCATATGCAATGCACCCAAAGACTTTAAAATGATCAACTGATGGTTTCCACCCATCCAAGCTTCTTGTGGAGTCATGTTTCTAACCGAAAAGGTGGGACTTCGATACAAAACATGAACACTCCAATTTATTGCTTTCGGCCAGAATCTTTTTGGAATCCTTCCATTTGTTGTTATGCTTCGAACCATGTTGAGGATAGTCTGATTCTTCCTTTCTGCTACGCCATTTTGCTGAGGCGTGTAGGTTGTTGTCAATTGATGTCGAATTCCATGCTCATCACAAAAATTTGCAAATTCTTGTGACATATACTCCTCCCCCACGATCAGTTTGGAGAGTCTTAATTGTTCTCCCAGCTTCATTCTCCACTAAGGCTTTAAAGCTTTTAAAAGCTGAGAATGCTTTATATTTTTCCTACAAGAAATAAGTTCATGTTTTTCGGCAATAATCGTCAATAAAAGAAAAGATTTCTTTTTACCATTTGATATTGAGTTTATTGGACTACATACATCAGAATGGATTAGCTCCAATGGTCTGTGCACTCTTCATGCCTTGCCTTTTGGAAATTGTTCACGATGTTGTTTGCCAACAACACATTCTTCACATATTTTGGAGGGAGGAGTAATTTGAGGAAGGACAATCACCATTTGCTTCTGAGAAAGAATCTATAAACCTTTGAAATTCAAATGGGCATATCGCAAATGAAAAAGCCATGTAGACTCATTTACATCAGCCATAAAACACGTTTCAATGCTTTCTACTTTAAGTGGAAACATGTTTGAAGTCATCTTGACATGAGCTATTACTCATCTTCTTGGATCATAGATTTCACAAGCACCTCCTTTGATTGACGTCTCATATCCCTTCTCTTGCAGTTGTCCAACACTTAATAAATTGCTTTTCAAATCATAGCCAACAAGAATTCATATATTGAAAGTACTGGAAGCTAGGGTTGGCAACAACAATGACATGGGAGTAGGTAGTCACTTCCTTCAAGTTCAACGTGATTTCAATGAAAATGATTATGAGATGTTATTGGCTCTTGATGAGAACAATCATCAACATGGTGGTGCATCTCTCAGTCAGATTACCGGTCTGCCACAGTCAACTGTCCAGGGGAGCGGGGCTGCATTTTAAGATTGTGCAGGAAGGTTGCTTTCTATTGATTGTTGCCCCACCCTCTTTGTCGCACGCAGACTGATAACTTAGAAGAAACTTGTGCAATCTGTCTTGAGACCCCAAAAACTAGAGATAAAATTTGTCATCTTCCTTGCTTGCACAAATTTCACAAAGATTGTATTAATCCTTGGCTGAGAAGGAAAACATTATGTCCGGTTTGCAAGTCTTCTATCACTTGATATGCACGTATATTTGAGTCATTCATGCTAGTGCATTGCAGTAGGTTATATTGAGGTTGCAAGTAGTAACATTTATGGTTTTGTAGGCCCCACGTCACAGTACGGTGAATCAAATTTCCTAGATTTGGCCAATCTTTCAAATAGACGTGAAATCATCTTTTCTACATGGCAATCTGGATGAGCAGGTTTTTATAGATCAATCCCATGGTTATGTGCAACATACTATGACATGGGGCCTACAAAACCAAAAATGTTACTACTTACAACCTCAATATAACCTGCTACAATGCACTAGCATGAATGACTCAAATATACATGTATATCAAGTGACAGAGGACTTGCAAACCAAACATAATGTTTTCCTTCTCAGCCAATGATCAATACAATCTTTGTGAAATTTGTGCAAGCAGGGAAGATGGCAAATTTTATCTTTAGTTTTTGGGGTCTCAAGACAAATTGCACAAGCTTCTTCTAAGTTATCAGTCTGCATGCGACAAAGAGGGTGGGGCAACAATCAATAGAAAGCAACCTTCCTGCACAATTTTAAAATGCAACCCCGCTCCCCTGGATAATTGACTGTGGCAGACCGGTAATCTGACTGAGAGATGCACCACCATGTTGATGATTGTTCTCATCAAGAGCCAATAACATCTCATAATCATTTTCATTGAAATCACATTGAACTTGAAGGAAGTGACTATCTACTCCCATGTCATTGTTGTTGCCAACCCTAGCTTCCAGTACTTCCAATATATGAATTCTTGTTGGCTATGATTTGAAAAGCAATTTATTAAGTGTTAGACAACTGCAAGAGAAGGGATATGAGACGACAATCAAAGGAGGTGCTTGTGAAATCTATGATCCAAGAAGAGGAGTAATAGCTCATGTCAAGATGACTTCAAACATGTTGTTTCCACTTAAAGTAGAAAGCATTGAAACGTGTTTTAAGGCTGATGTAAATGAGTCTACATGGCTTTGGCATTTGCGATATGCCCATTTGAATTTCAAAGGTCTACAGATTCTTTCTCAGAAGCAAATGGTGATCGGCCTTCCTCAAATTACTCCTCCCTCCAAATATGTGAAGAATGTGTTGTTGGTAAACAACATCGTGAACAATTTCCAAAAGGCAAGGCATGGAGAGCGCATAGAACATTGGAACTAATCCATTCTGATATATGTGGTCCAATAAACCCAATATCAAATGGTAAAAAAAAATATTTTATTTCTTTTATTGACGATTATTGCCGAAAAACATGAACTTATTTCTTGTAGGAAAAATTTAAAGCATTCTCAGCTTTTAAAAGCTTTAAAGCCTTAGTGGAGAATGAAACTGGGAGAACAATTAAGACTCTCCAAACTGATCGTGGGGGAGAATATATGTCACAAGAATTTGCAAATTTTTGTGATGAGCATGGAATTTGACGTCAATTGACAACAATCTACATGCCTCAACAAAATGGCATAGCAGAAAGGAAGAATCAAACTATCCTCAACATGGTTCGAAACATGACAACAAATGGAATGATTCCAAAAAGATTCTGACCGGAAGCAGTAAATTGGAGTGTTCATGTTTTGTATCGAAGTCCCACCTTTTCGGTTAGAAACATGACTCTACAAGAAGCTTGGATGGGTGGAAACCATCGGTTGATCATTTTAAAGTCTTTGGGTGCGTTGCATATACACACATTCCCGATGAGAAGAGGAAGAAGTTGGATGACAAAGACAAAAAATGTGTCTTTCTTGGAATTAGTGAGCAGTCAAAGGTTTACAAGTTATTCAATCCAATCACAGGAAAGATTGTCATCAGTCGCGATGTTATTTTTGATGAAGAAAATACATGGAATTGGACAGAGAACACTACAGGGCAGCGACCAATACCTGTGGACTTTGAAGAAAAATGAGCAGAAATGCAAACTATTTCTAATAAACCTCTATCATTACAACCTGACCACCAGTTGTAGCAGCCACTTGATGTCACTGAAGCTCAAACAGAAGGTGCAAGTTCAAGATCTCAACGAATCAGAAGAAGACCAGCATGGATGGAAGATTATGAGGTTAGTGGCGATCATTCTAACAATACTCTTGCTCATTATGCTTTATTATCAGATTGTGATCAAATAACCTTCTAAGAACTTGTCGAAGATCCAAAATGGCAAAAAGCCATGGATGAAGAGGTCAGGTCAAAGAAAAAAACAATACATGGGAGTTGTCAAAACTTCCAAACGGACAAAAATCCATTGGTGCTAAATGAGTTTATAAAACTAAGTTGAACAAAGATGGCAAAGTAGACAATTATAAAATTCGACTTGTTGCAAAGTGATACAAGTAGCAATTTGACATTGATTACAATGAAATTTTCGTTTCAGTTGCAAAGCATGATACTATTCGAATGGTGGTGGCTTTGGCAGCACAAAATTATTAGCCAACCTTTCAAATGGACGTGAAATCAACTTTTCTACATGGCAATCTGGATGAACAGGTTTTTATAAATCAACCCCCTGGCTATGTGCAACAAGGAAGGGAAGAAAAAGTGTACATGTTGAAGAAAGCTTTATACGAGCTACAACAAGCACCTAGAGCTTGGTACAACCGCATTGAGACTTATTTTACCAAGCCTGGGTTTAAAAAATGTCCATATGAGCATACTCTCTTTATTAAATCAGAGTCTGTATTGAAAATTCTGATTGTTTGTTTGTATGTGAACGATTTAATCTACACAAGAAATGATCAAGCAATTTTTTAGGAATTTAAAAAGTCCATGATGGCAGAATTCGAGATGACCGATCTAGGAATGATGCACTATTTTCTTGGCATCGAAATAGTGCAATCAACAGTTGGGATTTTCATCACACGAAAAAAATATTCTTTGAAAATCTTGGACACGTTTCAGATGATGGATTGTAACTCGATGGGAACTCCAATTGAACCAAGTTTGAAGTTTACGAAAGACTGAAGGAAAGAAGATTAATAATACTTTATACAAGCAAATTGTTGGAAGTTTGATATACTTAACAACTAGACCTGATATTATATATGATGTAAGTTTAATTGACAGATTTATAGAATCTCCAATTGAGCTCCATCTCCTTTCTTTATAGAGAATCTTACACTACTTGAAAGATACACTTGATTTTGACATCTTTTATCAAAAATGAGGAGGATCAAATCTTATTGGCTTCAATGATAATGATTATGCAGGAGACTTAGATGATAGAAAAAGTATTTATGGTCATGTCTTTATGATGAGTTCAGGGGTTGTTTCATATGCATCAAAGAAAAAAGAAGTTGCATTGTCTACAACAGAAGCAGAGTTTATAACAACTTCTTGTGTGTGTCAAGCTATTTGGCAAAAAAGAAAACTTGAATTGTTGCATTGTTTCATACAGGAGAATATACAAATATTGTGATAATAGTTCAGCCCTTAAACTGTTCAAAAATCTAGTTTTACATGATAGGAGTAAATACATAGATATAAGATACCATTTTCTTCGAGATCTCACAAAATGAGTCATTGAATTGGTTTATTGTCGCAATGAAGACCAGATTGTAGATATACTAACCAAGCCTCTCAAATTGGGTGCATTTGTGAAGCTTCATGCCAGGTTTTTAGGGCATTACATGTACAAATATCATTACTTTGAGAGTCTGGATCTACTACTCATAGAGCACACTTTAACGTGTGTCCTGGCCGCACATTGGGAACATCTCCCATACTTGTATTTATTATTTACGGGGAGATGTTCCCAAAGCAGGGTGCGATGTGGCTTCGAGGAAGGTATGAGGTACACTCTGTGATGAGCAAATACCAATTCTTTGAGTCTCCCATACTTGTATTTATTATTTACGGGGAGATGTTCCCAAAACAGGGTGCGATGTGGCTTCGAGGAAGGTATGAGGTACACTCTATGATTAGCAAATACCAATTCTTTGAGTGAAGTCGCACATGAGACTCTGTCACGTGCTCTCATTTGTTGGAAACTTGGAACCAGGTGGCGTGCTAAGTAATGGCTCCCCTCCCTCTGTTGAAACTTTTTTCTTTTTAGAACTTTCAGTTCTAAGATTCATGCATGGTCGCCAAAACCCTCACAATAATGAACAAAAATAACAGACACCTGTAAAATCTTGTAAACTACTCAAAACCAATTATACCTACTTCTTTACTTCCTCGTATTCTGCCTCTGGAGGTTGGTCACCACCCTGAGACCCTCCGGAAGCATTGGAGTGACCCGCCATGTGCTGACCAATCTTGGAGACAGCTTTGTTTGCAGCATCAAGCTTAGATTTGATGTCGCCAATGTCTTCCCCTGCCATCGACTTCCTAAGATCAGCCACTGCAGATTCAATCTTTGACGCAACCTCACTGGGGATCTTGTCTCTGTACTCAGAGAGACTCTTCTCTATGCTATAGATGGTTGTGTCCGCACTGTTTCTAATATCAATCAATGCCTTCCTCTCTTTATCCTTCTGAGCATGCAACTCGGCCTCCTTGACCATTTTCTCAATCTCATCTTCGGAAAGTCCTCCGGATGATCTGATTGTAATCTGTTGTTCTTTCCTAGTGGCCTTGTCCTTGGCAGAAACAGTGACAATTCCGTTGGCATCAATGTCAAATGTCACTTCAATCTGCGGCATGCCCCTAGGTGCGGGTGGTATACCTACAAGCTCGAACTCACCTAGAAGCTTGTTATCAGATGCCATTTCACGCTCACCTTGTAGCACCCGAATGCCCACTTGAGTCTGATTGTCAGCAGCTGTAGAGAATACCTGAGTAAGCAAATGCACTAGTCAATTGTAGAGATTGCAATTAAAAGGAAAAATAACCATATTAGTGATCCAAATAAGTACCATACATAGTCTAAAAATTGTATTGACTGATAATAATAAAGTGGATAGAGGTTTAGCTTGAGGAATGCATGCACAACAAAAACAGATATATGTGGTACTTATTCCCACCACCGTCAAGTGAAATAGTGGTATTAACACCCACTTCTTCTTAACATGCTATCGTACATGCCACACTTGCAATCTAGCAAGTAGAACAAAATCTCAAATTTGTGTAGCAGGGTAATACTTGATAATGCATCCAAATCAATTTAACCCAAGAGACCACATTGGGCACCAAACCTCCCTATCTAAATGGTTTACGGGACTAGCTCAGCAATTCTTTTCCTTCCCTCTCCCATCAGTATCATTTTTTACCCAACAGTGTACATGGAAACAGATATTAGCAAAAAAAAAAAAAAGAAAGAAAAGAAAGGTGCTGCACTGCATATAGGAGAACTACACCAGGCAAAGCTCTTAACCTGGACTTCCAGCAGATTTAGACTGATCTGAATTGTAGGCTTGTAGCATAAAAAAGTAGGTCCAGTTCAAACCTGACCCCAAACTGGGCTTTCTAGGCTGGCATTGGCACCCAAATATATCCCGTGATTATGGCTTATCTCATGCCACACACACTAAGTGAACACCAAGTGTAGAAGTGTAGTTTGCCCGGACAGAACACGGTGCCCTAGCCAAAGAATCAAATCTTTGTCCATAATGGGCAATCCTTGCTTTCAAATTCCTTGGGTCTATAATGAACATATGTCGCTTTCAAATTCCCTGGGAAATTAAAATTTGGAGATGCAGACAAACCTGGCTCTTCTTCGTTGGAATTGTTGTATTTCTGTTGATCAACCTGGTGAAAATACCACCAAGAGTTTCAATACCAAGGGATAGAGGAGTAACATCCAAGAGAATAAGTTCCTTGACATCTCCACGGAGGATGCCACCCTGAATTGCAGCTCCCATAGCAACTGCCTCATCGGGATTCACCCCTTTGCTTGGACTCTTACCAAAGATCTCTGCAACAACTTCTTGTACCTTTGGAACACGGCTCATTCCTCCAACAAGAAGAACCTCATCCACATCCTTGGTGGAGATACCAGCATCCTTCAGACAATTCTTACAGGGGTTTCTGGTCCTTTCAATCAAGTGGTTCACCAAACTCTCAAATTTTGACCTAGTCAATGTAATGTTCAAATGCTTTGCACCTGATGCATCGGCAGTGATGAATGGCAGGTTGATTTCAGTCTGAGATGTGGATGAAAGTTCTATTTTAGCTTTCTCTGCTGCTTCCCGAAGTCTCTGCAGGGCTAGCCTGTCCTTCGAAAGATCAATCCCTTCTGTTCTCTTGAACTCACTCACCAAGAATTCTAACAAGGCATTGTCAAAATCCTCCCCACCCAAGAATGTATCACCATTGGTGGCTTTGACCTGAAGGAGAGGGAGTGAATTGATAGAAATAAAGATGAAGAAACTCCAAACCAAGAGAAGAAAAAAGAAAAGGACAAGGTAAATTATACCTCAAAAACACCATTTGAGATTTCTAGTATAGAAATATCAAAAGTGCCACCACCAAGATCAAAGACAGCTATGATACCCTCCTTGTTATTCATCCCATATGAAAGTGCTGCAGCTGTTGGTTCATTAATGATTCTCTGTACATCTAGACCAGCAATTCTTCCTGCATCCTTTGTCGCTTGTCTTTGTGCATCATTGAAATAAGCTGGAACAGTGATCACAGCTTTGGAAACAGACTTCCCAAGGTAAGACTCTGCGGTTTCTTTCATCTTAGTCAGAACAAAAGCCCCAATCTGGCTTGGTGAGTATTGTTGCCCATTGATCTCAACCCAGGCATCACCATTAGGGGCCTTGACTATCTTGTATGGAACCATTTTCATCTCTTTCTGTGTCTGAGGATCATCAAACCTTCTCCCAATAAGACGTTTGGTCCCAAAAAGAGTGTTTGTTGGGTTTGTCACAGCTTGGCGTTTGGCTGGAGTTCCCACAAGTAGCTCGCCCTTTTGGTTGAAAGCAACCACAGATGGAGTGGTCCGAGCTCCTTCAGAATTTTCAATAACTTTTGCGTTCTGCACCAGATGAAACCCTATAATTAGATATAACCAGATGAAACTCCTTGAGAATGAAATAACACTTTCAGAATTGTAAAAGATCTGAAAGATGAAGGTCCGTGTACAAAATCCAACCTTTCCTTCCATTACTGAAACACATGAGTTAGTGGTACCCAAGTCAATTCCAATAACATCATTCCCAGCAGGCTTTGAGCTAGATCATAACAAATATTATCCCAGTTAACAAAATATTCAAGTATAATTAAATGCAGAGATATGAACAAAACCATTAACAACTAACAAGTACCTGAATGGCCTGGACAGACTTGCCCATTTGTGACCAAATGGAGAATTGGCCCATGAGATCTTGGCATTTCCAGTCAACTGCATAGTGCATCCAAAATAGGTAAGAAAACATCTATAGACAATTTGCTCAAGTTTGTCCCCAATTAATCCCAGATGGAACAATCATAGCTATATTGACAGCTCTTCTTGTACAAAAATAGGAATATCATATCAAGTTGGAAAGGCAAGGGTTTGTATTTTACAACCATTAGGCAACATGTAATTTCGTAACTGCTAGATTCCATGTTTCAGAATGATGTTTTAGACATTTATTTCATACAGAACATAATACAAGTAGATTAAATTTGGCATACAATAGTAGCAGCCTTATTATTTATTAAGCTGATCAAGACAAGTACTAGAAACATGTAAGAGCATACAAAAGACAATCTAGAATACCCTCAAGTATCAACTTAAAACTGTTAAATTCCACAGGATTACTATGCAATAGATAATAGATGAATTACTACAAAATAGACACCATAGTTAGTCCACAATCATGTCCAAGACCTCTTTTATGTTCAGCTTAGCTGTCTCAGACATGTCATATACCCAGTACCATACCAAATATTGTATGGATGCTACTAGAGTATATTTTAGAGCAAGAATACATTGTCACATTCTATGAACATGCAAATGAAATATTTTATAGTTGTGTGCATGTAGGTGTCCTATTCTCATTCCTTGTATTGTATCTATATAATGTTCATATTCATATCTGGAAATCTTAGGTCCACTGGATTATAAACTAGTTGAATAAGCCACAAGAGTCTAATCTTCTCCCATTTTAAAATGAAATGCAAGAACAAAAAATATTAGGATAAAAAGAAGGGAAAACCCAAACTACAAAGGCCAAAGTTCCATTCGCAGTTCTATTTCACAGGGAATTGGATGATCATGCAACTTTAAGTTTAAGAAATAATAATGCAAGTTCTTTCCTTCACTAATACAACAGAACCCTATGGTTATCATTAATCAAATAACTACCCTTTCTACGTTCCGATAAAAAAATAAAAGAAGAATAAGGGGAAAAAAGAAAAGAGTATCAGCTATTGAGCGGATTCGTCCTTGGTGCGATCTTCTAAATCTGCCACTTTATCTCACCATTACCAACCCAAAGGTAGATTAAATTAATCTCAGATTGAAATCTGAAAAACGCAATACATAAACACACATCCTGATTAAGAAATCTGAATTGACCCGTAGTATGATGCAGTGCTCAATCTGTGATTCTGTCACACACACACAAAAAAAAAAAAAGAAAGAAAAAGAAAAAGAAAAAATGAAATGAAATGAAATCAAGAATTTGGTTCAATCAAAAGAACATGGCAATACCGAGACCTAATATATCAAAGGAAGCCGAAACCGAACGACTCTGATAATATATTAAATTAATCTCAGATTGAAATCTGAAAAACGCAATACATAAACACACATCCTGATTAAGAAATCTGAATCGACTCGTAGTATGATGCAGTGCTCAATCTGTGATTCTGTCACACACACGCACACACAAAAAAAAAAAAGAAAAAGAAAAAGAAAAAAAAGAAATGAAATGAAATCAAGAATTTGGTTCAATCAAAAAAACATGGCAATACCGAGACCTAATATATCAAAGGAAGCCGAAACCGAACGACTCTGATGATCTACATTGCTAAAAAAATACGAAAACGAGGTAACCACTCGAAATGAAGAAATGGTAATTTACGAGATCAAAACATATCGAGGAGTAGGTCGAGAAGGCATACTGATGCGCAACTAGAGAGATACGACGAACGCCTCAACGATCTGAGAAGAACCGAAGTGGCCATAGTCTTCCTACTGGCTGTTCGGAATTTAAGACGCTCTAGAAATTTAGCTTCCAAGCCTACTAACCACAGGCGCAAAAGTAATAAAAATAAAATCTACGTAATACTTTTAAGCACCAATGAATGCTGCGAGGCCCTGAATTTCCGGAAGAACTCCCCACGGAAATTTCAACTGAAATTAGTACAAAACTAACGGCAAAGGAAAGCTTCTCTTATTCTGTTAGAAAAGAGGACTAACGAACCTTCAAGAGTTGGATGGATGGAATTCGGGTTCTTCCAGGGTTTAGGGTTTTTGCACGAAGGGGTCGGATAGAAAATGGGAAGGGAGAAAACAGAAGAAGGTAGACGTAGAACCTTCTAGAGACTTGTCTCCCTGTCAAGTTCCGACCGAAAACATTTGCCGTTGACAAATGTAAATGACATTTTTATCCTTTACGTTGATTGTTTTTGTTTCCTCGGTCCTTTGCATTCTTGTGCTGGAACTGGAAACTGTAATTTTGAAATAACTAGGAGGTGATATTGGAAATAGACTCCTCCTAAGCGGGTCGATTAGGCTGTGTTTGTTTTGAAGGAAAATGTAGGGAAAGACAAAAAAATCTATACAAGATTCGTAAAAGTTTTCTTATCTTTCTCTTTTTTTCTCTATTTTTTCATTCAAACCAAATATAGTTAGGAATTGGCATATAGAGGACTTAAAGCCGCCAAAAGGGTAAGACAGGATCTGCTCCTGGCACCTCACACGCACATCCTACCATGCATTTGGGAACACTTCCCGTACTTATTTGTTATTATTCACGAGAGATGTTCCTAATGCACAATGGATGTGCTTGTGAGGCACCCATTTGTGAGGAGCAGATCCCGTCACCAAAAGGGCTGTGAGGGAGTCTGGATCTCCTAACAAGTGCCAACATAACACGTTTCAATACCTTAACTCATGGTTTTCGAACCGTAGTTGGCCTGGATGGTCAAACCATTTAACATTCAGTCAATCAGTTTCGTTTTATCCCAAATCCGGTCCCTGGCCAAAAACCATGGAATCAGTTGATGAGCTGTTGACTTATGTAGTCGAATCGTTAACCTGTCAACGGTTTTTGGCCATTTTTTATTTTTAATTTTTTTTGTCAAAATAGACCATCCGTTCAAATTATGATCAAACCATCGACCCAAAAATCAATGGGTAAAACAGTTATATTTCTAATCGTTTTTTAAAACCATGCCCTACCCTACTAACATAAGGATAACTTTGGCTAATGGGGTCAACAACCCTTTTTAGGCTGGTCACGTTCACCCATTCACGCCCATGTATTTGTTTTTGTTCAAATAAAATAAGGGGCAATTACTATTTTACCCACTCCCATGATAACTGGCATTCCCAAAATCATCGGCCAAAATTTTGCTACTAACATATGAGACTCACATATCTCATACATTGGGTCGCATGGGTTTCAGTCTCAACTCTCAAGTTGACATTTTCTGCGTCATTGTCGCAGCGCAAGGCTAAAACAGAAAATTATGGAAAAACTTTCAACAGCCTATGCTGTTCAGAGCGTTTATGGAAATGCCATTTTATCATGGGAGTGGATGAATTAGTAATTATTTACTCTTTTATTTTGACCAAAAAGAAATACATGGGAGTGAATAGGTGAATGTGTCCATCCCAAAAATGCTCTCAACAGCATGTAGGTTGCGTTTGGAAATGATGTAAATAAGTGTGAATGCAAATATGTAGAATGTAAAGTAATTCATATAAATTGCAAAGCTGGATTAATTTTGTACTAACCAATTTATATTCTTACTAAATAGGCTTTTACATGTAATAGATGCATATACAAATTCCAATAAAGCACAGGTCTTTTTTTTTAATCAAAGACCCACTTGAATGCAAATTTACTTCTTTTTTATTGATGTACTTTTACATCTTATTATCAATGTAAATATGCATTGGAAAATGTGTTTTCTATCATTTGTCAATGTATAAATGTAATATTGCCAAACACATACAAAAATGAACCACAATGCAAATTTACCCTGAACCGAGATTTACACTCCATTTGCACCAGTTTCAATCGCAGCCTTAGTGTATTTAAATGTTTTGTAATGAAACGACTTTAGATACTTTTGAATTTGTATGTGATTTCTTTAAGAATAAAAAAAAAAAAATTGTGGGCATCATTAACCACACTTTCTTGATCTTAATTCCTAAATCCAAAAATCCTTCTCAGGTCAAACATTTTAGGCCAAAAAGATTATGTAATATTTTGTACAAAATAACTCCGGGCAAATAGGTTAAAAGCTGTATTGCATAAATATGTGTTCCCTTTCCAAACAACCTTTACTCCAAGCAAATACAAGATAGCATAGTTATAGCCGAAGAGATTTTCCACTTCCTGAACTCTAAAACAAACTAGAGGGAGTTTTATGGCGATAAAGTTGGATATTTCTAAGGCTTATGATACTATGGAATGGGACTATCTGAAGTGGGTTTTAAGGTCTTTAGGCTTCTCACAAGACTAGTGTAACATGATATGGGAAAGCATTAGTTCAACTAGATTCTTAGTGCTGATCAATGGAACACCTATGGGTTTCTTTTCCCTAACCAGGGGCATTTGATAAGGGGACCTTATCTCTCCTTATCTATTACCTTTAGTTATGAAAGGGCCATGAACATTAATATGGAAAGCTAATAATGATCAAAAGCTTTCCATAGCAATGCCCCTCCAACTCACACTTGTTGTTTGCTGATAATGTTCATTTGTTTGGAAAAGCCAATAGTGAAGGGGTTTGCTGATATTTTGGATATTTTAAAAGGCTTCCATAAGTTATCAAGACTTGAAGTCAATAGGGAAGGGGTTGCTGATATTTTGGAGACAAATGAGAATGACTGCTCTTGACAAAAATTTAGAATATTAGGGGGTCCCTTTGTGTTAGAAAAAAAATGCATCTACCCCTGAAATATGTGGTGGGGGTTTACACTTGAAGGGCATTTTTGTTTTTTTACATGTCACTTAATGGCTGGTTAATGTTGGGTATTAGATTGTCGCAAAATGAAAGTTCGGGTACTAGATTATCACATTTTAAAGTTCGGGTACTAAATTTGCATTCGGCCTAAAGTATAGGGTACCTATCGGGAATTTTCCCTTTCAAAAAATACAAACACTTTTTTTTATGTATTGCATATTACACGTTATCAGGGATTAAAGGGTGGAAGCCCAATAACTTGATCTAACATCACACATTTTGTTATGAAATTGGGGCCTATCATGCATGAGATGTGTGGTGTTGGAACGTATTTTGTTGGCAAATGATCCAAACTCTACAATTACATGGGTTTAGTGCTGAGAGGGATGCTGGGTGGACAAAACTACAAGGTGTTTGTTTGGCATCGATGCCATTGCTCCAGAAAACAGTGATACATCAGTGTTACATTGGAAAAAATGGTGCTTCAGGAAACATTAATATGTTTGAAACCATTTTTTCATAAAAAATGGTGCTTCAAGCTATGCTTTGAAAATCGAGAAGGCATGGTTTGGAGCAATGCTGAATTCAACGTTTTTTTATATTGGAGCTTGTTGTTGTCAATGAGGACATGATGTGGCAGTGATATAGACTTCCTATAATGGGTACCATTGCTGAAAACAAATATGGAGTACTGGTACCAAACAAAAGGTGTTGTTGTTTCTCTAGGAAATGCCCTACCTGACAGTAATGTTTCCAAAAATAAAAATGACACCGTTTTCTTAAAAAATGGTGCTTCCAACCCACACATTAACAGTATAGAAAATGGTGTTGTATCTGCAGCATCGAAATGGGAAAGATGAGGGAACTCCAAAGCTCAAGTTAGTATTTTCTCAAAGGCAAAGTATAGACCAGATGGCACAAAGTTCACATACCTTGTTGTTGGGGGTAGGAGGCCTTTTATAACCACTTCGCGCACTCGCTCCGAAGCCCTTGTCAAATCGGGTATGATTACCCTTGCATCTGTCAGTTCGAGTGCCATCCTTTCTGTTGGGACAGAACCGTCACTGCCTTTTGTTGGAACCGTCTCTATAACTGGAGATGGCAGTGTCAGGAGTCGGTGGCAGGTGGCCGTTTGGAGTGCGGTCGTCAAGCGTCAGATCCCAAGTCAGTCAGGCGCGCCAACCTTGGGTACGGACTTCCTCAGTGTCAGGCATAGTATGACTTGTATGGTTTTGGTGTCCTGAGGGCGAGGTGGTGGAGTGGTGAGCGAGGTGAAGTCTTGAGTTCGGAGGTATGTCCTGTATTGCCAAGGTAGGCCAGCTCGGCAAGGTGTGTCCCAAACTGCTACAAGGTAGGCCAGTTCGGTGAGGTATGTCCCGAATAGCTTCAAGGCAGGCTAGTTCGGTGAGGTGTGCCCCGAACTGCTTCAAGGCAGGCTAGTCCGGTGAGGTGTGTCCTGAACTGCTTCAAGGCAGGCCAGTTCGGGTTACTTTCTGGCTTGGGGCCGAAGGGAGAGTTTGGGCTCCTAGTAGGGAGTTCGGTCCAGTGGTTTCTCCCCTTGGTGCTCGCATCTTAGGCGTGCTTTTGTGCTGAGCTGTTGCCTTTGCCACGTGTCTCGTAATTGTGAGGTCGGGCCAAATCTTCCTTCATCAATTGCCCTGCCACTCCTCGCGCTAAGGGTCTTTTCCTGGCGCGGGGAGTCTATGAGGTGGTAGGTGGATTTGTCTCGTCCTCCGAATCTTGACAGCGCGAGGTGCTTTGCCATGGTTCTTCGGTTTTCTGGAGCGTCCGAAAAGGCGGGAGACGTGCCTACTGCTCATAAATGTTGATGGACGTGGCAGTGCGCGTTTATTTTAAATTTCAAAAAATTGTGTCGCTGGGACGTGACAACGGGTCTTTTAATTTTGAAAAAAGCGCGCCACTGCCATTTTGAGGGGACGTACAGCGCGAGGTGCTTTGCCATGGTTCTTCGGTTTTCTGGAGCGTCCGAAAAGGCGGGAGACGTGCCTACTGCTCATAAATGTTGACGGACGTGGCAGCGCGCATTTATTTTAAATTTCAAAAAATCACGCCGCTGGGACGTGACAACGGGTCTTTTAATTTTGAAAAAAGCGCGCCACTGCCATTTTGAGGGGATGTGCGTTGGCAGTTTTGTCAGTTGTAGGGAGACGTGTGCGGCGCGTTGTCAGTTTCAGAAAAGACGTGTGTCAGTGCGACATCGGTTTCAAAAAGACGTGCTTTGACATTTCGCTCTTTTCGAAAAGACGTGCGCCAATCACGTCTCGATCTCAGGGGACGTGCGGTCAGCGCGAATGCGGGCCATCGGATTGTCTTTGATCTGCACTGTCGGTTCTTGGTTATTGTAGCTATAAATAGTAGGGGACCCCAGTCGATTTGTCACTTCTGTGGTTTGCTTCTTGAGCTCGCGTCCAACTTTTCAGCTCGCGTCCAGGCTTTTCAGTTCGCGTCTAGGCTGGTTACTTAGCCTTCAAGGTTTTTGGCTTGTTCTAGTCTCCGGAGCCTTCAAAACTTTCTTCCGGTGAGTACCTTCCTGAATCCACATCTTTTCCTCGATGTCTAGCTTTGATAGATCAGACGACTCTTCAAGTAGGGCTGATGTAGGTTCTACAAACCGAGTCGTATCCCCCAACTGCCTTAGTGATCCTGAGGTGGAACTTGAGGATGACTATGAACCCGTAGGCCGAGCTGCTTCGGGTAGTTTGGCATCTACCTCTCGTCGAGGTCGGATGCTAGACAGATTTGGTCCTTCGACCATGATGCCTGAGGGGCTCCAATCTCTACTTATCTCTTACAATCTTCCTAGGGGGTATACCTATTTCATTCCTTCAGGTAGTTTTCCTTAGGAACACGGTCCTGATGAGATCGTGATTTTTCGATAGCAGCTCGTTGTGGGGCTGCGACTACCTTTCCACCCACTTCTCGTCGAGGTCATAAACCACTTCGGTGTTACCATTGGCCAGCTTCATCCGAACTCTATTCGGAACCTGGTGGGGACAATCTCCCTTTTTTGCGAACAGAACTTCCCTTTAGACTTGGAGATATTTTCCTCTATCTTAATGCTCAAGAAACAAGCGGGTTCTCTTCCTGGGGGAAGACGAGCGTATTACCTGTCTCCTCACTCAAGCTTTAAGCTTCTGCACGAACTTCCTAACAAGGTCCCGACATGGAAGCGGGACTACTTCGGGGTGCGAAGTGCACAAGGGTGGCCTTTTTAGACCGGGTGGGGTGAGGCCGCTCCTAATTCTGGTGTCACTCTCAATAAAGAGACGGTGAAGGGCCTCCGGCAATGGGCACGACAAGGTTTAAAGTGTCATCAGTACTTAACGGAGGCCAAGCTTATTGCGGCCGGCCTGAGTTCGGGTAGGTTTCTAGCTCAAAGGTTTCTTGTTTGCTTTGTTCCTTCATTTTTTTCTGATGTCGAACTCTTTTCTGCAGGTGTGATGGATGCAGAGAGAACTCGTGGGGGCGCCTGTTCCAAGGCATGAAGTGGAGGAAGTGGGTCGCCAAGCGAACTCGTACCGAGCTGCCCCGGATGAGGAGCCTCAAGTTCCAGGCTACATGATAGAGGATCTACCCAGGGAGCCCGAGGTGGCTCCTTCGATGCATGAAGCGGCCAGGGTGCCTTACGCTGAAACCACTCACACGGGTGCTCCTGTTCACTCTAGGTCCGCTCATACGCGGGCTGGACCCTCGGGTTCGGGAGATCAAGGGGAGTTCAGGAGCGTGTTGACGCCGAACTACGCTCTTCAGAAGAGTAGGGAGGCTACTTTCCCTGAGGAGATCGCGGCGTGGACCGATCTTCCTTTGAATCAGGTCGCCTGCCATGCCGTAACTCATGCTATGGTGGTAAGTCAGATTTCGTCTGCCTTCTTCATTTTCTATCCTTCTTGCTGTTGTCGCTCACTTGTTTCTTTTGGTAGGTGAATTCTTCTATTCACGCCTTAGCAGCCCAGGTGGAGAGGAGCTCGCTGCTGAGGCGGCCGCTCATGTTGCCGAAGAGACTTTTCGTGCTGCCGAGGCAAATACCCGAGCTGCTGAGGCGACCGCTTATGCTGTCGAAGAGGTTGCTCGCGTCGCTATGGCCAGGTAGGCGATGTCTCAGCGGGATGCCGAGGCCATGGGGGTAGTCATCAAGCACGTGGCGGACTTGAGGTTGGACCGCAACATCAGGTCGAATATCTTCAGGAGGACATCAGGGAGAAAACGTAGATCTTTTCCCAAGGTATTGAAGATGCCAAGAAGAAGGCCGTAGAAGACTACATTGCCTCTCCGCGTTTTGACGACCTGATGGTGGATTCTTACAGAAGGGGATTCAAGCTGAGCCGGTGGATGATCCAGAACACGTACCCCGACATCGACGTTAGTGTCATATCCACTTCGCATATAACTCAGGAGATGGCCAATGCTGTCGATGGCGAGCCGGATTCTGAAGGAGAGGCAGGGCCTTCGGGTGTTGTTGAAGTGCCTTCCAATGGGGAAGAAGTAGCTCCGGGCATGTAAATTTTTTTTTTGAAGTGCCTTCTGATGGCCAATGTACTCTCCTTTTTCTTGCAATGGAATAGACAATCTTTTCGGTTAAAGTGTTCTTTTTCCCGAACTGATTTTTTGTCAAACTGATAATATGCCAATTTGTTTCTTGTCCGGTTTATTGTACTCACGCGACCTGTTTCGGCCCTAAGGCTCTTGTAGCGAACTGATTTTTTGCCGAGCTAATAATATGCCCGACTTTTCTTTGCTTGCTTACGCCGAGTTTCCTCTTGTTGGCTCTGCATCATGGCCCTAAGGCCCTTGTAGCGATTTCGTCCACTTCGCTTGGCGGTTTATAGGTAGTATCGCCTTAAGTTAACAATGTTCCATGCTCGGGGTACTTGTTTGCCTTCTAAGGTTTCAAGCTCGTATGCCCCCCCCCCTGAGCGCTCTCTTTACTTTATAGGGCCCTTCCCAATTTGGACCAAGTTTGCCCACGCCGGGCTCGGGCACCATAATCTTACGAAGGACCAGGTCGCTGACCCGGAAGCTTCGCTGCTTTACTCTGGCGTTGTAGTAGCGAGCTACCTGCTGCTGGTAGGCCGCTGTCCGGATGTGTGCGAGGTCCCTTACCTCGTCCATAGGTCAAGGTTGGTACGTAACTCATTTTCGTTTGTCTGATCGTCATATGTTTCTAGTCGCAATGTTGGTACTTCGATTTCCACTGGGGTTACTTCTTCAGTGTCGTAGGTGAGGTTCAAGGGGGTTTCTCCCGTGGTGGTTTTTTCTGTAGTTCGGTGAGCCCATAAAACACTTGGTAGCTCTTCCGCCCACAATCCCTTAGCTCGATCTAGACGTGCTTTCAGTCCGCGCAGGATGGCTCTATTCATTATTTCTGTCTGACCGTTTGCCTGCGGGTGTGCGACTGATGTGAAGTTCTACCGAATCCCCATGTTCTGGCACCACTCTTGGAACTTGATATCCTCTAACTGCTTGCCATTGTCAGAGATCAATACCTGAGATAACCTGAAGCGACATACTATGTTCTTCCAAAATAAGTTTTGTATGTTTCGGGCCGTAACTGTTGCCAGAGGTTCAACTTCTATCCACTTTGTGAAGTAATCTACTGCCACCACTAGGAATTTTCTCCCACCTGTTGCTGGCGGGAATGGCCTCAGGAGGTCGATGCCCCATTGTGCAAAGGGCCATGGGCTGGCGAGGTATTTTAGGTTGGAAGCAGGCTGATGGTGGATATTGGCGTGCTTCTGACTTGTCGCATTTTCTGACGAGCTCAACGGCTTCTACCTTCATCGTTGGCTAGTAGTATTCTTATCGAAGTGCTTTTTCGGCGAGTGCTCTGCCCCCCAGGTGTCCGCCACACAGACCTTCATGAGTGTCGCAGAGTACGAACTCGGATTCGGTAGGTCGCAGGCAACGCAAGTGGGGGGAGCGTGTAGGACCGTCGGTACAACCGTTCGTCAATTATGATGTATTTGGCTGCCTGGTGCTGCACCCTCTTGGCTGCATTGCGGTCTATAGGGAGGGTTCCATCTAGCAAGTAGCTCGCGAGTGGGTCGATCCAGCTCGACTCTGCTTCGAGAACGGGAGCGACCTCCTCTGCCCCACCGAGAATACTAGGCCGAGGTAAGTCCTCTATGTACACGGTTCTCATGTTGTTGTGACTTGTGCTGGCTAACCGGGACAGAGCGTCAGCCTCAGTGTTCTCTGACCTCGGGATTTGCCTAATGAAGTGTGACTGGAAGTTGAGCAGGGCCTCTTTTACTTTCACCAAGTATGCGATCATGGAGAGCTCGCATGCTTCGTACTCGCCCGTAACCTGGTTGACCACGAGCTGGGAATCGCTGCAGATGACTAAGTGCCTTGCTCTTACCTTTTGCGCTAGGTTCAGCCCGGCTACCAGTGCTTCGTATTCTGCCTCGTTGTTAGATGCTACGAACTCAAAGCGTAGTGCGTATTCCAATTTTGTGTCACCCGGGCCGCATAAGACTATTCCAGCCCCGCTGCCTTGCTGGTTCAAGGAACCATCTACGTGAAGGATCCAGGGCTCCTCATCCCAGTTCGTGCTTGGCCTGACAAGGAGAGAAGCTACACTGGCTGCTACTTCACGGGGTTCAAACTCTATTGGCCTGAAAGCTCCAGGTTCGCCCGAACTAGGGACCTCGGGCTCAACCTATTGAGGGGCTTCGAGGCTAAAAGTGCACTCGGCGATAAAATCTGATAAGGCTTGAGCCTTAATTGCGGTCCGTGGTTTGTACTGGAGATCGTACTCGCTGAGTTCGATGGCCCACTTCGTCAACCGACCGGAGACCTCGGGTTTCATCAAGACTTGTCTTAGGGGTTTGTCGGTTAAGACGACGACGGTGTGAGCTTGGAAGTACGGGCGGAGTTTTCGAGCTGAAATCACCAGTGCGTACGCTATTTTTTCTATCTGCGGGTATCTCGTCTCTGCTCCCTGCAGAATTTTACTAACGTAATAGACGAGCCGTTGAATCCGATCTACTTCCTTTACTAGTACCGAACTGACCACCTCGTCGCTCGCCGAGAGGTACAATTCTAAGACCTCGCCCTCCTCGGGTCTGGCTAAGGTTGGCACGGTGGCAAGGTAGGTTTTTAGCTCGTCGAACGCGAGCTAGCAATCTCGGGTCCATTCGAACCCTTTGCCTTTGATTGCCTTAAAGAAAGGCAGGCAACAGTCTACCGATTTGGACATGAAGCGGCTTAAAGCAGCTATGCAGTCGTTTAGCCTTTGGACTTCTTTTACTTTCTGGGGTGGTCTCATATCAAGGATGGCCTTTATTTTTTTCAGGTTGACCTCAATACCGCACCGGTTCACAATGTACCCTAGAAACTTACCAGAGGTGACACCGAAGACACACTTGCTTGGGTTTAGTCTCATTCTATATTGACACAGAATTTGGAAGACAGAATCCAAGTCTTTTATTAATTCCTGCGAGAACTGTGTTTTGATGACCATATTGTCTACATAACATTCTATTTTCGTGCCGATTAAGGGCCGAAAAAGCTTATTTACAAGTCTTTGAAAGGCCACCCCGGCATTCTTTAGTCCGAAGGGCATGACCTTGTAACAGTACAGGCCGAACTCGGTTAGGAAGCTGGTTTTTTCCTCGTCGAACTGGTCCATCTTGATCTGGTTGTAGCCTGAATAGGCGTCCAGGAAGCTTAGCAGTTCGTGTCCTGAGGTCGCGTCTACTAGGCGGTCAATTCGGGGTAGGGGGAAGCAGTCTTTTGGGAAAGCTCGATCCAGGTCGGTGTAGTCGATGCACATGCGCCACTTGTCGTTAGCTTTTTTCACCAGCACTGGGTTGGCTACCCAGCTCGGGTAATGAACTTCCCTTATGAAGTTCGCTGTGATGAGTTATTTTACTTCTTCGTCGACCGCCCTCCAGCGCTCCGGGGCTAAGTTGTGTTTCTTCTGTCTAATGGGTCTGACCACAGGGTCAGTGTTAAGATTGTGAGTTATAAGACCAGGGTCAATACCAGGCATATCCATCGCGAACCATGCAAAAATATCTAAATTTTGAAGTAAGAAACTCACCAGTTCGGTTCGCAGATGCTCCTTAACGGAAGCACCGATCTGTAGCGTTCGTGCCGGATCTGTAACCGAGGTCGGGACTACGACTGTTTCCTTAGTGGGCGAAGCTCATTCCTCGCCCTGCTCCGCAGGCTGCTCCAGTTCGAGGTCGTCGACTGCCTTGGTTTTTCCCTTTAGGGCGGCAACATAGCATTTGTGGGACTCAAATTAGTCGCCCCGCGCTACCCCCACACTGAAGTCTGTGGGGAACTTCATTTCCAGATAATAGGTGGAGACCATTGCATGTAGAATGTGCGTAATTGGCCGCCCTATTATGGCATTGTATGGGGAGGGGGTCGTAACCACCAGAAAATTGTGGTTGAGTCTTACCGCGCACGGCCATGTGCCGACTTCCACAGGTACTGTTATCTTCCCCAGGGGTCTGACTTCTTCTCCACTAAAGCCCACCAGAGGAGTGTGCGCGGGTTTCAACTCACTTTTCTACAACTGTAATTGGTCGAACGCCGATTTAAATAGGATGTTTGCCGAACTGCCTAAGTCCACAAGTACGCGCCGGACTTCGAAGTCGCTGATCCTTAGCTTTATAACGAGCGCGTCGTCGTGGGGGTAATGAACACCTCGCACGTCATCTTCTATAAAGAAGATCGGTTCTTCTGTCTTCGGCCTCTTGGGAGGGTTCTGCTCCTCTCGGGCTGCTTCGCGAACTAACGTCTGTGCTGCTGCCGAAGTGCATCCTGCCACCACCAAACCGCCCACGATCACGTGGATGGTTCCCCGGACTGGCCTCTCTTCTAGGGGAGGTTGCGGCAAGGCTTTGGCCGATTTGTTGCTCGACTCGGGGACATCCTTCCCGTGTTCCCCTTGCCGACCTGCTTTATTACTATTGTCATAATGTACAAAATTTCTCAAGTACCCACGACGGATGAGTCCCTCTATCTCATCACGGAGATTATTACATTGCTCGGTACTATGACTGTGATCTTTAAGAAAACTACAATATAGATTTTTGTTCCTTTCGTTTGGGTTGCTCTTTAGGCGAGGTGGCCACTTTATGTAGGGGCGTCCTTGATCGTCATTAAGATCTCGGTCCGCCTTGTGTTCAACAACATGTAATCCATCCGAACTGCCAAGGGAGCTCGGGATGGCTGGCTTGGCTTCGCCTCCCGGGTCTGGCTCCTTCTGTCGTCGGGGTCGGAGGGCTCACCTTCTCTTTTTCTTTTTTCAACCCCGCCTTCGGTTCTCTGGTTGATCTCTTCCTCTGTTCTCATAAACTTGTCCGCGAGCTTGAGGAAGTCGGCCACGGTTGCTGGCTAGCTGGCTAGTGCCATTTGAATTCTTTGTGCGTCACCTCTCTTTTGGCCGCAGTGAGCTGTACTGCGGGGTCTAACCGAGGGATCTGCAAGCATGCTTCATTGAACTGCTTGATGTAGCTCAGGGTGGGTTCTCCCTCTCTTTGGATTACCCCAAAGATACTTTCCTCGGTTCTGGGGCACCTCTTGTTGGTAACAAAGTGTGCAGTGAAGATCTGCACGAATTGGACCCAGCTTCTTATTGACCCGGAAGCTAGGTTCCGGTACCAGGTGCGGACCACCCCTCTGAAGGTGGTGGTGAAGGCCATGCACATACACGACTCGCTGGCCCAAACGAGGTGCATTTGTGACTGGAATGCATCAACATGGTCGTTGGGGTCAAAGGACCCATCATACTTGTCCAGAGATGGGAGTTTGAAATCTGTAGGCAAGGGGACTGCCAAAAGTCCTATTGAAAGGGGGGAAGAAACTGAGAGAATGGGGACGGTTTTTACCTCGCCCGAGCTCGTTTCTTCCTTACCTCTGAGCTCGAGTAGCACACGAGTAGCAGTTCGGCGACTTCGCCGGTGCCTTCTTTGATTGGACCTGGTGCTGGCGCTGCTGGCCTCCGCGTTGCCGAGCTCGATGGGCCCAGAATGCTGGCCTACTGCTAGGGCGCTGAACCGATTCTCCGTGAGTGGGAACTCGGGCTTGGAGTGCCGAGGTGACTTTGTGGGCGAGGTTCTTGACCCACCCGCGAGCTACGAGGCGGGGATGATCTTTCTTTGCTTTCGGCCTGGGGATGAGGCCTGACTATTAGGGGGGTTCTGGGGTCGGGAAGATTCTCCTTGGTGAGGTCGTCCACTTTGAGGGGAGGCCTTGACTGGCTTCAAAACAGGGTGCCGGGGGGGGAGCAGTGACTGGTTTAAGGGTAGCTGAGGGAACTGCTGCTGATAGTGGTGTTGGGAGAGATGGTGCAGTACCTGGTGTTGCTGGAGTTGGTGCTGCTGGAATTGTTGCATTTGGGCTTGCATTGCCCACATGCATTGCATCAGATCGTCCAGCTGGTTCTGGCAGATTGCCAGTGGGACAATAGTTGGTTCAGCGAAGTTCGTTTCAACAGGGAGTGGAAGAGGGATGCTCAACGAAGGAGGGTTCAGGGGCGCCACTGCTTGTGGCACATTCAAATTGGGGATCCCATCCACTGAAAGAGGGATGGTGAACTGCCCAATGCACACCGCGGGAACATGGATTTGTTCTCTGGTGGTGGCCGTTTTTGTTCCACGTCCGGCACTGTTGGAGGAGGCCATGGGTGTTGGAGTTTTTGAAAGAAGGGTAGGTAAGAGAGATTTAGAGGGAGGCTTTTAGAAGCGTTCCCACAGACGGTGCCAATTGATGGAGCGCGATCCGGCCGGTCTTAGCTGTCAACGATTTCACCTCTGAGCTGGAGCGACGGGGAGCCTGAAACGGGAAAGATGAGGGAACTCTGGGGGGAACCCGGTGAGATAACTCTGAAGCTCAAGTTAGTATTTTCTCAAAGGCAAAGTATAGACCAAATGGCGCAAAGTTCACATACCTTGTTGTTGGGGGTAGGGGACATTTTATAACCACTTCGCGCACTCGCTCCGAAGCCCTTGTCAAATCGGGTATGATTACCCTTGCATCTGTCAGTTTGGGTGTCGTCCTTTTTGCTGGGACAGAACCGCCATTGCCTTTTGTTGAAACCATCTCTATAACTGGAGATGGCGGTGTCAGGAGGCGGTGGCAGGTGGCCGTTTGGAGTGCGGCCGTCAAGCGTCAGATCCCAAGTCAGTCAGGCGCGCCGCCCTTGGGTACAAACTTCCTCGGTGTCAGGCATAGTACGGCTTGTTTGGTTTTGGTGTCCTGAGGGCGAGGTGGTGGAGTGGTGAGCGAGGCGAAGTCTTGAGTTCGGAGGTATGTCCTGTATTACCAAGGTAGGCCAGTTCGGCGAGGTGTGTCCCGAACTGCTACAAGGTAGGCCAGTTCGGTGAGGTATGTCCCGAATTGCTTCAAGGCAGGCTAGTTCGGTGAGGTGTGTCCCGAACTGCTTCAAGGCAGGCTAGTTCGGGTTACTGTCTGGCTTGGGGCCGAAGGGAGAGTTCGGGCTCCTAGTAGGGAGTTCGGACCACTGGTAGGGAGTTTAGTTTGCTGGTTTCTCCCCTTGGTGCTCACATCTTAGGCGTGCTTTTGTGCCGAACTGTTGCCTTGGCCATGTGTCGCATAACTGTGAGGTCAGGCGAAATCTTCCTTCATAAGGGTAGTTAATGACTATGATCATGGGTCATAGCGTCAGAGCTTCGGCCCATGGGCATCATGAAGATGATGGAGTTTAATCCACAGTGCGTTAATGGAGGCCTCAAGGCCTACACGTCTATACCTTCTGAACACTAGAAAGATCGAAAAAATGCACAACCCAATGATGTAACTAATTCTCATTTCCTGAGTATGACTTGTTATGTGTGTGTGGTTGTTTATGTATGGGTGAATTGGTTTTTTCATAACATATTCCAAAACCAAGTTTCACTTTTTAAGTTCACTATGGATGAGTTCTAGTGTTCACTTTCTCTTTAGCCTTTAGGCTATGTTTGATTTAAAGGAAAATGCAGGAAAGGAAGGAAAATTTAGGGAAACCTTTACAAATATTGTATAGGTTTCTTCATTTTTCCCTTCCTTTCCCTACATTTTCTTTCAAACCAAACATAGCCTTAATGGTGCAGTTCTTCACTAGGCTACTACACTTACTCATGCGAGATAATCCCAGACACTCCCAACACTTGATACTCATAGCTCCAAACGTCACTCCAAGCTCCATGCCCTGGACTACCACCACCTAGGACCAATACATCAGGTATTTTTGGGAATCCTTTTTTTATTAAATAATATTATAAAATCAGTCTTAAAACTGAAAATTAAAAAGAAATTAAGGAAACTAAAAAAAACTAAAAGGTATGTGGTTTAAAGTGTTGATACACATCTTCCGATTAAGGTTTAAAATATCGATATGATATGCCCCGTATTGGATGTATCATATCGGTATCCCAAAGAACTGATACATGATATGCTGCGACTAGTATGATACATGCAGGGGTGGAGTCAGGAATTTGTTACAAGGGGCGTCAAAACATAAATGAAGTATGAATGAGCCCATAGGGGAAGCCAACCGTAGGGGGAGGGGAAAATTTAAATGGAAAGCTGTATTTCAATGGAGATTTTTTGAACCATAGGGGGGGCCATGGCTCTCGCGTATTGGCACGGTATACATGAACACTCAGTCTCATTGCCTAATCCATCTTTTGTCTAACTTGTTGAACCACTAGGCCACCTCTTAGCTAGTGATAATAAATAAAATAAAATAAATTTTTATTAACTTTATTGTTAACATGCAATCTAGCCAAATACCATATATATGTTCAATAGTTTTAAGTTAAAATTAAAAAAATAATAATATTAAACATAAGTATTTTATAAACATTAACGAAATGAATAATATATCAAAATTATAATTATATAAAAAATTGATTTTTAATTTCTTTATCGCCTTCATTGCCCTCTTTTTTTTTAGGTACTTCTTGAAAGCCTTGATATGGATCCCAAAATATTGGGGTTGCATGAACACAACCATAACGTATCCATATGAAGGACTGATGAACCTCAACGTCAGCATTTTTTGGGAAGGACCCCAATGGAAATTGCTTAGCTCATCTACTGGCAACACTATTACAATAATTGATCAACAGCTTTGCTTCCAGGAACCAGAGAGGACGTGACAATCTGGCCAAGCCCAACTATGAAATTGATTGTTTGTTAAATTAATTAAATTAAATTTTATAGTTTATAGTTTTCAAAATCAGACCAGAAAAACCATGAACCAGTCAGGTGATCGGTTTTAGTTTTCCCCAAAATTAGAAATTTGTTCAAAACTGTTGATTTTGGTCAGCAAATTACTGACCCAAGCGATTAACTATTCAAACCGTTCAAACGGTTTTAACCATTTTTTTATTTTTCTTTTTTTTTTTTGTAAGAATGGACCGATCATTAACCGGACCCCTGACCAGTTCGGTCTCCGGATCGTTTTTAAAAACCATGATTTGTAGTAGAAGACTGGCCGGGTATTCTTTGGTAGAATATTTTACGTAATCAATTTTATTTCATGCATCACATTTATTAATACTGTATCCGTCCCCGCAATCCCCAGTAAGTTCCACAATTGTCAATTTGTCATACTTATAGAAGTTGCTATTTACAATTCTTCATTCGCGAACTGAAATCTGCAGTTTAAAACTTTATGTTTGGTTTGAAAGAAAATGTGGAAAAGGAAAGAAAAGGTAGGGAAACCCATACAAGAAAAGTTAAGAAAAATCTGCATGGATGCCATCAAAAGAATGTAAACAGGGTTTTAGGTTGGTGAAACCCTAGAGAAACAGATTACCAAAAGAGAATATGTTGGACCAATTGGAGAATTACAGACCTGATGACCACAAAACACTGAGCGATCTGCTAGTTGCACCATTGTCCATAAGCGGCTATGTAACCAATCACAAGTGGACACATCAGTATTCAATGCACATGAGTGTAGGTCCCACGTGGATGGAACACTGATGTGTTCACTCGTACCCATGTTTATGGAACATTGATGTATCTGATTATTTGCAAGCAGCTGATCTCAAGTGCGCACAACACTGGGCACATCCTGTGCACAAAGACACCATGGCTGTACATCCGGATTTCGAAACATTTCCCCATGTAATACAACAAGAGATTGTATGGCTGTGGGGTCTGTGGTTAGCAGATTCGAACCCCTGAATGGGGCTATCCATGAAACAAAAAAAAAAAAAAAAAAAAACAAATCTCCCACCATTAAACCTGAAATATGGGGTACCACTCTGAAATATTAGCTCTAGATTTTTCTGAATTGATCTTATATTCAGTTTTCTATGTTACAATCTAGAAAAAACCTTCCAATTTGGCTCGGATTGTCCACCTCTAGTTTGTTTAAATGCACCACTGTCACTAGGGTTGAGGGTAAAGAGGATGGGGGATGAGCTACCTTCCCATTGTGTAGTCCCATGAAGCCAAAAATAAAATAATAAAAGCACAGTTCGTTTATACATGCAGATTCAAATGCATCATAGAAGCCTTTTGATGTCCTATTAATATCGCCAAAAGATATAAGCAAACATACTTGATACTCCCAGTTACTCACTTCCAGACTGATCTCTTTTACAAATCTAGGTATCTACTAATAGCACCTGTAGCAAATTCAACTGCACAATACAGGCAGGTTCACACCTTCTTTATTTAGTTTTGCAGACCCAAGACATTACACATTCTCCAATCTGAGTTCAGCAGTACTACAACATTAACTAGTTATAATTTGACCTCAAAATTTCTTCCAACTTGTTTTTTTCATATTCTGTTTCCACAGAAAGACCATAGTTGTCAATTGACCTAGGCGACAAGGCACGCCTCGCCTAACCGCCTAGTGGTTTATTGTAAAATACATTTTCTTTTCTTTTTTTCCTATAACAAAAATAAGGGTTCAGACCCTATATTTTTTGAATTTTCTTTTCCTTCTTTTTTTCTTCTCATGAATATGTTGATTTTCTATACTTTAACATGAACTCTATACTTTTCTTATGAAAATTATGAATAATTATTAAGGAAATATGGCTACGGTACCTAGGAAACTACCCTATGATCTATATTTTCTATATAATAAAGTCCATTGCCTAGGCGACAAGGCGCCCCCCTGACGCCCAGCCTCGCCTTGGCACCTTGAAAACTATGAGAAAGACCTTACAATTTCATGGAATCACAGTTAGTGACAACACAAAACAGAAAGATTAATTGATTTCTGACCGGTTCACAAATGATGAGTTAACCACAAATACAATTAGCAGGCTGTTTATAAGACTAAAATTTTACCATAAATAACATAAGCTGGATCGGGAGTATCAGGTAAAAAGAGAAGGATTGGCTGATGCTGTATTGACTTGAACTTCTAGCAATTCTAGACGGCGCTCTAACAAATCAAGCTTCTCGTTCAGGGATGCCAATTTACTCTTTGTTGTAGCCTCTGAAGGCAGAAAAATAAAGAAATTAGTAAATACAAATAAAAGGCAGGAAGAAATAAATAAATCATATAACATCCTGGCACTGATATATGTTGACCACTAGTTGAAAGTAAATTGATGACCTTTACCAAGGGCATTAATATCAAACTCAAAGAAAGCTAATGCCCCTTTGCAGAAATTTATAACCTATACTTCTGATCAAACTTGCAGCCATAGAGAGACCATCCTTCCCTGAACAGAAAACTTCATGCTAGAAACCTGACAAGGAGAACGATCAATACTCAATAGGATGAACAGATGATATTAAGACAAAATTTGGACCTTCTAAATATGGTTAAACCCATGAACCAGTGTCAAAGGAAACCCATACACAAAAAGGTTCCCTCCCAAGAGATGCAGTAACCAGTGATCAGACTCTCCAAACAATTGATCCCATTTTTTTGAAATGATATTCTCAGAACAAGTCAGACATGAGAAAATTAGGTCCGATGAGAAAAAGACACAAAACTGAGGGCAACATCTGTGGAAAGCAGCTAACTCAAAGAACACAAATACAGGATGAAGAGTTACAAGCAATATCTGTGGCAAGCAGTTAACTCTAAGAACACATACAGGATATGAAGGACTTATTATAGTAACCTCAATATGCAACTACAGAAACAGAAGTTCGAGCTTTTTGAAAGCAAATAATCCAAACCAATCAAAGAAAAAAAAATTGAACTTTTCCTATTTTCCCTTTTCTAGATAACTAAAAATCCAACGATTGGAACCCCCATATAGAAATCTAACCTGATACGAAACGGAATTATCTACGGTCCTATACACAATTATCCTGAAAGGTGAGAGCACAAATAGGAATAACCCTCTCCTGGGCCATCGGTGGCAGCATCAGATTGTTCGGGCACAATTCAAAGCCCTAAAACCATTAAAGATCCTATTCTTGTTTCTCAAACTCCGAGCAAAGCCCCTATTAAATTGTTAATGAAAGAGAGACAACATAACAGCCAACAGAATATAATACACAAAGCTATGCAATTTAATGAGGAACTGAAAAGAAACTACTCAGAGGGAATCAGAACGTTCGAGATGCTATAGAGTGACTTGCTTACCGAACTGGATGAGGAATTCGAAGAGACGACGAACGTTGAGGGAGATGTGGGAGATGAACTCTCGATTCTCCCAATCAGCTTGCACTGCGATGCCGACGTTGACCGCGTTCGTTATTCCTCCAGCTCTCGCCATTTCCTCCTCTCACTTCTACCCCAAACGCAATAGGAAAGAAAGGTACATAGAGATAACGAACAAACGCCAAACCACGGGGTGTGAATCAAGGAGACTCCGGGAAATTAAACTAACCCCAGACCAGAGCAGCAGTAGCAGAATAAGAAGAAGAGAGAAGGAAGCTCGAATTCGTCAATTCCAACAGGAACCTTCAACAAGAAAATGCGGCATACAAGGAAAAAAGAAAAATCGAAAGAACCTTCGTTCGTCCTCCGTGCTGGATCTGTTTTGTTGGCTTAATGGCTTTCATCCCCGACAAGAGACAAGAGAAAGGGAAATTTTAATTGGAGGGAGGGTAAGAGTTGACCAATGGGAAGAAGCAAGAGGACTGAGGAGTCATTTCCCCTCTGAAAGCCAAAAATGTAACGACATTGGATTTGTTTTTTTACTTTTGTTTTGTCTCACAAGGAGGAATGAAAACGAAGTGAACGTTGTTTTGTTTTTTTGTAACTTTTAAGAATTTGATAACAAATGCTTTTAAAGCAAGGCTTCTCCAAATGAATCATTTGGGAGTTATGTAGCATTGGTGATCTCATCTCTGTTCTGTTACTGGGCAGTTGGGTATGCTTATATGCACAGACAAGCTAGTCCCACCTTCCGCACCAAGCCCAGCTTCCATTCTTTCTTCAGCATTAATTAACCACACATCCCTTTTTCACTGCTAGACCGAATTTCTTCTCAAAAGTTTATCGATTGATTAAAGGCCAAGTTTGGGAGTGAATCGAGTGATTATTTAAAAAATAAGTATTTGTTCACCTTATAAACAAGTGTATTTGGCACCCAGTTTTCAAGTACTTATTTAAAAAAAAAAAAAAAGTACGTATTTTATATTAGACATTTTGGTGGTTTTTTTTTTTTATAATAAGCACTTATTCATTTAAAAAGACAAATTTAGGAAGAAGAACAAATGGGTATTCATAGAAAAAAAAATGAGTAATTGGGCTAGACACCATGTTCACTGTTCGGTTGAAGATGAGAAAACGAAAAAAAAAAAGAAAAAAAGAAAAAGATTAGAGAAGAATATTCACCAACTTGGATGCAAAAGCTTGGTTCGAGCTTAGAAAAAGAATAAGATAGTAGTCACAAAAAAAAAAATGATTAAAAGGGTTGGACGCATGTAGTGGTCGTTCGGTTGAAGATAAGAAAATGAAAAAAAGAGTAGAGTAGAATATTCACCAACATGGACGCACAAGCTTCTAGTTTGAGTTTGGAATAGTGCCACCACTCCTATGGAGTTTATGAAAAGAATAAAATCTTATGTTCTTTGAGAAAAGGGCAATATTGGCATTTTAAAATATAACCAAGGAGTGTTTTGGAAGTAAAATTTCAATGTTGTATAAGCACTAAAAATAAATCAGAATTTTGGGCTTCTTAATAAGCATTTATTTCGGGCTTATTTCCCAAATGTCAATAAGTGTTTATTGGTGTGACCCTAGCCCAATATAAGTATTTATTCCAATAAGCACATATTTTTAACCACTTCCAAACTTGTCCCGAGTCATGTTATTGCCATCAAACATCTAGCTTATATTTGTGGATTAAAATGGTGTTTGGTATTGATAACCCAAGTAGGCGTTCATTCTCTTACATGAAAACCATTTATCAGAAAATTGCCAGAAATAATGTTTTTCAAATCTATAAAAGATATTTTACTATTTGACACATATGGCATGTAATGGCACTAAATTGTAAGAAAATATTTAAAGATGATTTTTTTTTCATTTTTTTAGGCAACTTTGCACAAAACATTTAGGATTTTTTTTTATTTAGATTTCATTCATCTCATAAATTTTTATAAATTTGTACAACTAAGAACAAGGACAAGGGGATCCATCACAATACAAGAGGGATACTGTAACATAAGTGGAATTTGGGACAATACATACAAAAAAAATGATAAACATTTCCAAGAGAATGCAAACCATAAATTTCCCAAGTGTTTATCAGTTAAACGCCATTGACACATGTTAGTGTCGAATATGTAGGGGTAGTTTTGTCTTTATACTTATGTTTATGTGTTGATGTGTAAGATTATGTTAGATTTAGTGTCCCTTACTTAAGTAGGGGCACATGTATCTTTTCCATAATATAAGTAACATAAATCAATTCTGGCCGAATGGGAGAGTGATCTTTCTCTCTCATTCAAACCAGTTCTTTCTCTCCCTTTCTTCTCTTCTCTTCTTCTTCTTCTTCTTCTTCTTCTTCTTCTTCTTCTTCTTCTTCTCTCTCTCTCTCTCTCTCTCTCTCTCTCTCTCTCTCTCTCTCTCTCTCTCTCTCTGTTCCTTTTTCTTGATTGTTATCAGCTTAATAGGATTCAATGGGCAGGCCGAATCCTAATATGGTATTAGAGCAAAACTGAGCAAATCAGACCGCCCAGAATTTTGTTCTCTGCACACCCAGTCTAGGGTTCTCTCTTGGTTTCTTTATCATCTGTTGGAGATAAGGGAAAGGGCTGAAAAGGAGTGGTCGCCATTTTCCTTTGGAGGTTTCTATGCTTCCAATTGTGTTGTTTGTGGTTGGTTGTTGTGGTTTCTAAGAAGCCCACCCCTAATCGATGAAGAGAAGAGGGTTGATTTGTGTGGTGTAGTGGATGTCTTGTGTGGTCTGAATTTCGAGTGATTAGGTAAGAGATTTCTATGCAATTTCGTGTTGTGAATCAAATCATAAGTTTGTTTCAGATTGTATGGTGGGATTTCAAATTATAGTGTGTTAGGGTTTATTTTTTCTTTCAGTATGATTCGAAAGGGGAGTAGTCCTCAAATAGTGTGGTGAGTGTTCAGGTAGTTGTGGGGTAGGGTTTGTGGTGTAAAGAGTGCAATTTTCAGCAATACTAAGTGCTGAAACCAGTGTGTTCAATGTGTGGTGTGGTCTAGTGTGCAGTGTGCCAAATTCAGCAATATCAGAATTCAACTATGGGAAATAGCAGTAATAGCAAGACTAATGTGATGGTCCCTACTAACTACCTGAATGTTCAAATGACCTCCATTAAACTGAACGGAGAAAATTATGTACCTTGGTCTAAATCTGTAGAAGTTTTTCTTAAGGCAAAGAAGAATGTGAAACACATAAGAGAAGAAAAACCCTCCACCGATTCTCATGAGTATGATGACTGGGAACAAGAATATGCATAGATTATCACAAGGTTTTGAAACTCAGGATTAGTGTAAACTTCATGTTTCTTGACACTGCCAAAAAAGTGTGGGATCATGCTAAGAAGTTGTGTTCGGGTCAAGACAATACAACCAGAGTATATCAGCTGTATTAGGAATACTTTAATCTACAATAGGGTAATCGGAGTCTTGAGGAGTACTATGCCAGTATAAGAAGCATTCTTAATAAGTTGAATATTCATCTCCCCCTCACTTTTGATGTCAAAATCCAGCAACAATAGAGATAACAACTTGATGTAACTCGATTTTTGGTGGGGTTGAAGTCTGAGTATGAACCAGTGCGGGCCCAAATACTAGGAGGATCAGCTCTCATTTCCTTAGAAGAAGCGTTTGCTCAACTTAGGAGGATTTCCATTGGATCTACCGAGAACACTAGTGTTTTCGATAGATCAGCCTTTGCAGTATCGAGGGGTAGTGGTGTTAGAGGTGGAGTTCGAGGAGCTCAATTTGGCCCATAGTGGTAGTAGTGGACTGGTATATGGTTGGAGTGGTGGTGGTGGAGGACCTACCTATAATCATGGTGGTGGTCGTACTGGAGGTAGAGATTCAGGGGGAGCCCGTGGCCGATGACGTAGTTCGGGTCCGAGGAGGTGCACACATTGTGGTATGGATGGACATACCATTAATTATTTCTATGACTTGCATGGTCCACCTTCAACTTGGACCAATCATTCCATGACTAGTGATAGTAGCTTCAGACAAGAGAGTCATTCAACTGATCAGATGCTTCCTACATCCACAGATATTCTCGGGAAGGAGATGATGAGTGTTTCCCATGATGAGTGTGAGAGGTTTGTTCAGGCCACATCTCAGTAGAACACGACCACTCTCGCACACGCAAGTATGGCTTGTCTGGCATCCACACTCAATCCCCAGATTATTGACTCTGGAGCCTCCGATCACATGGCTGGAACTCCATGTGTGTTTTCTTCCCTCTCTCATTGCTCAACATCACAATCTGTTACCCGTGCTAATGGTTCCACATCCTCCATTTGTGGTGTTGAAAATGTTAGCATGACTCCCTTACCTTTATCCTTAGTTTTGTATGTCCCTAAATTTTCGTTTAACCATGTATGTTCGTAAGTTGACCAAGTTACTTAATTGCTCTATTACTTTTTGCCCTTCTTCATGTGTTTTTCAAGATCTCAAGACAGGGATGAAGATTGATGAAGGGCATGAAGTCGGTGGATTGTATTATCTTGATGGTAGTGGAAAAATGTCAACAGCTCTCTAGTCATCTCTCTCTCCTCTTCAGTGGCACTGTCGATTTGGTCATCATTCACTGAAAGTTTTGAAGTCATTGGTTTCTTTATTGAATCATCTTTCTGTTTTGGATTGTGAGTCATGTCAGTTAGAGAAACATCATCGTGTTTCCTTTAGTCATAAGGTTGATAATCGCATGTTGAGTCATTTTTCTTTGGTTCATTCAAATGTTTGGGGTCCTTATAAAGTAATGTCATACAATGGATATAGATATTTTGCCATTTTTGTTGATGATTATTCAATGACGACGTAACTCTATTTAATGAAAGAAATGAGTGAATTGTTTACTATTTTCCAAAAATTTTATGTTGAGATTCACAACCAATTTGGTGTTCACATTAAAATTTTTCATTCCGATAATGGCCGTGAATATTTTTTTCATCATTTCAAGAATATTTGGACCAACATGGAATTTTCTACCAGACTTCATACACCTACACCCCACAACAAAATGGAGTGGTTGAAAGAAAGAATCTTCATCTTTTGGAAACAACTCGATCTCTCATGCATCACATGAATGTCCCCAAACCCTTTTGGAGTGGTGTGGTGCTTACTTCTTGCTTCTTTATTAACTAGATGCCCACGTCTATCCTTGATGGTCATTCTCCATTCACCACTTTGTTTCCTACCTAGTCTTCATTTCCTCTATCTCCTCAGGTTTTTTGGTGTGTCTACTTTGTCCATAATCTAAGGCCAGGAAGGGACAAGTTAGATGCACGATCTATTAAGTGCATCTTCCTTGGCTATTCCTAGACTCAGAAGGGGTATAAACGTTATCATCCTAGCTCTCGACGTTCCTTGTGTGTGTTGATGTTACCTTCTTTGAGTATATTCTATTTTTCTTGGGGTCCGGTGATGTTTCTTCCTCCTCATCACCTCCTCCTCTTCCTCTTCTAGTTGCAGATTCCATTCCTCTTGTTCCAGCTATGACCAAGTCCTTGCCTCTGGTGCCACCACCTGTTGAACGACCACATATCCTTTAAGTGTATACACATCGCCCACATGTACCGGCTCCTCCTCCAGCTCCATCATTGTCGAGAGATCCGACAGTTGTCCCCACACCAGCCCCACCCCCAGTATCTGACCTTGATCTTCCCATTGCTATGCGGAAAGGTAAATGTAGTTGTACCCTTCACCCTATTTCTAATTATGTTTCTCTCACCCACCTTTCTGCTTCCCATCGCTAGTTTATCTCCTTGTTGTCCTCTGTTGTTGCCCCTAAGGATGTCCAGGAAACCCTTACCTCTCCAAGATGGCGCAGTGCAATGGAAGAAGAACTCTCAACTTTAACTCATAATCACACATGGGACATCACTCATCTTCTTCCTAATAAGCAGGTTGTTGGTTGTAAGTGGGTTTATACTGTTAAATACTTACCTGATGGTAGTGTAGAGCAGTTGAAAGCTAGACTGGTTGCCAAAGGGTTCTCCCAAACCTATGGTATTGACTACACAAAGACCTCCCCGGTTGCTAAGATTGGTTCAGTTCGTGTTGTGATCTCTCTTGCTGCTATGTATGATTGGCCCCTCTATCAGCTTGATATCAAGAATGCTTTCTTGCATAGTAATCTACTTGATGATGTCTATGTGGAGCAACCACTAAGGTTTGTTGTTCAAGGGAAGGACGGTAAGGTGTGCAGACCAAAAAAGACCATTTATGGGCTTAAACAGTCTCTTCAAGCACAATTTGGTAGGTTCAGTGAGGTAGTAAAGAAGTTTGGTATGAAATAGTGCCAAGTTGACCATTCAATCTTCAATCATGACTCTAAGGCAAGAAAGATCTTATTGGTGGTGTATGTATATGATATTATCATTACCGGAAATGATAAAATGGGCATTGATATGTTGAAAATTTTTCTACAATAACATTTTCAGACAAAGGGCCTTGGTAAATTGAAATATTTCTTGGGGATAAAAGTAGCAAGGTTTAAGCAAGGTATTAACTTGTGTAAAAGGAAATATGTCATTGATTTGCTGGAAGAAACAGGTTTATTAGGTGCTAAACTAGCTAAAACACCTGTGAAAACTAACACTAAGCTGAGTAGCGATATGGGTGAAGTGTTTGAAGACCCTATCAGATACTGGTGGCTTGTAGGTAAACTTAACTACCTAACCATTACTCGACTAGATATTTCATTTGCGGTTAGTGTGGTAAGTCAATTCATGCAGAATCCTTTGGTTCCACAATGGGATGTAGTTCTAAGAATTGTGAAGTATTTAAAGGGGGGCTCCTGGTCGTGGTTTGATATACAAGAGTGGTGGAAATTTTAAAATAGAATGATATATTGATGCTGACTAGGCCGGTTCTATGTCTGATAGGAGATCTACCACAGACTATTGCACTTTTCTTAGAGGTAATCTGATGACATGGAAAAGTAAGAAGTAGACAATTGTGGCAAAAAGCAGTGCAGATGCAAAATATAGAACTATAGCACATACTACTTGTGAATTAGTATGGCCGAAGAACCTTCTACAGAAAATAGGATACACTATTGACACTCCAATGAAGCTCTACTATGACAATCAGGTTGCAATTCATATTTCTTCTAATCCGATGTTTCATAAGAGAACCAAGCCCATAGAGGTTGATTGTCACTTTGTGAGAGAAAATGTGCTAAGTGGAGTGATAGATATTATATATGTTAACACAAGGAACCGATGGATAGAATTGTTTACTAAAGGGTTGAGTCGGGGAAAAATAGAATATATATGTAACAAGTTGGGATTATAAGATATATATTCTTCAACTTGAAGGGGAGTGTTAGTATTGAATATATAAGGGTAGTGTTGTCTTTATACTGTGCTGATGTGTAAGATTATGTTAGACATTGTGTCCCTTACTTAAGTAGGGGCACATGTGTCTTTTCCACAATATAAGTAATATAAATCAATTCTACGAATGGGAGAATGATCTTTCTCTCTCATTCTTTCTCTCCCTTTCTTCTCTTCTCTTCTTTTTCTCTATTCCTTCTTGACTATTATCAGCTTAATAGGATTCAAGGGCAGGCCGAATCCTAATAATACAAAACAGCCCCTAGAACATACATGACGGTGAAAGTGGAATGATCCATTATCTTATCAAACATTTAGTGGACATCATTGGGCTCCAAGGTTGGTTATACACGGACGAGTTGCCTCGTCAAGAATTTTCAGTTTCAAGTTATATAACCCTTTAGTAAGCTCCAAAATTCCAAATAGTTCAAATTGGTAGTTAAAAAGGTTGTGGAAAAATTAGTCAAAATTACAGTATGTTACAAAAAGCTTCTTAGCTAGGTTAAAACTTTGACTTGAGAAGTTACATAAAGCATCTATGGGAGAAAGATGATCAATAGTTACTTTATGAATGTGAATTCTTATGTAAAATGTCATCCACCAGGATAGAATTTTTTCTGGAAAAACTGTAAAGCCTTCTCTATAACTATAATAGATAAATATCATTGTAAACCACAAACCAATCAAGAGACGGTGTGCATTAGTGTTACATGGGAGAGTCCACATATTTGTCACATAATTTTGAATCATATTTTTGCAAAACAAATGATAAGAGTTCAAGCTGAGGTTGCAATTGGCGAAAGATCATTGTGCCGTAGTAGTGCCTCAGGGGAAGGTTCACGCCCTCGGAATTCTATGAAAACCTGAAAATGAAAAATAAAAGTTAGGGGAATTGGGATTATAAAAGCTTCACACAACAGGAGAAATACCAGAAGGCATATACAAGTAGATCTTGTCTAACCTCAAGTGGTGACTTTCCACCTCCAAGAGCAAGAATGGTCTCTCGGAACCTGTGACCAGTTTCCTTTACAGCCTGTTGCAAGAAATGATTCTCAGTATCCATTATAGTAAAACCACTATCAATATTAAGAGATTGATCTGTTCCTTCAAAAGATCGGATGGATGCATTATAAACGTGCAAACCACGGATAAAAGTAGCATCAATACAATATTGGGAATAAAATGCAAAACTAGGCACAAGATGAGAAAACAAAGTTTAACATGAATAATGAAAACAAGTTTGTACCCTTCTTATGTATTCAAATTTGCTAACAAGGTCACTCCAATGATAAAACCGTAATACCCCCAAATACACAACCATCATTACTCCTATTTTCTTTTTATCTACTAATTTCCCCAAAGAAACTCGTCTATTTGAGCCTGAAAGCTACTTTGTATACGTTTGTGTGTTTTCACTTTTATACCTAAAAATAAAAATGTTAGGGGACATTGCTATAATTCACTGTCTCAAATCACATTGCTAATTGGCTAGCTTGTGAAAAAAGAAAAAAGAAAAAAAAAAAAAAAACTCCATTGAAAGGCCTTCCCCTAAATGCAGTGGATTAATGTAGTTGTTTGTAATGAGAACCATAGAACTGAAATGTTAAGCTATCAAATTCAAAATAACAAACAGAAGCAAATAAAGTTGTGTTACATGGAATACAATGATTCATTTCGAAAACATATATGAGAAAATATCATTAAATAATTAATAGAGATAAATACAGCAGTTACCATGATCATAATTGTAGCATCCACAGAATAGTTACAAGACATAAGATTGAAATTGAAAAATAAATAAATAAAAGAACCCAAACAATGCCATAAGTTTGTAGTCATACCTTGTCATTTTCCAACCCGGCATCCTCAAATGCTGAAAAAGCATCAGCTGATAAGACCTCTGCCCACTGCAAAATTAAGACATGAATTTAGAAAGAAAATTAAGGGTAGAGGAACAGTCTTCTTTTGGGGTATATATATATATGGAGAGAGAGAGAGAGAGAGAGAGAGAGAGATTGGCATACACACACCCACACACCAAATAGACGATTCAAAATAGAGATAAATTTTCATTCATCACTAAATAGATTGGCATGTCTACAGAATGACCAAGATTTTCTATATAAATATCACTCTCCAAATAATGTTGTAATAGTAATTACCTATGGAAACTTACAAACTCCAAAATGGTAAAGAGAAATCAAGGAGGAGAGTATCAAATCTTAAAGCAGCATGGTTTCTAGAAGGTCCAATATTTAAATTTGCCGGTTGTTAATACACCATAATGACAAATTGGTGGTACAACACAATTAAGTAACCAGAAAGACATTTGCTTTTGGAAAAGATTATGTTTACATAAAGGTGATAAACTTAAGGAAAAAGCTTACGATGCACATAAAGTGAACAAGGTTTATCCAGTCAACCAAACTAGATTGTTCAGATCTACTCCCCTAGTCCCCATGGTTAATGTTCCAGTCAGTTTCAATGAAGAAAATATGAACATGCACTTCCTTATCTCCTACTATACCACCATTTTCTTATCCATATGAACTAATATGTTGATTTCACCTAAATGAATCAAACCTAAATGCATTTCAGGGAAATTTGTGAATGATATCCAGCTCCATGAAGCAAGTTAATGACCAGTAACTCTTAAGGTTACAAAAACCACTAAAATAGTGCTCTAATATATTTTTACTACCTTTTACTAGATAAAGTAGATTCTTATTGTATTTCATAATGTGCATAATAATCATACATTACAGCTAAACAAACAATGGCAAGCACAATAAAGATAATGTCAATAAGTTAACGATACCAATCATATCTGAAACCTATTTAGGTTTGCAAAATTAAAGTTGTTGCACTTTACAATCATAATGGTAATGGCAATACACTATGATCTTTCACAATCATGTTTAAGACTGAGAAGCAGCTAGAAAACACAAATGTCAAAAGATACCATATAACCATGTGAGAATAGTAATATTAATAAGTCTACCTTGTAACTATAGTATCCTCCCGCATATCCACCTGGTATGCAGAAAAGCAAAGAAATGAATTATATAACCGTCGAGAATTAGCAGCAACATAATGGAAAGCAACAATAAGATATACCATGAGTACTGACCTGCAAAAATATGGCTGAAACTACAAAGGAACCTATCCTCTGGCAACACTGGGATGACTTGTGTTTTCTTACCAACTCTTTGATCAACTTCATAAATAGTTTCTGACCCACCAGGAATATACTTTGTATGTAGCTCCAGATCCAAACTTGCAAATCGTATCTACAAAATAATTAAAATGCAATGGTTACTTGTCATACACTTCTTTTTTCTTTTACTTTTGATCTGTAACAAGTCAGTTTGATTACATTAAGAAAAATACAAACTCACACTCTACAGATAAATTGAACAGACCAAGCCTTACAATGAGACTAAGGCATCACAAGAAAGAAGATGACAAAACAAAAAAGGGCTTGTACTTGTTTCTGTAAGATTGGAATTAGGTCATGTTCCTCCAGGTATTAGAAGGACCTGACAACTGTACTTCTTCTTTTACACTTTTCTTAATAAATTTGAGGTTGCTGATAAAAAGAAATCAAAATATGGCAAGCCAACCCCAAGAGATTACCTATGCATATTGTATACTAAAATTCCTAATACAATATTAATCTAACTATTAATCAATTTAATCTTCTATCCTTACTCATTAAGCTATGCTAATTGCCATGAAAGCAAGTATAGACAAGTGGTCACATTCCGAGTTCAATGGACCATATTTTGCAGTCCTAATTGACAAAGCACCTTATATAGGTTCTAAATAATGGTTAACTTTCATTAGAGAATTGAAAAGGTTACAGGCTTACCACCCACAAAATGGATGGAAAAAGAAAATCAAAAACTTACAAACAGGCCCAAAACAAAGCCTCCCTAGTAACTCCTTGCTTAGCTAAAGTGTCAGCCATTCCATTTGCTGACCTTCTTACCCATTTAAAATGCACCCCAATCTCCCTTGCTAAGCTAATAATCTCTCTTAGAGGCTGTCTAAGAGACCACACTCCCAGGTTTCCAGCTTGCATCCACCCTATTACCAGCTTGGAGTCTCCTTCCACTTCTAATTGCTGCATTCCCCATTCTTTTGCCAGTTTCAAACCTTGAAGCAAGGCCATTACTTCTGCCCTTAATGAATCTCCAACCCCAATTGGGCCCGAGTAAAGGGCCAAGACTTTTCCTTCCTCGTTTCTGTACACACCCCCAACTCCTGACTGACCTAGATTACCCAAGGAGCTTCCATCAAAGTTTAGCTTCACCTTGAACTGAGGCGGTGGTACCCAACATTCTTGTACCACAGGGGAGGAAGGCAAGGACACAGCTATAGCACTCCAATTTCTAACTAAGTCAGCTGAGGAGAAGTCCTTGATGAGATGATGTACTTACAGCCAGTGCATAACCTTGATGGTGACAACCTCCACAAGTGCTTCCTTGGATTTTTCTTGCCCCAGGAATATCCTGTTGTTTCTCTCTTCCCAAATTGTCCATAGGATGGCTGTTCTTGTTATTCTCCACATTACCCTGCCCCTTTTCCTTGGTTGTTGAAAGAAGCTAGAGTCAAAAAGGTTCAGCACACCCCAGGGGGGGTTCCATCTGTAACCAAACAAAGAAGAGAACCAATCCCACAAATAATAAGAAAAAGGACAAGAAATCAAAAGATGAGTCGCTGTCTCACCATTTCTTAAGCAAAGGTAACAGACATGTGGGGAAAGGCTCCAGTCTGGCCTTTTTCTTTGAAGTACATTGTGAACCCTATTCAGTTCTAGGTTAAAGTAGAGAAGAAGAGGAAGAAGAGGAAGAAGAAGAGGAGGAGAAGAAGGGTTCGGCCAGTAGAGAAAAAAATTGGCCCTCTCAAATAGATAAACCTAAAAGACCAAAATACCCCTGTTCTGTGAACTCTAACACTCCCCCTCAAACTGGAGAGTATATGTCATATAGTCCCAGCTTGTCACAAATATAATCTACTCTGCCCCGAGACAATCCCTTTGTAAAGAGATCTGCCCACTGATTTCCCAAGCTCACATGAGATGTGGTTATCACTCCATTGGTCACTTTCTCTCTTACAAAGTGACAATCGACCTCAATATGCTTGGTTCTCTCATGGAAGATTGGATTAGAAGAGATGTGCACAGCTGCTTGATTATCACAGTATAGTCTCATGGGTTTGTCAACTGAGAAGCCCATCTCCTGTAGCAAGTTCTTCAACCATACCAGTTCACATGTGGTATGAGCCATAGCCCTGTACTCAGCTTCTACACTACTCCTTGCCACTACCGTTTGTTTCTTACTCTTCCAAGTTACAAGATTGCTACCAAGGAAAGTACAATACCTTGTAGTTGATCTCCTTTCTGATACAGAACCAGCCCAATCAGCATCTATATATCCTACTATCTCAAGAGTCCCTCCATTTTTGTATAGCAAACCACGACCTGGAGCACCCTTTAGGTACCTAACAATCCTCAGAACTGCTTCCCAATGAGGAATCCAAGGATGTTGCATAAACTAACTCACCATACTCACAGCAAATGATATATCTGGCTAGGTAATAGTTAGATAATTCAACTTTTCCACCAACCTCTTGTATCTTCCAGAATCATCAAACTCTTCACCTGCATCAACACTCAACTTGACATTCAATTCCATAGGAGTCTCGGCACCTAACAGTCATGTTTCTTCAAGTAGGTCAAGAAAATATTTTCTTTGACATAAGTTAATTCCATTTCTTGACCTTGCAACTTCTATTCCCAGGAAGTACTTCAACTTACCCAAATCCTTCGTATTGAAGCGATCCTGTAAGAATTTCTTCAACCTGTCAATCCCATTACTATCAATCCTAGTTATGACAATATCGTCCACATACACCACTAGCAAGATTTTCCCATCCATCGAGTCATGGCTGAACACAGAATGGTCTACCTGGCACTATTTCATCCCAAAGTTCTTCACTACTTCATTGGACCTGCCAAACCAAGCACATGGAGATTGTTTCAATCCATAAATTGCCTTTTTGGGTCTACAAACCTTACCATCCTCCCCCTAAGCAACAAACCCTGGTGGTTGCTCCATATACACCTCCTCAAGGAGATCACCATGCAAGAAGGCATTTTTTATGTCAGGTTGCAAAAGAGGCAAATCATACATAGCAGCTAATGATATCAACATCCGAACAGAACTAATTTTATCCACAAGATTGCTCCATATACACCTCCTCAAGGAGATCACCATGCAAGAAGGCATTTTTTATGTCAGGTTGCAAAAGAGGCAAATCATACATAGCAGCTAATGATATCAACATCCGAACAGAACTAATTTTATCCACAAGAGAAAATGTCTCCATATAATCCACACCATACAACTAAGAATAGCCCTTGGCCACTCACCTGACCTTCAATCGTTCCACACTACCATCTAGAAGATAGTAGTGAGTTCCCACGTATGATTGTGTTGTAGAGCAGACAGTTCCTCTTCCATTGCTTTCCACCACCCTAGGGAGGTAAGGGCTTCCTGGACAGTCTTGGGAATGGAGACAGATGATAGCAATGATATAAAGTTGCGATGAGAAGCAAAAAGGTGAGCAACTGAAACATAGTGTGAAATAGGATGAGAAGTACAAGTACGTTTACCTTTCCGTAGGGCAATAGGAAGATAAAGATCCGAGGGAGAAGATGCGACCACAGGATATGTCGACAAGGGCTGAATTGGAGGAGGGGCCGGTGTTCTTCTGTGAGTATACACTTGTCTGATTGGTGGCCTCTCAGTAGTAAATGGCACGGGAGGGGGATCCGCAACTGGAATAGGAACCACGGGAAGGGGATCCTCAATAGGGACAGGAAGAGGACCCGAATGGTAGTCATCTTGGCTACTGGAGCAAAGGTCTCCAAGTAATCTGTCACAAGTCTGTGTGAACCCTTTTGCAACTAACCGAGCCTTATACCTCTCAATGGAGCCATCTGCATTGCATTATGCTTCACCGTAAATACCCATTTGCATCCAACTGGTTTCTTTCCTTTGGGCAGATCAACTATCTCCCAGGTGTTATTTTTCAACAGGGCATCCATCTCAACCTACATTGCATCTTTCCATTCCGGAATGGATATGGCTTCTTGCACTGTTCTTGGAGTAGGGACATTCGAAATGGAACTAAGGTAGGACCTGTAGGTAGGAGATAGGCGATCATAGGATAAGAACTGGGAAATGCAGTGGGTTGTATATGTGGTACAATGTCGTTTTCCTTTACGAACGGCAATCGGAAGGTCAAGGTCATCTGTAGGAGGTGAAATGGTAACAATAGAGGAAGTCTCTGTAGGCCCCGAGACTGTAATACCTGGACTTGGAGCTACAGATGAGATTGGAGCTGGCCTGGACTGCTAATGATCGGGATCAACCTGCCTGCACCGCCTGTGATAGACCCTCAACTCCTGATCCCTCTGACCACCCTCACCATTGCAGCTCTCTTCACCCAATGGAATAGGTAAAGGAACTGCCCCACTCTCACTGCTCTCCCCCTGAAGAAAAGGACTCAAACCCCCACTCTCACTGCTCTCCCTGAGACAGGATCATAGCAGCAATAACCCTTTTGAGTTTGCGCATAACCAAGGAAAATGCATTTGGAGGCCTTGGGTTCGAACTTGAAGTGATGGGGTCCGAGAAGCTTAACAAACCAGGTACAACAAAATGTTTTAAGGGGAATAGAAAACAACTCCTCACTTGGGTATAGAAGGGAAAAAGGAGATCTCATATCAAGGACCAGGGAAGGGACCCGATTAATAAGATATACCGCCATGAGGATAGCATCACCCCAGAAGCGAATAGAAACATTGGAAGTAAACATGAGACTTCTAGCCACTTCCAAGATGTGCCTATTCTTCCTTTCTGCAACTCCATTCTGTTGAGGTGTATGAGGGCAAGAGCTCTGGTGGATAACCCCATGATTGAGAAGGTAAGATGTCAATGGTTTAGCAAAGTATTCCTGTGCATTATCAGATCTGAGAACTTTAATCTTGGCATCAAATTGGGTTAGGATCATTTGGTGAAAGTTTTGGGTCAGGGCAGGTACCTCATCTCGTGAACGCATGAGATAAACCTAAGAAAAACAGGTATGGTCATCAACAAATAACAATAAATATCTGTACCCACCCATGGAAGGGATGTGATAAGGCCCCCAAACATCGGTATGCACAATATCAAAAAAAGTATTACTCCTTTTATTGCTCAATAAATAAGGCTTTCTACAATGATTAGCAAACTCACAACTTTCACATTGCAACTGAGACAACTCAACAAACTCAAATAAAACTGGAAACAGACTCTTTAGAGATCGAAAGGACAAATGACCTAATCGGTTATGCTTTGGCATAACTGGACTCACACTCTAAGAAACAAAAGACACCTTCTCTATCGACTCTTCCTGACAAAACCTCTCCCCGAACAGATAGATCCCATTCGTCTCACGGCCAGTCCCAATCACCTTCTTTGTCTCCAAGTCCTGAAAAACACATTGGTCAGGGAAGAAGGTTATTGAGCAGTTCATATGCTTGGTAATATTACTGACTGAAAGAAGGTTAGTGTCAAGCTTAGGAACATGCAAAACAGATGACAGGGAGATAGTATCTGATAACTTGATGTCACCCTTCCCAGAAATAGGAACCAGGGAGCCATCAGCAATAGACACTTTATCCCTACCAGAAGACAAATGATAAGTGGTGAACAGTGAAGGCAAGCTAGTCATGTGGTCGGATGCACCTAAATCTATTACCCAACAAGGTTCAGTAGTACTTGAAGCTGAGGCATGGTAGGCTGAAGCTCGAGTACCTGAATGTGCGAAGGCAGATGTGGCAGGAGCTGATGGTGACTGCGGTGGCTGAGCTGAATTTTCAACTTCCCTTTCTAACTGTATTAGGGCAGCCCGAACTACAGCTAAGGTCTCTAAAGGTGTTCCTCTTGTGCCAGAGGAGGATGTTGAATCAGTGTTCACGGCCACATGAGCAGTTCCCTTCTTGCTTCTCAACTTCGCAGGAACCAAGTGAGGATGCAGTTTCCAACATGTTTCTTTTGTATGTTTGGGTTTCTTACAATGTTCACATACCACATCCTTCTTGTCTTCCTTCCTCCTGTCCTTCTCTGAATCACCTCCTGATTTGGGTGTGACCACTACAAAGGCTAGTGTGAGGGGCTGAGGCTGCATCATAACTTTCCTTCTGGTCTCTTCACTGTGTATGAATGAGTATGCCTGAGAGAGAGTCACACTATCTCTAGTCAAAATCTGTTGCCGCACAATATCATACTCTGAGTTTAGGCCCGCCAGGAATTCAAACACCCGGTTTGTCTCGACCCGCTTTCTATATATCTGTGCATCTTTGGGACTCTCCCACTCAAGAGTCTCTAAGTGATCAATTTCACGCCATAGGGACTGCAAGGTAGAGAAATATACTGAAACCGATTTCTCTCCTTGTTTAAGATTTTTCACTTCACATTTCAGTTCATATGCTCTGGCAACATTAAAGGGTTGGGAATAAGTTTCTTTCATCACCTCCCATATCTCCTTAGCTGTCTTCGCCCACAAGTAATTGCGGCTAATATGAGGCTGCATAGAATTACACAGCCATGTCATAACCAAGTAGTTTTCTTGGATCCACTTGGTATACGTAGGGTCTCCCTTGGGGGGTTCTTTCACATCTCCCAAGAGGTACCCTAATTTACCTCTTCCCCCAATAGCCATCATGGCTGATTGGGCCCATTCCAAATAGTTTGATCCATCAAACTTTACGGTAGTAATCTGACCACTCGTCTTAGAAACACCACCATAATTGATGTTCCCAAAGCTGCCCTCTGTCTGATTTTTAAACTCCATTCCGATCAAGTCTCAAAAAACAGCACTTGGACTACCAACCACAATCAACAACAGTGTAGAACTGATCTGTATTCACAGTGTATGTGCACAAAACTGAGATAACTCTTATCTGAAACCAACTAGCAAACACAACAGCAGTTGTTCGTAGAGTTTTCACCCCTTAAGAGAGTTTGAAAACCCCAAAAGACTCTGAAAACAGCTTAGAAATAAGTCTGATATGCTTGGCAGAATTAGGGTTTTAATCAATCCTTAGAGTGAACAGTTCCGTTGCACAATCCAATCAGTACCGTATAGATAGACTCTTAGTAGGGTTAATATGAAACCCTAGAATCTGATCAATGCTAACAATAAACTTGAGGACAGCTCTAGGTAGATCGTAAGGTTCAGTCTAACACTAGGGCTTGCCGCAAGATCACTTTCAAACCCTAGAGCAAAGAGAAACAAGGCTGAGACAGTTCGGCCCAACAGTAGGGTTTGCTATAAAACCCTAGAGAATCGAAGGGAGAAAACACTAGAATAGTTCGGCCTCCCTCTCCAGATAGGTCCAACCTATCTTCTCTGGTAGAACTTCTCTTAGAAAATAAATAACTTACAAGGAAAAATTGTTCGCTGCCTTCTAAGGTTACCCGAACCCTAGTCTTCTCTGATCCTTCCTGACCACCAACTCTTTGCAACCATAATAAGCTTCTAACAGCTGCTAGCACTTCTAGCGATCTCCAAGAATCAGTCTGCGAACTCCACCTCTTCAGCTTCCAGTCCTAGGAGATTCTCATGTGGTCGACTGGTATTAGACTCACATGAGAAACCCTAACTTTGCTCTGATACCATGTAGTTGTTCAAGACTGCTATCAGTCTTGAACACTAAGAAATTTCAGGTTTGAAAAGAAGAGAAAGTGAAGAGGAAAGAGGAGAAAGAGTAGAGAGAGAGCAATAGAACACAAACTTTGAAATGAATGACAGAATCTGAATTATTCTGCCGCCGCCACTTCTATTAATATTTATAGGTTATGCTAGTTACATGAAAGGACACATCTGCCCTTAGTATTTACATAACACACAATAATATAAAACTGAAAAATAAATAACAACTAGAATAACAGTAGCTAACCCTAGAATGACTAGGAACATTCTGCCCTACTGACAGAGTGGGACCACAGCTGTGGGGCCCACATCAGTGTTCTCTACAAAAACATTTAACATATAAATAAATATTCATGAGTTGACGCATGTGCCAACACATGAGTCAAACTCAAGTATGAGAGTTGTCCTCCTTGGTAAGGCCTTACATAGATGAAGGCAAAGCTTTGATTTTCATTCCTAAGCAACGTGGGACTTAGGATAACACTCGGTGGTAACACTCACTATTGAGTCTTGTTCCAAGTCCCACATTGCTCAAGAATGGGAATGAAGGTATTGCCTTCACCTATAAAAGGATAGGTAAGCCATGAATTAAATGAGGCCCACACTTTTTGTGCCATAGGCCCAAAGCCTAGCCAAACCCAACTTAGATTGGGCTTGTAAAATATTTTTTTAATGTATATATTATATATTATATGTTATTTAATTTAAAAATTTATGAATAACAAAATTTTTATCATAAGATGCCATGGGCTCAAAGTCATTAAAAATTAAAACCAGGAAGCCAGGCCTAGGGTGTGGGTCGGCCCAGGCCTGGGCCTAGGCTGATGCCCTTATCATTGGTCCTAAACCTGGCCCAAATCCAACCTGTGCCTGGCCCAGCCTATGATCATCCCTAGCAATTAATTGTTTAAACCTCCCAAATTATGACACAAAATAGAAGTGTTTGGTGTGGGATTTGGGTTTGAGAAGGCCCTTGAGGGACACAGGACACTGAAACAACCAAGCTGATTCCCCTGTTGAAACTACTTCAGGAAGTCAATCTATCTCTAAAGAGAAATAATGAAAAGGTTTGGGCACCAACCACAAAGGGCAATTTCACTTGTGTCTTTCTTTAAGACTTTTGACCCACCTTCAAAGAAGATGGAAGTTCTAAGCTCTTTCTCCTCATGTGTGTGTCCTTTATTGAAAAAGTGGGCAAAGTACTAATCACCTTTTGTTGCATCGCTCCTATACCTCTAGGTTGTGGCAGCTCACTCTCAGGCTGTTTGGAAAAACTTGGAGAGCTCTTGCTGAAGTAGCTGATTCGTTTAATTCAGGTTGGCAGGGAAGGGGCAGTAAAAGGCAAAAAATTCGGTGGCATTGTTTGTGCGAGTCAATGTTGTGGGGGCTTGGAGTGAAAGAAATGAAGGATGTTTTAAGAAAAGTATAGGGATGTGGAGGAAAGGTTTGACCTGATAAAGATTTAAGGCTGCTCACTGAGCTGTTATGTGTGAAGACTTCAAAGGTGTCTCATTAAATGATCTGTTAAGGGAGTGGCACGTTGTGGCTGAATTTCAGGCTGCAAAGCATCAAGGTGACTGAGTGGTCCCCTCCTTCAGAAGGTGTAGTAGTCAAGTTGAATTTCAATGGTTGCTGTTTTAGGAACCCAAGAGCTTCTGGAGTAGGGGGTGTGGCCAGTAGGGCTGCAAATAAGTCAGATCAGATCCAATTTGAATCTGAATTCAATCCAGTGAGAGCCGGATTCAGATATCTCCCTTGATCCTAACAAATCGGATTGAATCAGAAAAAGTCGACCTGCTTAGTTAACAGATCGAATTCAAATATACTCCGATCTGATCCATTACTTATGAAATATTATATATTATTATATTCCATAATAATATAATATATTATTTATATTATTATATCATCATGTTTTTTACTATAATCCAAATCAAACTGGATATCCAATAAGATATTTGGATTTGAATTCAAATTGGTCAGATTTCTTATCAAATTGGATCGGATATACCCTTTACCGAATCCAATGCGATCCATTTGCAGCCCTAATGACCAGGGATAATGGGGGTAACGTAATTCTAAGTTTCTTTGGTCCAGTGGGTATTGGAAATTCTTTGAGAGCAGAGCTGATGGCTTTGATTCAAGGACTAAAATTGCTGGTGCAGCAAGAAGTGAGAAATGTGCAAGTGGAAGGTGACTGTCAAACAGTCATAAGCTGGATGAAGGCAAATGATCAAGTGCAGTGCCACTTTGAATGCTTCGTTCAGTTGGACACCAAGAAGCTCCAATAGACTGGCTGACTCTTTGGCAAGAGCAGGTGTTGGTAGGGAAAGTCTAGCTTGGGGATGCCCTAGGCCGGGTGGGGAGCTGTAATTTATTAACTTGTTTTGTGCAAAGACTCTCTGTTGTTCTCCTTCTGTTTTTTATGGCTGAATGTAGTATTCCGTTGTGTATGTGTGTATTGTTTTTTCTTTCCCTTTTGAATGGCAATATAAAAGGAAAATGCATAAAATGAGAAATAAAAATCTATGTCTATCAAACCATTTCCAGAAGAGGATAAACAAATGGAACTAACAATGAAAACAGCACCCAAATATATCTTCATTTAGAAAACTGAAAAGAAAAAACACAATAACATTCATGCCAAAAAGTACATCAACTTCATGTGTAAAAATGAAAAAAGGGAAGGAAAAGTAACTGTCTAAATATATAATTCGAACAAAATAAATGAGGATGCTTCACCAGTATGTTAAACTAACCTGACGAAGGCTTAGTGAACCTGCACGGAAGGTCCTTGCTGCAAGGAGCTTCTTATACACTTCTTCAGGAAGACTCTCTCCAGCTTCATAGTGTTTTGCAATGCTCATCAGTGTATCCCTAGAATATGATTTAAGAAAAATGAAGCGACCAAAGTGCATGCCTACAGAAAAAGGTCTTACACAGGCTTTTTTAAATTTTAAAGTACAAAACATAACTAAGTAATTAATCCTCAAAACGGGCAGATGCATAGTTGATTAACAGCTAGATATAAGCAAGTCATAGGAGAACCTACACCATGTAGCTTAACTAACCTCAAAGTTCTTATGAAATTATAGGTATAAAGCTTTTCCAACTTTTAATTCTTTTCTATTAAACATAAGGGGTTTCCACTTAAAAAATCCCAGGCATCTGGCAAGCTGAAAAATAACTATACTATCACTTGATCCAGGAATAGCTTCATGCTAGTACCTAGCCAAACACAGCCTAACATACTTTGATTCAAAAGCACAAATATGCACATAATGCTCATGTCAAAGAGTGAGGAAGTAAAAGATTATAGGAATGGAATAAATGCCAAAATCGAAAGCTTGTAATTTCATAATCTCATCCATTTTATCTGTTACTGATAAAAAAACTCGTCCATTTTATCACATGAAAAATTTTTGTTAGATTATATCACCTGTGATAGCACCAATTTTCCATAAATTGTGAAGGTAATTCGACAGCATCCCATTCGATCCCCCGAATTCCAGAACATAGGCCTTCATCTTGCTTGGTGAGCATATGCTGAAGTGCATGGCCAAATTCATGAAAGACAGTCTCGACCTACAAATAGTTCAACCAATCAACATAAAAGTTTGGGTAAGTTACAGATAGCCACTGTACTTGGGAGTTGGTATCACTTGGTCTCCCGAACCTATTAATATGGTTGATGGTGAAAGTAAAATTACTAAACTGCCCACTCAAGATTCCATGGGCTGACAGCAACACATATCAAAACGATGAAAATAACCAGTCCAAAGCACATTGTTTCTAAAAGCACTAAGAAACCAATTATTCTCAAGGTGTTCTCAAGATGAACTTTGTTGAAAGAAAGTTGAGAGAAACATGTGAGAGTTAGGAATTTAGAAAAACTAAGTTAAAAGGGAAAAATGGTCTCATAAAATAACATAAGGGTAGTTTGGGTTTTAACAGAACATTCCATGAAGTTAACTGATGAAATGCACATTCCATCAGTTATAATGGAACATTTCTTTGAGTTGCTGATCAATATATATCCAGTAAAATTTCATGCTGCTAAGTGCTATCCATGGAAGTGGAAATGGAAATATGTTGTGAAAACTATCTCTTGTATTCTACATAGTGCTAGTAATGTTCATTGGGGAATATGTTGATTCTGATAAAATTTCAAGTCGCTATCCATGGAAATAAAAATATGTCGTGTAAATGTCCGGGAATTTAGGGACATTTTAAACCATGATGTATAAAATTATAAGGGATTTGTACAGGTGGTCAGGTGCCACTTGGAGTTTTGAAGAACTATTCTTTAAGATCCGGAAACAAGTATCATTTGAACAAATATGGTTAGTATGAAAGGTTTTACCTCACGGAAAGTCATAAGACTTGGCTTGTCTCCAACTGGAGGTGTTTGATTACAAACCATGTGAGCAACAGGCAATCTAGAAGAGACGCCATCACGTGAAAGTGCACGACTTCGAGCAATAACTTCATCCATCCATGCTCCACCACGTTTTTCAGAAGGACGGGAATATGGATCAAAATAGAAGTATGCAATGGGATTTCCTGAGGAATCTTTAACACGATAAAATCTAACATCATTATTCCAAACCTGGACAAATATGACACAACATTATCAAGATGTTATTTTGATTGTAAAAGCATCAAATTCAAGGAAATGAAGCAATGGAATAGATATTACTGGAGCAAGGCCATCAGCTGGCACAATTTCGATCTCAAACAGCTTCTTTGCAAGACCAAAAAGGCCGTCCATCACCTTTGGTAATGAGAAGAATGGACGCAATTCTTCCTATGGAGTAAAAAGCAGGTTAAAACAATAGATAAACTTCATAGCTAAGCAAGTTGTACTGCAAGAAACTAAAACATAGTGCCCATGCAATCTGCTAGAAGTCAATATATTAGAAGCTAAAACTATATATGTCGATTCATATATGTTTATCTAACTCACATGGATCAATTTAGTGGGACAACTTACAAGGGGCATACTTTTTTCACTTCTGACTTAACAATGCAATAAAGGACAGGAGATCAACAAGGTGGATTGAATTAACTCTCTCTTTTTCTTTTTATTGCTCGTTCCCTTTTTCTTCTCTTTTATACCTACATATCTTGTAATTGAACACAGACTCCATACAACCTCAAACTTGTTCACAGATTAGAGAACAATATGGAAGACTACCATGTTGCCTCCGTTCCATATTGGGTAAGCAGAAAAGAAGGAATAAGCACCTCTTCTAGATTCACAGGTGGCCTAATACATAGCTCAGCCGTTAAAAGATTGTCTTTTTGGAATTTATTACCTCTCTAACTTTACTTGAATCACTTCTGATTTCAACCTTGAACAACACTGCAAGGATCACCAGATACATCAATAGCACATTAACAAGTGAATAGTTGATGACCATAGTTGTCAAGGTGATGCCTAGGCGACAAGGCACCCTTGGAGGCTTGCCTCGCCCAATCGCCAAGCAGTTTTGTATACTGTGTAATAAAATATTCATTTTTTTGTGTTTATAAACTAATTTATTTTTATTATTTTCTTATTTGTTAGGGTTTAATCAACACAAACATTGCTAACTGCTGTATTGAACCCTCAAAGACTTCAAAATCTGAACCAAAATCTTCCTGTAACAAAAATAGGGGTTCAGCCCCTATATTTTTTGAATTTTCTTTTCCATCTTCTTTTTCTTCTCATAAATATGTTGATTTTCTAGACTTAAATATGAAGTTTATAATTTTCTTATGGAAATTATGGGTAGTTATTAAAGAAAGATGGTTATGGAACCTAGGAAACTACCCTAGAATATGTGGTTTTTACTTAAAAAAATCCATTGCCTAGGCGACTAGGCGATAAGGCGCCCCTTATCGCCTAGCCTCACCTTGGCACCTAGAAAACTATGATGATGGCAATCCTCATTCCATACTTCTTTCCCAAGTCTGACTTCTTTCTAAAATCTAAAGTGTAATCACCTTTTCACAACGTATCTCAAACTCTCAGCTTGATCAAGTATATTTGCCAACCTCTCAACCAAATAACCTCTTTTCAATGATCTAATCAAAATGATGCACCAAACTAACAAGTAAACAGGATTTCTGGGCTAGCTCCATGTTAATGAAGCCCAAAATGCCAAAAATTAGAGGAAAGTCTACAAAAACTTGACTGTGAAAACTGGTAATGTTGTCTGAAAGTTCTGAATCCATGTACTCCTACCCATTGTTCCTGCAGTCTTAGTTGCAATTAACTATATTATTCCCAAAGAAAGTGGAAAAAATCATTAAAAGGCACTCTCCCAGACCCAGGTGCAGAAAATTACTCTTCAAAATTCAGAAGTAGAAGAGCAAAGATGAGTAACCAGTTGCACATTGAAGAGGTAAAAATGAACTAGAATCAAAGAATTTCACTAAACAAATGCATGCAAGGGCATGAAATCTCATCAATAACCAAATAGATATAGGGCTATTTGATAACTGCTGAAAGAAAAATGCCAAAAATATTCCAAACTTAAAAATGGCTTAATGGTATACAATAAAACTTATAGGGGTAAAATAATCATCTCAATGTTTGTTCTTCATAATTGACCAATTAAGGTCTTGAGTTGCTGAATTTTTGAATTTACCATTTTTAAAAGAGGAATCTTTTCAGCATTCTGCTTTCAGCTCCTATTTACCTTAACCAGATTTACTATATCAAAGTTGCACATTCAGAAAGGAATAAAAAGGCTAATAATGCAAAGCATATACATTCCTATTTTCACATAACTGCTAGAAAGTGAAGATTATATCTAACTCAGTAACTCAACATAAAAACAATAACATAAAAGTTCCCATGCATTAAAATCAGGCAAAACTATGATAAACTTGATGTAAGATAGGTATGGAACTAGAATCTAAATTAAATAATAGAAATCCCTACCTCATTTATGTCATACTTTGACTCACGAAGTCTCTCACTCCAGAAGTTTATGTCCCAGTGACTCAAATCATTAGCTTCTATAGCACCCTGGTCTTTGGAGAATTTCTTAAGGTCTTCCATATCTACAAAGATTAAATAAATATTTGGGTCATTAAACCTAATAAACTGTCATAAAAAAAAAGAAAAAAAAAACCTTCCATCCTAAGAATGATAAGGTGCAGAGAAAATAAATTATGAAACACTCTGTACATAAGAAGTGGATTAATCAGGAAACTATAAGAATATAATAATACTGAAATCATTCCAAAGGCTAAGTCATACATAATTTACATTACTTTTTATATAATCTAATGGTTTCCATCTTGCATAGGTGATAAAATTTAAATAGTTACACGCTTACACCATCAACCTTTGAACATTCATATAAGTTTGGCTTTTTTTGATGAATGAGTGAAGAAATTTATTAATCAGAAAATGTGAGAATTACAAACATCCCAAGGAGAGGCACAAGGTGTGACCTCTCTAAGAAATTAAATACAGCTATTCAAACTCAATTAGAACATGTCACAAAGTAGCTCATTAAAGACAGTCCCGAGAAGCCCCTTGTTTGGCTAGTGAATCCACTACAACATTTGCTGATCTGCCCACCCACTGAACACTAACTCTCATATTGCTAGTTAGCCATTTCACTTTTTTGAAAAGATCTCTATAACCACAAATGATATGAGTCCAGATTCAAGAGTCACCCCACCACCACCTGAGAATCACCTTCGATTATTAAATTCCCCATCCCAAGCTGGTTCGCAATCTGGATTCCTTGAACAACAGCTAGTACTTCTCCCCTTGTAGAGTCACCCACTCCCATAGGTCCTGAGAATAAGGAAATAATATTTCTGTCCTTATTTCTTAGAACCCCTCCTTGTACCCAAAGGGATTACCCTAACTTCTCCCATCAACATTCAGTTTAATTTAGTGACACCATTGGGGGAGGCGTCCAATTTACAACCCTTCTGTTCTTCCTAGTGGAGGTATTGGCCACTACTAGCCAATTTCACCAAAGATCGTTAAAAGTAAAATCAGCAAAACTGTTTAATGTTTTCAGCCAAAGTATGGTCCTTGTCAAAGTGCATTCCTTCAGCTCAGAGAGACTTATTTCCTTTCCTAGGAATATTCTGGCATTTCTTTCATCCCAAACAGTCCACAGGAGAGAAGCTCTAATAGATTTCCACATAATTCTCCCTTTCCCCATGTGCCACCTAAAAGTAGACGGGTTAAACAACATAATTACATCAGATGGCAGGTACCACCTACATCCAAACAAATCAAATATCCAATTCCATAAAGCTGTAGCAAAAGGACAAGATATCGGTAAGTGGTAACAATCCTCATTCTGAGCTTTATAGAGAAAACTCCAATTAGGGGATAGACATAAGTAAGCTTCTCCTTTTGCAGGTTTTCCAAAGTATTGATCTTACCATAGTAAACTTTAGAGTTAAAAGGTGTTACAACTTTGTGTATGGGATTAGAACTCCCACACTATTACATATTTCTGTCCCTCTTTACATTGCAGCCCAAAACAGTTGGTGCCTCAAAACCCCTTGTTTAGCAAGATAATCAGCTAGCCCATTTGCACTCCTTCTAACCCATTTAAATTCAGCATCTATCTCCCTTGCGATCTTTTCCACTTCCCTTATCAATTGTTTGAAAGTCCATGGAGTAGTTCTATTGTTTTTAGCCCAAGAGATGATCACCTTGGTGTCCCCTTCAACCTCAACATGCCTCATTCCTAGTTGCTTACCTATCTTCAATCTTTGTAGCAATGCCATTATCTCAGCTTTTAGAGAGCTGCCCATGCCAATAGGTCAAGAGAACAATGCTACTATTCTACTTTCAGAATTTCTGATTACTCCCCCGATACCTGTCAGTCCCGGATTTCCAAAGGAGCTTCCATCAAAATTCAGTTTAATCCTGTTACCATCTGGAGGTTTCCATTCCATCCTTACTCTCTCTTTCACTCTTGAAGATTGCACTACTTCTGTCCAGGATCTTATAATGTCTATGACTGAGAACTCTTGAAAGATATGTAAGGATCATATCCAATGAGCTACTTTAACTTTAATTGTGTCGATTACCTCCTCCCTTGTTCTACTCTTATCCGAAAATATTCTGTTATTCCTTTCTTCCCATATTACCCAACAAATAGCTGCCTTTGTAGTTTTCGACATAACCTTCCCTCTTTTCTTTGATTGCCTCAAAAAGTCTTGGTTGAAAAGTCCTGCCACATCTTGAAGGGGAACCCACCTGCAACCAAAAAGAAAACAAAAAGAATCCCAAATGTGATGCACAAAGGAACAAGATAAAAATAGATGTGTCAATGTCACACCACTTTCCTTACAAAGGAAGCACATGTGAGGAGAAAGACAAGCAGAAGGCCTTCTTCTCTGCAGCATATCACAAGTATTAACCTTGCCAAGGAAAATTTCCCAACAGAAGGCTTGAATTTTTGGGGGAATAGGCTTACTCCAATTTTCTTTTATAGGAAAGTCCCCACCCGGGTTGCTAGGTGTGGCAAGAACACTAAAGAAGGAGGAACAAGAGAAGATGTCATCTGAGGAACCTTTCCAAATTCTAGAATCTTCCAAGGATGGGTCCAAATGAAATTGTCCTAACAGATCCAATAGTGATCATCTATAGACAAATAGAAACTAATTTTGTTGAGAATATAAATAGTGATCATCTATAGACAAATAGAAATCAATTGTGTTGCAAGTATAAACAACAATGTTCTATGAAAGATACATACATCCACCGCTTTAAAACCTTGATAGTTGGACCAGTTCCCAGGAATCAGACCCTATAAATTGACTCAATGTCTAACCTGGCACACACTAAAAGGTAGATAAAACTGCTAAGGTAGCGTATGATAACACTTTTCTGATGTCTAAGGTCTAAAACTTTGCTTTTCAGATACCATTGGCGTTTGGGTTTAGATCTAATTAGAGGATCTGAAACACAAATTCAGATCTGAATTGATAAGGCCTGGTTTCATGTTTTACCAGAATCAGACGCATTTCAGACGTGATAAAATGACATTAGTGCCCTCATTATTGTCATCTATTTAATAACAACAATAAAAATAATCATGATGGTGATGATAAAAATAATAATAATAATGATAGTAATATGCTTATTAAAAATTTATTATTACTTAATAAATATTAATAATAATTATAACAAGAACAATAATAATAATTATTATTATATAATTATTAGAATCATAGTTATAATAATAACTATTATTATTAGTATAATAGACCTGGCAAGACCCAACCCAGTGTTTTAAAAGCGCAAGATGCAAAAAAAGTGCAAGGGCCAATTTGCGCCTGAGGCGCAAGGTGCAATGCGAGGCGCGTTCCTTTTTGAAGCAAGGTGCAAAATTACAAAAAAAAAGGTAAAAATTAACAAAAGTCAGAAATTTCAAAAAAAATAAAAAATAAATATATATATATATATATATATATTAAACATAATGTTAATAAAAGTATAAACTTAAATTTTAAAATAAATGTTTTAAAAAACCTATTATCTAATATTAAAATACATAAATATAACACGTAAAGCGTATTCAAATGAAATTTTAAAAATAAAAGCAAACATATAAAGCATTTTCAAGCATGTAAAACCCACAATCTCTTTTTTTTTCCTCAATTGTATTACTTCAAGTAGCTAATGTGATGTAAAACATATTGCATTCTTGGTTCTATAGTCGCCTTTGTACCACGCCCCTCGAGGCAAGCCCGAACAAATCCATGTTAGGGTCTTAAATTCTTATTTCTCACAAAAAAATAATGATTTTATAACTTTAATTGCCTTTTTAAGATGATATTTTATTGGAATGAATGAATGAACAACATTAGACTCAAAATAAAGCAAAAAAAACAAAAAACGCAGAATTTTAAAAAGGCACACGCCAGGGCTGAGGCGCAAGGCACATCAGGCGCACACCTAAGCGCACCAAACGTGTGCCTTTATGAAAGGGGTGCTCCTAGGACCTAGGCGAGGCACATACCCTAAAATGCGCATTACTTGTGCGCCTAGGCACACCTTTTAAAGCAGAAAATCATTTCTACTTCTTTTCAGATTTCAGACCCGAATAATATCTTTTTAACTTTTCAGATTTCAGATTCCAGATTTATCAAGCGCCACCTAAGTTATAGAAGTTTTTAGACCTGTGCAAGACATGTATTTGTTAGAATCCTTTCAGACCAGTGTAGGAGAAAAGAGGTCTTTGTTGAACCAAAAAAAAATTAAACAGCTGCAAGAATTTGGAAAGGTGAAGTTGCAACTTATCGAGGTTTTCAAATTGCAGTTGATATTGCTATTGAGATAAGTATTCGTTCTATTCCTTTTTCTTAAATATCATTAACAGTAGCGAATCAATTAAAAAAAGTGACAGAAGATTGTACTATTGATTAAAGCAAAAGGCTTAAGAAGAACGTATACAAAGATGACCAAAGGTCCTATAGAAATCTAAGGGTGTGTTTGGTTCACGGGAATAGGCACCTGGAATCAGAATAGGAATGGCCCATTCCGGTTCCAACCATTTGGTTGATTGGAATGGGATTCCCCCATATGGGGGAATGGCCATTCCGGGCACCCCCCAGGAATGCCATTCCCATTCCCCCTCTCTATTTTTTATTTTTTGACAAAATAGCCCCCATTTCCTATTTGACCAAAGGCCTGAACTTTCACAGGCCTTCATCCAATGCCAGCCGCCACCAACCACCACCTTTGGCGGGTTAAGACCAGTCACCAGCCGGCCTTCCTCCATCCAACATTTCACACGCCTTCTTATTCTTTCTCCACGTTAGGAAGAGGTGATTCAATTTCTGATTCCGATCCTGGACACAAACTAAATGGTCCCTAATTTCATTCATGTTAACAGGTGTATTATATGTACTGTACACAGGCTTAGTACCCGCAGGGGTATTTTCATAATTCTGTAGACATATTGTTATGTACGGCCAGAATAGTATAAATAGAAAGCTTCACTCGACTGAAGCTAAGTTTTGTTGAGGCCTTAACTCAGTTGCCTCTTATTCTTCTTCCTCTTCTCCTCCTTCTTTCTTCTTCTTTTCTCCTTCTTCTTTTCTTCTTCTACTTGGTCTCCTGCTCAACATGGTATCAGAGCAGGTTCGTCCAGGCCTAGAAAACAAATAGCTGAGGTCTCTCTCCACTGCTGCGAATGAGCTATAGTACTGATGCTTGAAGACAAGGAATCCAGAATCTGAGTAGGGACTGTTCCCCTTCCTCTGATTGTATGTTGCCCTAGTCTGCTCTCTAAGGGGCTGTTGATGAACCCTAGAACTTGAGTGACTGTTCGGTTGCCCTGGAAAGTGGATATCAGCCGATTAGGTGTGGTGAATCACCACTTGTATTGCTGCTCCTACTGTGTTTTTTTTGGGGGGCTGAGAAGCTGTATCAAAGTTGTAAACTGTAGGTCATTCAGACCTGGTTACACTGCATGTGCAGTTCGTATATTGTTCTGTGGACTCCTACACAGTGTAGGTCATAAACCCTAGTACTGCAGTTGCAGCGTTTGTGCTTGATTCTCTGTGAGGCCGGAAATCAGCAAGTGTCTAGTTGTGGATGTTGCAGCTCTGTAAGACTGTACTTTGGTTTTGTGTATTTCTAAACTAAGAATCATGAGTAGTGAAGATTCAGCTACATCCGGAATCTCCACAATGCTGAATGGAATGAGTGGGAACAGTGATCTATCATTCCCTATGGTTGTTGTTCCTCTTGACGAGTTAAACTACCAAGAGTGGTCAAGGGGGATCAAACTATACATAACTGCAAGGGGAAAAGTAGGCTACATAAACGGAAGAATCAAAGAACCACCTTCTGGAAATGCAGAACATGATAAATGGGATCAGGAGAACAGTATGGTTATGTCATGGCTTTTGATCTCCATGCAACCGAAAATAAGGAAGAACTTCATGTGGCCTGAAACTGCAAATGAGATATGGGATCAGGCAAAGTCCACATATTCTGAACTTCGACACTGCCAAAATTTATCAACTGCAAGCAGCTTCATCTACTTGTAAACAGGGGGAGAGGAGTTTATCAGTTTATTACTCTGACCTGACAACTGTTTGGAAGGGAGCTGGACCATTACCAGAATATTGAGTGGAAGTGTGAGGAAGATGCAAAATTGTATAAGAAACTTGTCTCACAACAAAGGGTGTTTGCCTTTTTACATGGTCTCAATCCTATCTATGAACCCATCAGAGTACAAATTCTAAGTTCTAAGGATCTTCCTTCAATTCAGGAGTTCTATGCACTTGTCCAGTCTGAAGAGAGCAGAAGGAACTTGATGAACAGCACCGGAGGGGATGCAATTGTGTTGGCGGCAAAGGGGGGTCCCTCTACTAGTGGTGGACCTTCTTTCAAGAGAGGGGATCTCCAGAAGAAAGCGGAAGATAAGGAAAAATTGTGGTGCACTAATTGTTAGAAGCCCCGGCACACCAAAGATACTTGTTGGGATCTCCATGGGAAACCAAAGTGAGCTCAGGATTTACCTAAGAAGCAAGGCTCAGATGGTATTAGAAGACCCGGGCAGCAAGGTACCAAGAAACACCACATGGCCAATATGGTTACTCAGGAGAATCAGCCCTCCACCTCCACTGTGACTCAACCACCACATGGCCAACATAACTACTCTGGATCCGACCCAAGGGAGGATATTGTCAACTCCTTCCGTGACCATTTGGAGCTTTATGGTAGAACAATTCGCCAGATGGATGCTCCTCCCACCACCTCTTTTGCATCCACATCAGGTAATCCTACCACAGCTTTCCATGTTGCTTCTCACGACCTTGACTCTCCATGGATCATTGATTCTGGAGCGTCAAAACACATGACTGGTATGTCCTCTTTCTTCCAAACTCATCACCCTCTTTCTGGAAGAGATAAAGTGAGACTAGCTGATGAAGGCCATGAAGCTCTCTCAGTTTCGGAAGAGATAAAGTGAAACTAACTTATCACCCTCTTGACAGTATCCCTATTCCCAAGAATGTGGCAGAAGCTCTCTCAGTTCCAGAATGGATGAAGGCCATGAAGGAAGAGATTGATGCTCTTCATAAGAATGGCACATGGGAACTTGTTGATCTCCCTAAAGGAAAGGAACCAGTTGGATGTAAATGGGTATTCACTGTAAAGCATGGGGCTGATGGAACCGTGGAGAGGTATAAAGCTCGTTTAGTGGCAAAGGGTTTCACTCAAGTATATGGGGTTGATTATGCAGAAACCTTTGCTCCTGTTGCCAAAATGAACTCTATTAGAGTCCTTTTCTCTCTTGCTACCAATCTGAATTGAGATCTACATCAGCTCGACATCAAGAATGCCTTCTTGAATGGTGACCTTGAAGAGGAAGTTTATATGGTTCAACCCCCCGGTTTTTTGGCTCAACGAAGTGAACAAAAGGTGTGTAAGTTGAAGAAGTCTTTATATGGGCTGAAGCAATCACCAAGGGCTTGGTTCAGCAGATTTCATACTACAGTTCAGGAGAGGGGATACAAGCAATGTCAGTCAGATCACACACCGTTTGTAAAAAGAGTAAAAGGTAAAATGGCTGCCCTAAATAGTATACGTGGATGACATAATTGTTACTGGTGACTGGAAGGATGAAATTCAAAGTTTGAAGGGCTTCCTTGCCACTCAGTTCGAGGTGAAAGATCTAGGACCCGCCAAATACTTCCTTGGGATTGAGGTTGCCCGATCAAAAAGGGGTATCTTCATCTCCCAAAGGAAATATGTCCTAGATTTGCTCAAGGACACGGGAAAGATTGGGGTTAAACCAGCTGACTCTCCCATTGATCCCAACCATAAGTTAAGTGACAGTCAAGGTGAACCACTTAAGGATGTGAAGCAATTTCAGAGGCTTGCAGGGAGATTGTTGTACCTCTATGACTCGTCCAAACATAGCATATGTTGTTGGTGTCCTCAGTCAATTCATGCAAGCACCTAGGTCCACCCATCTTGAAGCAGTGGAGAGAGTACTACGGTATCTTAAGAAGTTCCCGAGTGCTGGTTTATTATTCCAGAAACATGGACACTTAAGGGTTGAAATTTACACAGATGTGGATTGGGTTGGACCTCAAAATGACAGAAGGTCTACTAGTGGTTACTGCACCTTTGTAGGAGGGAACCTTGTTACTTGGAGGAGTAAGAAGCAAACCGTGGTAGCTAGATCCAGTGCTGAAGCTGAATACTGTGCAATGGCACACGGAGTAGCCGAAGGTATGTGGATAAAGAATCTATTGGGAGAGTTGGGTTTTCCAGTTGGTAAACCCATGACTCTACTTTGTGACAACAAGGCAGCTATCAGTATTGCTGCCAATCCGGTACTACATGATAGAACAAAGCACATTGAAGTTGACAAGCATTTTATCAGAGAGAAAATCATCACAGGCGAAGTATGCACTCCATACATCAGCTTTGAAGACCAACTTGCAGACTTATTTACAAAAGGGCTAAACTATTCCAGACATCAAGGTCTCTGTGACAAGTTGGGCATGATTGATATCTATGCCCCAACTTGAGGGGGAGTGTTAACAGGTGTATTATATGTACTATACACAGGCTTAGTACCCGTAGGGGTATTTTCGTAATTCTGTAGACATATTGTTATGTACAGCCAGAATAGTATAAATAGAAAGCTTCACTCGACTGAAGCTAAGTTTTGTTGAGGCCTTAATTCAGTTGCCTCTTATTCTTATTCCTCTTCTTCTTCTTTTCTCCTTTTCTTCTTCTTCTTGGTCTCCTGCTCAACAATTCAAAAGGTAAGTGAACTACCTATTACAGCCTGAACCCCAATTTATAAAACTTGCTGAATTGCCCTCAACCATCAACAAGGAGAAAATTTCCTCCCTTGCCACCCTCAACCTGAAGAACTACACCCTCACCACCAGTGCCTTGAAATCTGCATATCCTATTGGACAACAAAAGACCCATATCATGCAGCTGCCAAAGAGTCCATAAAATTGCCTCGTATTGGCTAACAACCTGGCAATATGAGATAGATAAGGTTATCTTCTCCCAAATAGCAGTGATCAAAGAATTCTTGTTTCCAGGGGCCATCTTGTTCCTTTCCTCCCTTAATCCCCACATAGTTGCATCAATGACAGTTCCAAATTGATCTACCTCTCACCTCAAGACCAGAAATAATCTAATGGCCAAGAAGATCCTTACATGGATCATTCTATGGGGAAAGGTTGTCATATGCTAAATAAATTGATGTGTTATAGTTGTAAAGGGCAATGTTAGTCATCTGTCTATTTTTTGCAAGATAACCTAGGACATGAAGCTTCCTTCTTATGATCAATTCAGGAAAGGCCAATGAATCGTTTTCTGCTCAGCTGCAATGACGCCCAGATGTGGCAAGAAAACAAATGGATAAGGTTTTAGACATGGAATATATTGAAATAACTGACAGGAAAAAGCACCTATGCATAGTTACCTTAGTATCATAGTTTGGCTTATACTACTGGTAGCTCTTGGCAAAATTCCTTTTTTTTTGGAAAGGATATAAAGTATGGATTTGTATTAATGATGATGACATAAGGACTTCTTTTAGATCATAATTCCTTTAGCAATCGCTGAGAATTTGGGAAGAAAGAAATGGCAAAGCATTCTACAGGAAGGAAAGGCCCTCAAGGTAATTTTGTGCACATGATGATTTTTTTACTTCAATTGCATCTTGGTTTTAAAGGATTGGAGGGGTTGATCACCAATAGACAATGGTATATGGGCTTAGTTATCTTTTGGGCCAGACTTTCTACATGCAATGGGTATATTGTGTGCACAAGGTGTTATTCTAAGAGCTTCCTTTCGTTGCTTTTGTACATTTTCCTCTTTTCTTTGACAATTTTTTCTTGATAAGGTTTCTTTATCATCCTATAAGAAAGAGGCTACACAACATTCAAATGCTGATTCCAAATAAGCACATCTCCTCTGCTACTTAGCAATGTACAAAAACAAAAAGAGGATTTCTATCCTCAAACAACAATACTCTTTATGTGTGATATGTGATCCAGAAAGTAATATACTAAAAGTTAGTCCAGTTGAAACTTGAAATTAGAAATACCCTTCTTTTTTATTTATCCCATGATCATTGTTGCCTTCTAGTCTAACTCCCATACTGCAAAAATAAAAAATAGCAAGAAATAGCTTGTTGGTATATGGTACAATACCTTGAACTGCAGGATCCCAAGAGGCACTGCGAAGCTTTTCTAGGAGCTCAACTGCTTTATCAACCGTAGCCATTTTTGTTGCCATGCTTACCTAGGCAAGAAAAGGCATACATTCATAAGTTTGTGAAAGAGAAGCACTGCAAAACAAATAATACATCATACCTCAGCATAGTTTCTGTAACCAAGAATTTTAGCCTTCTCCAATCTAAGTGTCAGAATTTGGTCAATAATGGGTGTATTATCAAGATCTCCACTAGAAGCACGAGTTACATAAGCACGATAGATCTCCTCACGCAATGATCGATTCCGAGCATGTTGCATAACAGATATAAAGCTTGGAGCATCCAATGTAATCACCCATGGTCCATTCTCAGCAGTAGCATTTTCATGACCCTAATGTGGTTAAGAATATAAATGCATTTTTTGATAAATAAATATAGAATGAGGCTTAAAATACAATAGAAGAAAGGAAATTAGAAAAAAAAAACCCTCAGTGGAAGAGGACATGCGATTGCACTAATAACATTTCAAGATGAGGTAGTGTTTTCAACCCGATGTTGGCCCGGCCAATTGAACCGTTCGAACTGTCACCCGGCCAGGATTCTGGGTCCGGTTCTATTAAAACCCGTCAGGCAATCAAAAACCTCTGACTTGGTCAAGAACCATCCAACCTGGCCAGTTCAACCATCAACCCGTTCAACCCAGCCACCGGGTCGCGGGTTGCACACAATGCATGCAAACTTTCGCAGGCCATAACTTTGCACTCCGATGTCCGATTGGGGTGATCTTCTTTTATTTTTGGTAACTTTTTCAAGATCTATGCGTCTACGGCACCTTGCCCTGCTATTTTTGCAGGAAAAAAAAACTTTTTTGGCCTCAAATTGCAATTTTTAATATGTTTTTATAAATAAAAAATTAAAAACTGAATTAAAAAACATAAATTAATTATAAAATAATACATATAACATATCTAAAACATAATTATACATGATTTATTGATAAAATATTTATTTGTACACACACACACACATACATGGGGCATAGTCTGACCCGTTTGACCCAAATGATCGAACCGGCAACCCGCGACCCAAAGGCATAAATGGTTTGGCCTCTGGGTCGGTTCTTAAAACATTGAGATGAGATACCTTGGATATTGCTGTTTGTGCAGCCAAACCAAGAGCAGTAGCTGGCAAGCCGTCAATCTCCTTCTTGTCTGTAATTAATTTTTCAAACTTCTTTGTAGCATCCAAGACATTTTCCTCAAATTTTTGTGATAATTTTTCCAACTCCTGCAAATCAACTCAAGAGTGAAAAGCGAAGAAGGATCAATAAATAAAATGAAATACAATAAATGTCTAACTAAGTTCCTTTATCCAGAATCCGCTAACAAATATAAAGTTAGACTACAGCAATAAACATGATATAGTTATACCATTTATTGTGTCAATATCTTGGACTGATCTATTTCTCTCATTTTCTATTCAGATTTTATGAGTTTACTATCTAAAATCAGACTTCTATTGGACTGACCTATGGTGAAATAAGGTTCAATTCTGAGATGAGGAACAGGAAGAGAAAATTAATACGGTTTTCTAATTTAAGACACTTAGAGAAGCTGCTGTAAAAACTTAATTGATATAAGTTCTAAGTGGCAATTAAAAGATTTAGAAATTCTATAAAACAGTTGTAAGACCAAAAGTATTGTATAGAGCAGAGTTTTTGGGCAGTCAAGAAACAACATGCCCGAAAACAAAGACAAGTTTGGAAGAAATACAAATGTTGAGATGGATGAGTGGAAAAACTAGAAAGGACAGGGTCAGAAATGGAATCACCTGAAGGAAAACGAGAGAAAGTAGACTATGATGGTTTGATCATGTGCAGAGAAGAACATCTATAACACCCATAAGAAATGATCTCTTACAAGTTGGAGGGACTAGAAGATCTAGGGGCAGACTGAAAAGGAGATGGGTTGAAGTAGTAAGAAATTATTTAAGCACTCATAATTAACAATGTAAATGACACTGAACAGAAAAGAATGACAAAACAGGATTTATGTAGCCCCCATATAGTTGGGTCAAGGCTTAGATGATGATAATGAATGAGGACAACGATAATGATAATGATGGTTGTGGTAGTGATGATGATGATTTTAGAGAAGTGTTAGAGTCAGCAGATAAGAGAGTAGTTTAATCTTTATGTTCTGTTATTGGAAGTTACATTGTCTCTTTTATCTTAGTTTAAGTTATGTGTTCCATACTTAATTAGGGACATAATAGTCTTTGTATACCAAAACTCACAACATATCATAGTTGTCAAGGTGACATCTAGGCGGGCGCCTAGGCGACAAGGCACCCTTGGAGTCTCGCCTCGCCTAATTGCCAAGCAGTTTTCTATAGCGTGTTATAACAAACTTTTATATTCTTAATTTTTTGAGGTTATAATTATAAAATAGACATTTTTAAACTAAAATATTCATTTTGTGTGTTTATATACTAATTTCTTTTTGTTATTTTCTTATTTGTTAGGGTTTAATCAACACAAACATTGCTAAATGCTGTATTGAACCCTCAAAGACTTCAAAACCTGAACCAACAAGTAAGAAAAAACATAAAATGTTGTCCAATCAACATATTTTCTTCTTTTTCCTTACTAATTTTGTGTTTTTATATACTTATTTTTCGAATTTTCTTTTCTTTCTTATTTTTCTTCTCATGAATATGTTGGAATATGTTGATTTTCTATACTTTAACATGAATTTTATACTTTTCTTATAAAAATTATGGATGTTTATTAAGGAAATATTATTATGGAACCTAGGAAACTACCCTAGGATACATGTTTTTACTTAAAAAAAAATCCATCACCAAGGCGACACCTAGGCACCCGCCTAGGTGACTAGGCAACTAGGCGCCCCCCTGTCGAACCAGTGCTAACAAGAGGAAAGAGAAGCAATAGCATACAGATGCACAGTAGAAGTAGCGGAGGAGAGAAATGGGAAAGAGAATAGAGAGGTCCATTATTTACAAGGTACCCACTAAACAAAAAACTTAAGTCAATTCCATATTCCAACTATAAATTCAATTACAGCGAGCATAGCTGTTTATAAATTGAAACCAATGGGTCAACCAGTCCTTACAACTTATTTCTAAAATTACAAAAAAAAAAAAAGAAAAACAACAACTACATTCTTTAATATCTACTTCCCTATCACTTTTAAGACACCAACCGATAACCAACCAATTGAAATGGTCATAACTTTCCCAAATTTGCTTAGATTTACAAGATATTGATTTTCTTAGGATAGGCAAATGCAAACCTACCTAGCAACACCAAGATCAAGTCAAACCAACAAGTTTTAACCCCAAATTTCTGATTAGAGAAAAAGAAAGTTTTAAGTCCAAAACATAGACTATAAAGAAAATGGCATAATTACAACCTAAGTTTTTCTAAAACTATAAAGTCACTGATAAAACATTTTTAACCATTTTGACTCTCTAGACTAATTAACTTTGTTTTTATGCCCCAGACTGGAAAAGGCCCAATAGTAAACCAACAACTATGGAGAAATTGGAAATTTTTTTTTTTTCATCCTTTGTTTCCTTCCCTTTTCCATGTGTGCATCAACTAGCGCATCACAATTCCACCAAGATTTAAGTGAGCCTAATATCCTATTTCTCTCGTTTTCATTTGGATCTCATGAGTGTACCATTTCAAATTACTCCCACTGCACAACATTTCAGCATATTCTACCCCTATATAAAATAGTAGTTTTTGCAACAGCTGCAGTAAAGGTGGATTTTTTTATTGGATTGACCATAGTCTAATTAAAAATGCATAGAACATGATTATTATTCCATCAGAAACCTCTTTGTGGAAATTAACAAGTGATAAAAAAAAATTAACAAACAAAAGAAATCCTTGATGTTAGTAATTCCTTTGCATAATGATTTGGCTTCAAAAGATAAATAGCATACAACTAAGGCATACCTGTTGAATTTTGTTAAAATGTTCTCTTTCTGCATCCTCTAGAGAAACACCATTTAGGACTGCTTCCTTTATTTGGGCTGCAAGGACATAAGCTAAGCTATAAAGTTGACCCAAATAAATCAAGCCCAAAATGTCCATCTACCATTTGAAAAATTAAGATAATGCCCTATTCTCATAACCGAACAAGCAATAAATGAGAAGGCTTAAACTATCAGAGCAGGAGATATTAAAAAATAAATAAAAAAAAAAAACTACATCATAGTTCCATCACACTCAGATCTAGAATAGCATGTCACAAGTTTGTTAAACCCAGTAGTACATTAATAAACAATCTTAGCAGATGCACAAGAATGAGGGCAGCCCATGGTTTTCACTACATCCACATCTATGATAACATGTTAAAGATTTACGGCACCTGTTATTAACTAGAGTTATTAGATAACATAGAAAACGCATGTGAGATAAGGCAAACCTATGGTTCTCCATCTACAGTGCCACCATGAATTGACTGACTTTTTTTATTGCAAATGGTAACTTTCATTCATTAAATCATAAAAAAAATTACATGTCAGACATTCCATTATTCCATAGTTGGATCGTTGATACCATAAACACATCCACTGTTACAATATGGCCCAGAAAAGTTCACTCCTGTTGGATCCTTGTTTGGCTGAAGCATCAGCCAGGTCATTGGCTGTTTTCTAACCCATTTGAAATCTGCTTCAATTTCCTTTGTAAGACACCAAATTTCTCTCGTAGCTTTGCTCATGATTCCAGATTCCCAAATTTCCAGCTTTCGTCCAATCTATCACTAGCCTTGAATCCCCTTCCACTTCAATCTGGTGTAGTCCCATCTGTTTAGCCAGTCTCAGTCCTTGCAGTAAATCTAACACCTCAGCTCTTAATGAATCACCCAGTCCTATAGGCCCCAAAAGAAGAGCCAAGATTTTCCTTCCCCCTCTCTAAAGATTCCTACACCCAAAGGCCCCAGGTTACCAAGTGGGCTGCCATCAAAATTCATCTTTATTCTTTGTTGTGTAGAAAATGCCCGACTCTCTTGAATTGCTGAAATGGATCTTGAAGAGTTTGCTACTGAATCCGAGCCCCCATTTATATAATTCACTGAGAACTCCTTAAACAACTCAACTGTTTTCACCTGATGCACTACATTAATAGTGATGCAATCAATCAAAGCCTCCCTCGATTTTCTTTTTCCTTGAAAGATCCTATTATTTCTTTCCTCCCATACCGCCCATAAAACCACAGCTCTTGTGGCTCTCCACAATAACCTTCTCCCTCTCTTCAGTTGCCTAAAGAAGCTTGCTTCAAAAAGACCTGGCACATTAGGAGGAGGAATCCACATACAACTAAAGAGAGAAGAAAACCATTCCCAAATAAAAGAGGTAAAAGTGCAGGAAATTAATAGGTGATCAGTAGTCTCACCACAAGCAAAGCAAAAGAAGCAGATATGAGGGGAAAGGCACGGATTTGGCCTTCTTTTTTGAAGTACAACACATGTGCTGACCTTTGAAATAGCCACTTCCCAAAACAAAGCCCTCACTTTTGGAGGCATTAGGCTGCACCACACCTCTTTAGCTGGGAAAGACACTGCTACAGTTGAAGAATGGAGGAGGGCATTGAAGCAAGAAGAGCAAGAATACAAACCAAAGGGGGAGGCTGACCACATTCCACTATCCTCACAATAAGAGTCCAGAAAAACAATACTCAACAGGGAGATAAGTTCATCCACTGCCCCCATCTCAGCCTCCCCAAGCCCTCTCCTCAAACTCAAGTCCCAAGAGTCCTCATTATCAAGGTTCAAAATATCGTTACGTATCGACCCGTATCAGCCTATATGTATCGTATCGGGGCTTTCTCAATATTGCCCCTACAGGGGGTGTATCGGGTCAGGCCATGGTTAAGAGGGTAGCTAGGACTTAAACTGACCCCTCTGAACCGGTTTTAAAAAAATAAATAAATAAAACATAAAAAACCACTGATACAGGTCGATACGCCCTACTGGTGTATCAGCCTGTATCATAGAAATGGAGTGTAAGGAAGGAAATCTATCCATGAGAGGACTATCCCCCAACCAAACATCTTCCTAGAAAAGCACTTTATTTCCAGAACAAACATCATACCTGAGAAACGAGTGAAGAGAATGGGTAACTCCTTGTAAGGCCTTCCAAGGGGAAGAACAAGATGCCCCAGTGCCAAGACCAGCATCCCAGCCATTTGAAACCCTACCATGAATACTTACTATCACTTTATGCCACAAACTATCCTACTCATAGGGCCATCTCCAAAGCCACTTCCCCAATAAGGCTACATTCCTCTTCTTGATATTTCCAATGCTAAAACCCCTTGTTCCTTACTTCTGGTCGCCACCTCCCACTTTACCAAATGATCCTTCTTAGTATCACCAAGTTCCCACAAGAAATCACTCATAATTTTCTCCAACTTCCTAGTCACGCGCACTGGAAAGGTTGAAAGGAAGTACAACAGCAAACTTGCTAAAGTGGACTTAATTTAGGCGATTGATTCTTCCCCCAATGGAAATATAATTTCTTTTCCGCCCTACTAACTTCTTCTCAAGCCTCTCTAGAACTACAAAAAGCTCTCCAAATAAGGATCCCCTCAGTGGTAAGACCAAATAGTTCATCGACCAACCACTCACCTCGCAACCCAAGGTACAGCTAAACTAGTGACCTCCTCCTTTGGCCTATTTAGTCCTAGTTATAGTTGTCAAGGCATCACCTTGGTGGCTAGGTGCCCTTGGTTGGGCACCTTGCTCAAGCGTCTTGACTTTCAGCAACTAGGCGCCCTTCTAGGAGCGATTAGGCACCCACCTAAGCGACTAAGCGCCTTCCTAGGCAACAAAAATGACAAGGAGGGCGCCTTTTATAATATCATTTATATTGTTGCATCTTATTAATGTATGTGTTAATACATTTTATTATATGCTATATATATCAATTATACTTTGTTTTAATGTTTTGCTATTGAAATTTAAAAGACCAAAGGACTTTGAGGAGAGAAAAAGAAAGAAAGAAAGAAAAGAAAAGAAAGAGGAAAGAAAGAATAGAATAATAAAGTTCACTTTTTCTATTCTCTCTCTCTCTTATTAAATAAAACAGAAACTCCATCCTTGTTTTTTTTTCTATTTTACTTTCTATCTTGAATATTTATCGTATAAAGTTAATAACCTTCTTTAGCTGCTAATTAATATGAATTTGCTCTATTAAATACTTATTATAGTAGCATTATTTTCGAAAATAATGAATTAATATATGTAAAAGATTTTTATCTTTTAGATGTGATGATTTGCCACATTTTTAGAGGAAATTTAATGGTCTTAATAAAGAGAATTGCTATTTTTTCAATTAACATACATGCTGAATGGTATATAAAACTAGGAAACTAGCCAAAAGTTATATTATAAAATTTTTATCGCCTAGGCGACTAGGCACCCCAATGTCGCCCAGAATCACCTAGACACCCCTCGCTAACAAATCAAAGAGAACGTGCAAACATTATTGAAAGAGTCCCAACTCCTCAAGTCATTATAAATTGATGCAAAAGCATGATTGCATAAAAAGATAAAGACAAGTAGCAAATAAGATCATGAACAATTATAAGAAAAATGAAGTAAATGCCATTCATGTGAGTTATGCAGAAGTGATTGTTCGCTTTATTGCAATTACGGGGACCCATTGGAGATTCTTTGGACAACAATATGAATAGAACCATAATTTGCAGACAAACCAAAGAGGAGAATTGAAGTTCAGTTACAAACTAGGAAAAGACATTCCTTAGATGTGATTCCTCCTCACTGGGGATTCCTTGCATTGGAAAGGGCCATGGGACTTCAGAAAATTTTTAACTTAACAAATTACAACCTCGAATAATTAGATAAATATTAAGAAGATTGACAAAGAGCTTCGTATGCTTAATTTGAAGATATGTCATAACAATCAAACAATATTGCATACCTGTTACTTGAGATTAAGAAACCATAACTCCAACCATAACAAAATAGAATATCATACATTTATCTATTAAATAAATAAAAAGAACTAGTACTACAAATATTGTATAAATGTATAAGAAGCAAGATAATTTACCTTCCACTATACGTTTACGAGCATCACTCATTGTTTCCCAATCTGAAGATTCTCGAATAGCCTTGAATGCATTATAAATGGGTTTACTCTGTCCCACTCTAAGTTCAAACTTAACTTTCTCTGGCTGCAAGACAAAGCTAAGCACTATAAACACCAAGACAGAAGTGATTGTGAAACATTTAGACAAGACCAATATGGTATCAGCAAAAGCACCGAGCCAAATCACAAGTTCCACAGGAAAAAAAAAAAAAATCATTCTAAATACTCTACAAGTGACAAGAAAAGTCAAACCTGAACTTCTTCGATGGCAGAACGGAGTTCAGGAGAATCCTTCACAGATTTGAGATGATTCACCATTCCCCAAACCACTTGGAGTCGATCAACAATCTTTTCTAATGGCTCGACTAACTTCGACCAAGCCGGTTCCACCGTCCTCTCTAGTTCAACCAAATCATTCTCCTGCAAATCCACGGCTCGATCATTAAACCTTAAACCAAAAAACCAACAAAAGAATTACAGTGAACATATGAAAGGATCAACTATTTACGAGTTTCTCAAGTAAAGCTCTGATCCCAGGCCGGACGTGTTCCGCTTGGACAACATCGAAAGGAGGGAAAACAAAATCCTTCAAGAGAGGATTCTCTTCAAGCTTATCTTCCGATGCCGCTGTCGGAGCTTCGGGCGCCATTGGGGGAACAGAAGAGAAAGAGCAAAAGGCCGTGGTGATTGGGGTTGATCTATGGAACTTCTGAAGACAAAATGAAAAGGAAGAAGACCACAGGGGGCAGGGATGGGATTTGGGGAGATGTTTGGGAGTAATAAAGGGATAAGAAGAGCGTAAAAGAGGTTGGATAGAGCGGTTGACGGAAATGCACGTCGCCATGAGCATGCTTAGTATCACAATGACTACGAGTTACCTTACCCTGTTTGGTATGTTTCCCCCCAATTTTCTAAAATCTTTGTATGGCCTTGGAGCATTTTGTGGGCATCGGAATCCGGATAATTTTTCGAGTCCGGAATTTTCTTTTTGTATAATATGATTTTTCTTTTATATTTTAAATGAATATAATGAACAAATACAACCTACAATTACCCTATGAACTTTCATTTTCAAAAAAACCTCTTGAACTATCACTTTGAAACAATAAGGAAAAAAAATTTAGAGATTGAGGAGAATTGAGAAGAGTTGTTAAATTGGACAATTATGTTATATAGAAAGGGTAGTAAAAATAAAAAGGCAAAAGATAAAAGATGTTTATAGATTTTAAAAGATTTTCTATTTGAACTTATTAAAATGTCTTAACTCATACTATGATGGAGGAAAGACATGATATTGGAGAAAAATTTTGTAACCAATGAGCGATATCATAGTGATAGCCAATGTGGTATCTATCAAACCCCTAGTGGGTGTTGATTGTTCAAAGCCTTTTTCAACACTTTAAAAACTGACTCAAAGGTTGAACCATTTTACTTGTAGTTGTGGGTTACCAATTTGATTGAGTCAGACCATGTTATATTAGCAAATATATGTGATGAAGGGTTTTTTGGTAGCACCCTGTTGTTCGAACTACTTCCAGGTGCCTGATGATTCAGAGGCCGAAGTGGAGGATTTTTGTTGGATGAGGGCTTGGATGCCGAGCTGACTAGGCCGAGCTAGGGGTAGATTGGGTGTCGATCTGGGTTGATTGTTGAGCTAGGTAGCTCTTCAGAACCTGCAAGGAATCAATGCTAGAGAACCCGAGGTGGCTAACTCGGCGAGGTCACTCCGATGATTAAGTTAGTACTCTCGTAGTAGATCGCGAGCTAAAAAATCATAAAGTATGAGAGTTAGAATGTGCTTACTCGCCTCTCTCTTGTGTCATTGGGGTTGGTGCCTTTATATAGGCATTGTTTGGTTTGGGCCTCATGCACTAAATCTGAGATTTTTGAGAGGTCGTGCCTAACTGGTCCGAGATCATCGGAGGTAACCGCCATGCACGTTGACCATCCTCCAGAACATTCGGTATGTGAGCCAACTTTCGAGAAGCCTGGGAGCGTCAGAATATGCATATCAGTGGGCTTATACCTTTAATGTCAGCTATGGTCCAACCTAGTGCAATCTTATGTTCTCTTAACAGATTTATCAAATTCTCATCCTACTCAGCACTAAGTTTAGAGATATTATAACAGGAAAGGTATCACCTGGTCCCAAAAATGCATGTTTCAATCATTCAAGTAGTGGCTCCACTTTGGGTGTCTCCACAGAAAATGGCTTCAGTTGGTCTCTCTCACGTGGCAACTCCTCAAAGCATATTCTTCTTATCTTGCATATCATTAGAAATAGAGGAAACATTAGAAATATCATTAACAGGATAAAACAAAAATTCAGAATTCAAATCAGAATCATAGAGGAGATATTCTAGAGATTCAGAATTTTCCTTTTCATCTACTTCCTCTGTAATGAGAGAGTCTATCATGTAGGTATGATAGCACTCATCCTCATCATGAGGTTGCTTCCCAACATTAAAAATATTCACCTCAAGAATCATATTCCCAAATGAAATATTCATCAAACCATTCCTACAATTAATAAGAGCATTGGCTGTAGCAAGGAATGAACTTCCCAAAATAAGTGGAATCTTCGATTCACCGTCAACTACAGATTGAATATCTAAAACTAGAAAATCAACAGAATAATAGAATTTATCAATTTGAAGCAAAATGTCTTCCACTATCCCCCTTGGTTTCCGAATAGAACGGTCAGCCAACTGTAACACCACGGGTGTGGGTTTTATCTCTCCAAGACCTAACTGCAAGTAAACTGAATAAGGCATTAAATTTACACTTGCTCCTAGGTCCAAGAGAGCTTGACCGAACTCTTGTGTCCCAATATGGCAAGCAATTGTGGGGCACCCTGGATCTTTGTACTTTTGCGGCGTTCTCTGCTCAATCACCGCACTTACATGTTCTGTCAAAAATGCAATTTTCTTGACATGGTGTCTCCTTTTTATAGTACATAGATCCTTAATCACCTTGGCATAGAATGATACTTGCTTAATCACATGCAACAAATGTATATTAATCTTAAATTCTTTCAAATGTTCCAAAATCTCACCTTGATTGTCTGAAATTTTCACTCTAGATCTGAGAGCTTGGGGA